>NC_080442.1:17910111-18231778 GCF_028018845.1 Melospiza georgiana
AGCTGGATGCTCCCCATCCCACACAGCACCAAGGGCTCTCAGCTTCAGCAGAAGGAAAAAGGTGATTTCTAAGGGAGCTGGGGAAGGGGCAGCACTGGCTGCTTTGTATTCTGCTACCGAAAGGACAGAGGAAATGAGTTTTCTTTAAAAGCTTTAAAAGGACAGGAAATACTCTGGTTATCTGAGGCCTGTCCTCAGCTTACCCCTGGGTTTGGCTTCAGGGGCTTAACCCAGGTGGAGCAGGGTGAGGATGGGGCTGGGGATGGAGATGGGGAGGAGGGTGGAGATTGTGATGAAGATCAGGGTGAGGATGGGGCCCGGGATGGGGATGGGGATGAAAATGAGGAGAAGGAAGGGATCAGGAATGGGGCTTGGGATAAGAATGGTGCCTAGGATGGGGCTGGGGCCGAGCTCACCTGCTCAGCACTGGGGACAGAGCACACCCCAGCCCACGAGTGGAACATCCACAGCAGTTCAGGTTTCCCAGGGCTGTTCTGGTTCCACCCCAGCACTCAGAGCCATGCTGGCACAGCAAACAGCCTTTATCTGCCCCACATCCCAGCCTGTTTGCACTGGAAGCTTGTTTTATCACACAACCACTTTAAACTCTTCCCCATTTGGGTTTTGGGAAAACCTAGAGTTTTCAGCCCTCTAGGTGAAAAGTCAGTGAAACACAAAGATGGTGGTACTCTTTTGTCTTCTTTTTCTAAAAGGTGGAGCAGGACCCTGGCAAAGTCCTCTTGACACCCCCAACCAAAGAGGGGGGACCCCCATTTCCAAGAGACTCCAGCCCAGCCTGCTGGAAATGTTGGAGCCAATCTGGTCAATTAAAGTTGAGGTTTTTATTGAATTAAAGTGTGAAAGTAAATTCAGCCAGCATTTTTTTTTTTAATGTTAATTTTTTTCACCCCCCTCATAAAAGTGATTTAGAAGGTGGTAGGGATTCCTGGGCTGGAAGAGACCTGGGAGATGGTTCTGGAGCTTGGAAAGGACATGGACACGTTCCTCACACCTGGGAGTGTCGGCAGCAGTTCGGACGTGAGGAATAAAAGTGGTTCTGGCAGCAGCAGCCAGGTAAAATCCAGGAAAACAGCTGGAAAGGATTCCTCATGGGATGCAGTGCCTTGGCTGGGCAGCCCAGGTTGTCTCCAAGACTGTCTAGGCCTGGAAGGAGGTGGTTTGTGAGCTCCAACTGGGATCAAACCCCTGAATTTGCTCCGGTCAGCACAAAAACTCACCCTGGCAGAGTCCCTGAAAAGGGCAGTGTCCCACCAGCCCAGGGATCAGCAAGGAGCAGGAGCCCAGCGGGGCCTGGACCTTCTCCCCATTTTTAATGCCTCTGCAAGATTTTCCTTCCAAAAGCTCCCGGCTGTGGCTGGCTGTGCATGCCGAGTATTTTTAGCAAGTATTCATGCGAAACAGCTCAGGATAATAATTTGCAATGTAAAGTTAGAGGCTTCCACAAAAACTCAGAGTAAGCAGATTTGGGTCAGCAGGACTTTGTGCTGATTGTGCTGAAAGGAACCATCCAGCCAGGTCCAGGGGAGCCACATGGGGCTGGAGCTGGGCATTGAGTTTTCTGGGTAATAAACCCTCACTGTGCCCACAGGACCAAACCCTGAAATCCTTCCATGGGCTGTGACTCTGCAAAGTCACAGATAAATAATGTCACAAGTAAACAGCCACATCCAGCATGACAGCCACCAGAGTAGCCACTGCCTTTCTGGACTCACATTTTCCCCCATCTCTTTTTGCCATCACTGATCCTTGAGCAGGAGGGAAAAGCTTTGAGAAAACAGAGTTAATAAATCCAGCTCCTCAGCCAGGGGGGAGCAGAGAAGGTGAAGGCTTTAACACCACGTGCCCAGGGGCTGCAAAGCTCTGTGTGGGTGGGAGTTTTACTGCTCTGAGGATGCCACAGCATCCAGCCCAGCTTACCTGCACCAGAATGACGAGGGGAAGAATTGTCTCGCATTTTTAATTGTTTTAATAAAGAACCAAAGCATCTCTATAGACCGAGCACCACATCCTTCATTTTCAGGATGACACCATCTCATTTTCTCACACCTCTGTGGCCCAGAGGAAAACACTCCATGGTTTTCCTGCTTCCTCAGGGTGAGGGAAACTTCTGTCCGAAGCAAACAACCGGAGTAAATTGAGGATGAAGTGTCCCAGCCCCAGAAGGGATTTTTGTCAAGGCTGGGTTAGTGCCTACAAGCTGATGATTCTGCCCAGCTCCTTACAAGCGGAGCAGCAAATGCCACTTACTTTAGTATAAAATGGGGCTTATGTGTTTAGACTTTGTCATAAAGGGTTATAATTAAAACTTCACTTTAAAATGGACTTCTCTTAAGCTGTGAGTCCATAAAATATGTGATCAATTGCGATGTGAGGCCTCGAGGGCTGCTGCAAGCTTGGTACAAAACTCACTTTTAATAGAGATTTGGTAGCAGAATTAGAACTGCAGCAACTCAAAAAAAAACCCCAATACCACATGGTGCTGTTCTCAAAATGGCTTTTTCCAGTTACATTCTGCTTTTACCAGCTGTTATGGGCTAAAAAAAGTCCTACATAATCATAAATGTTAATAAATACAGTACAAGTAGGGGCTTTTTTCCTCCATTTTGCCACCATTCTTTGGGGTGCATTTTCTTTAAGCTCTTTTCTGTACCACAAATACAAGTTGGGTTGTTTGTTTGTTTTGGTTTTGGTGGATTTTCTCCTTTTCCCTTTCCCTTGTGTGAAGAAACACCTCTGCAATCCCTAAGATTCCTGCTTTGGGACTTAATTTTGTCCTCACACCAACACCAAACAACTCCTAGAGCTATTAAAAAATAAGTGCTCAACCCACTTAATAATTATTTTTACCGTGTTTTGAACACACAAAACATTAGGGCACCATGCAGCCTTGTCACTGTATGCATTTGAAATGTACACTCGGGTATTTTCATGCAGCAGAAGCACTTTAAACATTTTCATGAGGAAAAAGTCAAAACCAGGGAATGGCACAGCTCATCAGCACCAGCTCCTGATCAATGGGTTTGTTCTGCCTTCCCTCAGAGCCAAGGTGTAAACCCTGGGCTCATCCCAGACCACAACACAACACAGAGGTTAAAACCCTCTGGAAGAGAGAGATCCTTTTACCTGGGCTCACTTCCCAGGTGTGTGACTCTGCCTCTGCTGGGTGGAACGACACGGACTGACGACGGGAGCAGCTCCAATTGCAAATAAAAAAAATCTTTATTGCATCTTAGAAGCAAGTCTTAAAAAAAAAAAAAAAAAAAGAAAGAAAGAAAGGAAAAAAAAAAAGAGAGGAAAAGAAAAATTTTCCATGCACCTACATCCTTGGGACTGTCACCAGAAAATGATGAACATTGTAAGACACAGACTCTATGCTAGTTGCAGTTCGTACTCCATACACGTGTAAACAATGGTTATTTCTTCTACTGGAATAGCAATTGCACTGTAAGATCCCTTCAAACGTGGCAACAACCACCAAAGCCTTGGGTTTTCTCCATTCCTTCACTTGCCTCCACTTCCCAAAGAGCAGGCAAAGTGGAACTGAGGGCAATGGGATGAAATGGGGCTGGAGGATACAATAGAAAAATATATTGTTCGCTGGTTTTTATTTTCTGTTTCTGCTGAGCAGGATATTTACAGGTACATAGGTCCCAAGAGATCATCTGCTTCAATGACAATGTCCAGTCACTAAGTCTCAGTGTATAGGGTTCCCTATCTGGCTTTAAGGCACTTTATTTCGTGTATTTTCTCTTACCTTGCTAGATGTTAACTCATAGGGATCACACTTTCCTTGTATTCAGCCTCCTCATCCCCAGTTCCTCTTAGAATACCAAAAAAATTCCTAAACTCACTGAAGTCATTCCAAAAATGTTGAAGAAATTTGGGGGAGAAAAAAAAAGATCCATGAAAAAATATTTTAGAAAGTAATCTTTGGAGATCATTTACTGTAAGTATGATGTACACTACCTTATCAGTGAAAAGATGCAATACATTCCTAATATATATATATATATATTTACACACGCATATATATATATATAAAATATTAAAATGACTAACAGATATTCAAGGAAAGGTCAAGAACCTAAAACAATGGATATTAAATAAATTAACGGTCTAGCAGATACAGAAAAAAAAAAAAAATCCCAAAACAAAACTAGCAATCCAATGCAATAATTGTTCCCAGTAACACCAGGTGACCGAAGGAAACGGACGCGAGCGGGGACGCTGGGGCAGAGGAGCTCTGCAGCTTCTCCTCGGGGATTTTGGATTGTTCACTGTGTGCTGTCCTTTGGCTGCCAGAGATTCCCATCCCCAGCCCTTCCCCTGCTCCTCAGCATCCCCTGGTGCCCGGCCCAGCCTGTTCTGTTCCGTGAGCACGGAGCCCACCACGGCCTCTTCCCCCAACATCCCAAACACAACAATTCCCACAGGGACCGACCGGATCACGGCTTGTGCTTACTTCCTTCCCTCGCCTGCCCATCACAAGTGGAGGTGTGTTTTTAAACTGAAATAATCAGCTATTAGGGAAAAACATAAAACCCCTCCTGCGATTTACCACCCTTGCTCATCGCCACAGCGACTCGGATTTTCTAACGCAATTTGAGAATTAATGGCTAATCCTGAACCAAAGGAGCAGAATCCTTGCAAGGTAGCAGTCACACCAAAAACATTTAGACACAGCGTTTTGTCACTTGGCTTTGCACGCTCAGGTCCACATTTACAGAATCCCAGCCGTGAAGACGGCAACGGAAACGGCAGGAAACAATCTTTTGTTCATAAGGAAATTCTAATTCAAGTCAGATTTCCGCTGATCAGATAACTCTTAAACAACTTTTTTCCTTTTTTTTTTTTTTGTTTTTGTTTGTTTGAAGGCAAATATTGATCACAGTTTTGTTCAAAACCAAAAACACGACAACAAAAAAACCCAAGGGCCTTGTTCTTCTCAAAACGAGCGCTTTGTAAGAAAACAACAATGATTTCTAAAATATATCCTGTGTGGTCTTTTAAAAGTGAATTATCAAAAAACATTTTCCCAAAAATAAATTAGATAATTAAAAAAAAAGTCTTTTCCAGCATAGCTGGACATTAGGCTGTCCTCACTGAGCCATTAGTATTGCTGCTTTTCCCAAAATTTGGGTCGTTTTTTTCAAACCATATTTCAGCCAGCTGTTGTGTGGACCCATACGTTGAAGCTTTGGACCCCAAGCACATTTTATATTGTTTTGGATCAAGATTAGGGTCACAAAAAACAGGGTGATGCACATGGACTACTCCAATTTCTTGGCTTCTGAAAGTTTTTAAGCCAGCTTGAATGACTTTGTTAAATAGATCTACGTCTTCAAGGCCCCAACCTTGGATGGAGACATTGAAGCCACCTGCTCGAAGAAGGTCAGCTTTGTAAATACAGGTGATACCAAAGCCATAGTTCCTCCAGAAACCTGTTTTCTGAGTGAAGGCAAAATGATTGTCACTAGGAACCTTTCCACTATAAACAATCTTTGGATCATACTGGCTAAAAATGATGGGAAAATATACTTGCTGACCCAAAACTGTGTTGGCTCTACACCGCTGGAGGAATTCTGTGGTAAACACTAAGTCAACATCACAGAAGAAAAGTAAAGACTCGTTCTGGAACTGAGAAGATCCGACTTCCAGAGCCAGCGCCCTTGAGAACTCCCCCGACACCGGCAGAACCTGCATGTCAGCCTTGGGGTACTTGGAGCGGTAATCTCTCATCAGCTCGATCTGCTTCGCCTTGTCAGGGTTGGAGTTGGAGTTGAAGAGCAGGACCACCAGCTTGACGTTCTGGTTTGGAATGAGGCACGTCTTTTCAAAATTCCCCATGAACCTCGCAAACATGTCGAACCGCCCGGAGAGAGGGATCAGGATGTTGATCTTCTTGTCTTTGAGCTCCTTCCTTTCTGCTTTGGACCTGCTGAGCTGGAAGGGGACAAACATCTTCAGCGAGTTGGAGAGGAAGGACAAGGAGCCAGAATCCTGGTTGATTTTGCTGGCCAGCTCTTTGGCGTCCATCTCTTCGTGCTCCATGAACTGGATCTTGCTGAAGGTCTGCTGCAGGTACGCGTGCCTCCTCACGGGGACCGTCATCTTCTTCCCCTTGTGCTTCTTGTAGAGCAGCAGCAGGTCCAGCACGTACTCTGCCCCGTACATGGGGTTCACCCTGCGGTATCCGTACTGGATCTCCTTGAAGTCAATGATCCTCCCCCGCGTCTTGGCGTTGGCGTTGATCATCTCCATCACCTGCATCACGATGTCATCCAACGCCTCGCGCTGGGACGAGTCCATGCCCCGGCGGGGCGGCTGCCCGTCGGCGCCCGAGTACAGGTACTTCCCCGTCAGGAACTCCCACTCCAGGATCTCCTCGCGGTGCCGGGGCTGGAAGCGCATGAAGGAGGGCGGCATGCCCAGCTGCAGGTCCTCCTTGTGGATCTCGGTGTTGCTGTACTTGCTCATGAGCACGATCTCGCGGTGCAGCTGCACGGTGCGGTGCCGCAGCTCGGCGATCTTGCGGCTCAGCATGTAGCTGTGCAGCCGGTACTGGTACGGGGGGTTCTTGTTGGGGTGCAGTGTTATGGCTCGGTGGATCTTGCTGTTCCTCAGGTCACGGATGTAGCCTTTCTTGTTCTTCTCGTAATTCTCGTAGAACAGCTGCTGCATCTAGGGGGGGGAGAGAGAGAGGAGAAGTCAGAGCCTGGCAGAGCTGACCCTGTGAAAGTTTGCCCACGCTACCCCGCTGGGAGAGAATTCCCCCGCGCTCACAGGGCCAGAAGGCTTTCTGAATAAGCTGTGCTTGGGTTTAGGCACAGGTTGTAGCAATACCAGCTGCTATTCAAGGAAATTAAGAGGATTATTCATTGTGAACTGGTGAAAGAAACATCTATCATGGATTTGGGATTACTGCAGCCCATTCTAGAGGAATCACCGGCGGCCAAACAATTCTGCACTAAGTCCATTGTAAGCTCATTTCTTCACAACAACACACCATCACCAGGAAAATAACACCGTGAAGTGTTCACTACAAAACTCTCATTATTCATTTGTTTCCCATTGTTTTCATATAAATAATAAAGAAGAATAAAAAGGGATGCCATGTACATACTAAGCAAATCTGACAACACCTTTTCCATTACACCCAAATGCCATTTAAGCATTAAAAATCCAGGTTTAGGCATTAAAAATGCAGGTTGCTGAATGTTTTAGTCAAGAAGCCAAATATCCTACCTCGAGTGCTGCAATGCAAAGCTACAGGTGTCATTTTAAAATGTCAATGGACAGTAAAGTGCACCTGAGATTCCTAGAGTTCCAGAGTCAGGTAATACAGAGTGCACACGTACACCATAATAAAAACATCCTTAACGTGGCATTTGCTATTTCAAAACAGGAAGATAGTGAGCTGAGATTAGATTCACAGCTCTCAGGAAAGCAGACCAACCAGCTTTACAGTCCTCAGCAGCTCAGGCAGTAGCTGATATCGTGAAAGGCAAACCAGGACGACAATGTGGAAAATAAACTGAAAATAAAACCTTGAGACCAAAGGTATATATCAGCTTAGATAATGGAAATTTAAAAAGACCACAGGCAGATTCTGTGTCACAGCACAAATGTCATCAACCTGCCAGAGCTGACACAGCACCCTCATTCAATATGGGATCCAATCTCTGTTACTGGCAGTGGAATCTGCCACAGGAAACACGGCAATAAAGCTTGTGTAAAAGGTCAGCAAAGAGCCAAACTCAAAAAAAGAACCAGGGAGAAGGTCTCAAATATGATGGCAATCAAACAGAGCACTAAAAAGGAAATCACAAGCACAGAAACCTTCCTTTTACCAGCTGCTCAGAGCCAGCACAAGTCCTGTTTTATTAGGCCTTCGGTTGCATTTTTCCCATTATTGTGGACAGACACTGAAGCTACGGGATAAACTTACACCTGGATTTAATTGCTCTATCTCAACAAGCTGGCTGTGTGCATGCTGAAACCTGACATTGGGCGGATCATTGCCGACAGCACGGAGCAGGCTGAGCCCACTGGGAGCAGGGACTGAATGTGAGCAAACGAAAATCACTGCAAAGGAGCGAGGGAGGGAGGGATTGCAGCAGGACTGGCAAAGAAAGGACGCGCATTTCCTGGGTCACCAGCAGGCCCCCACCCCCTTCTCCTCCAGGTTCACCTTCCTCCCGCTCTCCCCAAGTGATCCCTGCTGCGTGCACGCTGTCTGGGAGCAATCCAGGCCAGAGATGGATGGATGTGCACAGGACGCAGCCAAAGGAGAACATCTTGGCCATGGCCCCTTGGCAGCCTGAGGTGAGCTGCCTGTCGAGATGGATAATGTCCCTTTGGAAGGCGTGCAGGACTGAACAGAGCGCTACGGGCAGCAGTTAGCAGGGCTTATCCCACGTCCAGCACAGTTATCCAAACTGAATGAACCTCATGCTCTACCAAGAAACACGGTTTTTCCACTCACCCTAAAGACTATTCTTCATTTGTATCCCTGTATTGTTTCCTCTACTAATAAAGCTTTATTTTTTTGGTCACTTTGAATCTGGCTGTGGCTGTGAAGGGCTCTAGGAGACCTTAAATCACACCCACCTAGGGTCAGTCCCATGAGCACCATTTATTGCAGTGGGGAGCTCTCACGGGAAGAACAGGATCAGTCCAACACTGCAGGACCCACTTATTCTACTGACAACACTGATCCATCCTCTAACACTAGGCACATGTAAAACTACAAGTATTAAATGCATATGGTAACCAATTTCACTGACACTTTAACACCAACTATAGGCAGAGGCTTTTCCAGGAGTCCTGTGACATCTGATAAAAATTCTTAAATCACATCATTGGGCCGCCATTATTTAAAAGAAAATTGACAACAGGATTTAATTTCAAGTCTTGTTTTGAATTTATAAGACAACAAAATCAAGACCATGCAGCCTGAATGCATTTACTCCAAAATTGCTACCTAGGGCATTCTGAAGAGGAAACCATGACAAGCAGAAAGGCTTTCAGATTACACAACAAAGTTTTAATAGAATACTGATGGGTAGGAAAATGTTATGAAACATCCCAATGGAAGTAAAGATAGGAACCCCTAGCAAATGGCACAAATTAAAATTAAGAAGCATATTTTAAAGCTCTGGTTTGCCACTCAGGAGTAACCACTTAGGTAGACCAGTTACCTTCTAATACTCCTTCCTGCCCCTTCCCAGAACTAGCTTGCTTTGAAAACTGAAAATAAAACCTATCTCAGCAAGCCTTTAGTGGGGCTCCAACACAAAGCAATTTACAACTGAAACATCAATTAACATGCACCTTGCTCCAGCCAAGGGGTGACAACTGCCCGAGCCCTGCGCGCCGGCCAACCCTGCCGTGCAGCTAATGAGGAGCACCACAGTGGCCAGGCTTTTATATAATCCCATTTTTCAGGAGAATGCCTTGCAAGGCTGGTTCCATGTTTTCCCTGTGAAGCCTCCCCCTGTCCTGCTGCAGTGTCTCCCCCTGTCCCTGGCACTCAGCAGGCTGCAGCAGGCACGGGCTGTGCCAGGATCCCGCAGCTCCGATCCCCGATGGGCAGCCAAGGTGCACCCCACAGCAGCAGGAAACACAAACAAGGGGGCTGGAAGGGGTTAACAACTCCCTACCGAGAGTACAAGGAGTTACAAACCATTCCTTCAGTGACACCAAGCCTGCACACAGAGCCCAAGTGGCCAGTGGCCAGCAGAGCAGTTTAACCCTTCTCGGGCCGAGGCGAGGGCAGACACTGGACCCAGGGCCACAGAAGGGCTGTGAAGTCCCAGGGCTTTGTCCCAGAAACCAGCCCCACGTGGATTCTGTGTGCTCACCACACCTACACGCTTGAAGGAAACGAGCAGTTCATTTGACAGCTCCACCAACACTGATTTGCCCAAATCATTAACGCTCCCCAGCACTGGGTTCCATCACAAGGGCAATGCCCACCTATCACCAATCATTGCTAATATAATTTATGATCATATTTGGGTCCAAACCATTGTGCTAAATATCACCAATTAGCACACACTGGCTTTTGACTCCACGCAGCACTCGACAGCCATAAGGAAGATAAAAAATCACAATTAATCTTGTGTACATCACCAATAGGTAGGTGGAAGAAGGCCATAGAGAAGGGAATACCTGTGATTTATTTGCTCCTCCCAGTCCCTAAACACACACAGGGAGTGACACAAGCCCAGGACATGCACGTCCCCCACAGACATTATGTGCCAAATTCCCCACGCCTGTTACCAGTCTTGAGAGTTGAACTCTTGCAAACTCTTCTTCTAGTGAAACAGGTTTCTCTATGATTCTTTTTTTAAAAAAAGAACCTTTCATGGATATTAATTTTGCAATGATTATATTCTAAGCATGCTTTATTCTAGCGCAGAGCACTGAGAGCATAGGGATACAAAGAAGAGCTACTCTTTATTGACCACTATTTACTCTAGACCTGTTGAAGCCTTAAAAACCCTAATGTTCCCCAAACCATTAGAGACTGAATGTTTAAACTGTGGTACAGCTGTTGTGGGCACTGCTGGCTCATGTCCAAAAGACCAACTGAAAGGAGAGAGTGTTATGTTCTTCGTTTTAAATGAAGAAGTCTTTTGCAGGCCAAAAAAAAGTGTACTGGAGAAAATGGACTTTAAAAATAAGACCAGTTTATGCAGAAACTGGCCTGCAGCCACGGATCAGCCCCCAAGGGCTTTCTCTCACAGCTCCAGATTGTGCTACCAGAGCCCAGAAAACACAGCCCCACAGCCTCAGGAACAGCAACCATGGGTAAGACATGTTCTGTGGCAGGCTTCGAAATGCCCAAGCTGGGTTTCAATACAAAGCCCAGCTAATTGAAAGCCCAGTGATGGTTAATGTCTCCTCTGTCAGGAGGGGATGAGGGTGAGGGTCCCAGTGTGGAGCTGCAGGAGCAGTGCAGGTGCTGGGACAGCCCCACAGCCAAACCCAGGCAGGATGCTCAGCTCCATCTCCTCCTCACAAAGATGTGCCACAGCTGGTGGCAAGGGGGCAGCTCCTGCTGAAATGAAATTAAAGTCCTTCTGCTACCACATCCCAAGGAACTGCACTAGCACCATTTTGCACTGATTAACCACAACACATCTCCAGTTTTCTGGGTTATACATCACCAATACAGCTCAACTGATGATAAATTTTGCCAAGGGAAAGGAGCAGCAGGGTTTGTGACTTCCCTCTGCTGGAGGGGAAGACTGTAGGGACCTCCTGGATACAACTCTGTGCATTCAGGGTTCTCTCTGTTTAAATCCTGATGCTTTATATCCCACAGCTAAGCACTGACATGACTGAAGCCACTCCTCAGCCAGAGTTATTATGGTGGAGACAAACATGGGGAAGTAATGGATAAACACTCACTTCCAGTGAACTTGGCCACTCGTTCATGGCTTTAAGCTCCCCAGTTGCCACTACAGGAAAGGATGCAGGAAATGCCACTCGGTGCTGGGAGATCAGACTTTCCTCTCAGCTGGCAAGTGAAGCCCTGAGCTCTGGAGCACAATTAAATGATGTGATTCTTCAAACAAGTCACTTCTCACACAAACTTCATCATGTACTGCTGGTTCACATTTGCTTTGTTTCATAAAGAGAGGCAAGAAAATCATCCTGAGCAGTGAGCACTCAAAATTTCCATGGCTGGGGCAGCAGAGCCAGATCCAGCTGTGGCCTCTGGGTGCAGTAAGCCCAGGCATGCTCTGAAGCAAGAAGTTTATTCTGTGTGCACAACACAAATGCCTCTTCTTATATGATCCTACGTGGAACAGTGCTGGTCTCACTCGAGAGCCCTGCAGTGCCTCCTGCTCTCCTCTCCTCTCCAAAGTATTCCAGAAAGGAAGCCAAGAACTCAGGCAAGTTTCAAGCACAGCAAACTCAAGGTCATTGAATTCCCAAGGAATCTGTGAATTAGGAGAGTTACTGCTGGGGTTCAAGCTTTTGTGAACCATACCAAGTAGCTGTTTAATTAAACAAGTGTTTTTATTCCAATCCTTTCTTGTTTAAGCAAGTAGAAGAGCTTAAAAATTACTTATTCATTTAGTTTCTCAAACCAAGCAGCCTTTAAAGTATTTCCAGCTTGGCAAGGGAAAGAAGAAAACCTGCAAAAATGAATGGGTCTTCAAAACTGGCATTGAGTACCTCACCTCTGACCCTGAGCTCCACAATCTCATTACCCAAAACCTACACGTGGGAGCAGTCCAAGGCTCTTGGGAACTGAGATCCTCCAGCCAGGAGGCAGAGAGCTTCCCTCCTCCTGGCCCTGCACTAAACTGAGCTTCATCCCCTGGTCTAAACGAGGATACAGAAACCAGATAAAGCAGAATGTGCCAGTGAGGATATTCAGATTTAACAGTGTAAACCTTAGGAGAGCTGGATGTGATTTGGAGGTTTTCATCCAAAAGGTTCTGATTTGACAGAAACAAAAACAAGTAAAATATCACTAAACATTAACAAATGTTCTACACTAGAGCTATTGAAGAAGCAAACATGGTAGGTGCAAATGACTAATTGTCATTGGGATTGCCTGAGAAAGTGTAATCAAAAGTTGCTTCTAACATAATTTCCAAATTACGAGTGCTGGTGCAAAGTGCTGCTCCTCACAAGGCTCGCCCTTGCTCAAGTCAAGGCTCTGACCCATGGGGCAAATGATTCAGCTCTCCCTCTGCAGCCTCTGTCCCACATCCAAACAAAACCAGGGATACAGTGACTCCCTGCTGGTTGCTCATTTAAAGGCCAGACCCAGGGATGATGCCAGATTTTACTTGCCCGCTGAATCTGCTGCATCTCAGCATTTCTTTTCCTTGTTGTCAACTCCACACTTTTACTCCGCAGCACAGGCAGAGCACAAGAAAACTTGTTTTTCATTATGCATTTCAACAGGCCCGTGAAAGCCAGAGCCACAGCCCTGGAAGTCTGTATCTGCTCTTTCTCATGCAAAGTGTTAAGATTCCAGAAGAGCAGCACATGACCCTTGAAGGGGAGTTTCTTGGAGATGATGAGCAGAAAGCTCTTGACGCCCTGGCCAATATATTCTGGATGCTAAAAACAGACTTAGAGGGACGCAGCCTCCCCTGAACACAGCCTACAGAAGAGAAGACCTCTTCTGGACTGCTGTGTGATTTTCCACCATGTGTTTTCAAGAAGCAGTAATGTAATCATTTAGAAATACTTTTGTTCATGGAATTCAAAGATTCCTATTTGGGAGCTGCTTTCCACATCCAGTGGTTTCGTAGGAGCTGCGAGCCACGATGGATGAGGAGCCTTTTTGGTCCACCTGGCAAGGCTACCAAAAGCTGCTGCATAAAGGGGAGTGGAGAAGAAACCCTGGAGAAATTTCAGCTGCAGCCAGGCAGCTCAGCTCCTGCAGGATGGTTCAGGACCCCCCAGGCCAGAGCAGGCACAGGGGACAATGTCACACAGCAGCACTGAAGGACAGGGCTGAGGCAGTCAGCACAAAGCTCTGAATCTCTCTTGAGCCTTCACAGGAGATTACTGTGAATTTAATTAGGCAAAGATTCAGCCTCACAATAGCTGCAGTTCTTCCCTGCATGTAAAAAGGTGGGGGTGTATTTTAAAAAACAGATTCATTTGCAAGACATTCATCACTTCCAGCTTAAGCAGAACCATTTAGGATGAGGAGAGCCACAGCCCCTTTTTCATGGCAACAGACCAGGCTTGCTGTTTCTGATCCCTTGAGAAGATTTGTGTCAGGAATGCACCTTTTGGAAAGGGCCAGGAAGGAAGCTGGGAATGCTGAATTAAATCCCCAAGACGAGGCCAGCTGCTCAACTGCCTGTGTCAAAGCTGCTGCCCTCAGAGCTGCAATGCCAGAACAGCCTCAAAGAGAGAGAGCATCTTCCATAACTTCATTTATAAACCCATCTGCATCATGCTTTGCTAACAACTGATGGTAAAAGCACTTCTCTGCCAGCCACATCAGTATCAGCTGATGAAAACTCACAGAAAACTGGGAATATATTTCTAATTTCTCTGCTGGTGAACCCTCCTCCCAGATGCCACAACAGCCCCTCCATAGATGCTGCTGTGCCTCTGCCAGGGGAGCAGCTGGAATAAGGGATGTTATTCAGGAGGAACTCTTGAAACCTCAGCCCCTTCCAAATTGCTGATGGCCTGTCCCTAGGAGGTGGCAGCTGCACACCACTTGAAGCTGGTGGGGTTATCTGAAACACAGAACCAGCCAGCACTGAAGTAACACTCAGGGCTCTCTCTGTCCTCTTGGTCCTGCTGGACCAACGAGGCTCTGCCTGTGTCTCACTGGTGTCACCTGGCTGGCAACAGCACAAAGGACAAGGTGATGGTGAATCACTGTGCATGGCACAGCCACCTCTCCTGCAGGCCTGGATTTCAGTGAGTGCTCCAATGATGCTCTCCAGCTGCTTTTTCCAGGGTCATGCTGAGATATCCGTGGTTGGTGATGCTGAAGGCTGCTCTGCTCCGAGCTGGCAGCACGAGGCTGTGCTGGGCTTGCTGGTCTGCAGTCAGCAGCAATCAGTCACAGCAATCACAGAATATTCTGAGCTGGAAGGGACCCAGAGGGATCACTGAGTCCAACTCCTAAGTGAATGGCCCATACTGGGATGAAACCCACGACCTTGGTGTTATTAGCACCATGCCCAACCAGTGAGCTCATCTCAGTACACCCCTCCCTGGCATCCAGCAATGAGCAGGAGCTCAAATTAAGCTGGATTTAAAAGAAATCTCCTTTTACTCCTGTTGGAAGAAAAGCAGAACGAGCTATGGAGTTCCCTACAGACCTCCCACAGAACCAGTGTCCAGTGCAGACACAACATTTGTGGCACAGGCAGAGAGGGATCCACTCCTCTTTCACCCTCCTGCGAGCTCAGAGCCGCTCTTCATCTTTAATCTGGTTTTTCAGCCAGAGCCACCATTGCTGGAGCTGGTTTGAAGACTGCCTACAAGGGCCTGGACTCAATCACCAGCTTGTTTCACACGGGGAGCAGCACAGGGTGACAGCTTCCAGGGCTCACCAAAGCTGCTCAGCATTGTTCTCAAGTGTCTATATGAAACGCGTGCACTTTTTTTTTTTTCCAAAAGAATTGTTCAGCAATTGCTCCAAGGAGGGGAGGAAAATAAAGTCACAAACCCTTGTTTTATGTGGAGAAGCCACATGTTTCAGCCAGCCCACGAGGATCCACAGCTGAGCCCTGGCCTGGGGAGAGCAGAGCTTTAGGAGGCTGTGGTGGTAACGAGCAGTAACGCAGCTGCTGCAGGAAGAATTTCCACAGCGAGATGGTGATTGCACAAGGGTTCCTCAACGCTTGTACCATTACCACGCACGACTTACAGCCTTCCTGCTCTTCTGGGCTGAGTTTAAAAACAAAATCTGCCCTTTGTCTCGTCGCTGGAAAACACATGTACATCATCCAGCGGAGACGTGGCACTGCCAAAACCACTCCATGACAAGGTCCCTGCCTCAAACAGCTCTGCCATCTAAAATAACTGCAACACACAGCAGCTGGGTTAGAAAAGATACAGCTCCTTGATCAATAAGGGATCAACAGGCGAGGTTTGCCCATTCAGAGGGCTGATAAATCTCTCAAGAATTTGCCTTTCATGCCCTGTAACCTAAAAGCACCATAAATTGTGCATTAATAGCTCTAACTACAAAGGTCACCTATTTTTATTGCTTGCTTTGCTGAGGCACAAGGGATAATATATTTTAAATAAGTCACCTTTTAGGAGAAAGCAGTGACTTACTAATTACTCATTTGGATAGGGTTGGCAGGGTGGGCGCAGATTCAACACCCTGGGAAGAAAAATGGTGAGAGAAGGGAAAGGGGGTGAGAGAAGGGGAAAAGGTAATGAAAGAAGGGAAAAGCACATGCACAGGTCTGGGACCAACCCATTCCTCTGCAGCTCAGAACTAGAAGGAAGGCAACATCTTTCTAGGCAGCCACAGTTTTTTATTGTCCTCCTGTCAGTGGAACAACTTTCTCATGATTAAAACGAGCTGTCAGGCAGACTGGCATTTCCCTCCTGGCCGTGTCCAAGGCAGCCCGTTCGTTCAAATATGGTTAAAGATTTCACACAGTGTTGCTGGCTAACTGTATATGGTCTGAGGTTTTCTGGAAGTTTGCTGTCTGGCACGGCTTGGACAAGGAACAAGCAGCATTACTCTGCCGCACTCTGTAACCAAGTGCCTCTTGCATTACACACAGTCTGTCAGAGCCAGGCCTTCACCTCCACAGGGGTGTTTAGGCCTTGCTGATGTTCACCATCCATCATCCAGCTCTGACAAAAAGAATATTCAACTGCTCCCTTTGTAATGCTCTAAATTAAAACAGGAGATGTGGATGCTGATAAATGCAATTATGCTGAATGTAAATGCATTAGAAATGGAAAGGAAAAAAACCACTGTCTCAAATACTCACACAGCTTGGGGAAGGATTTGCTAATCACACAACACAAGTGAATTCTCTTTTGAATATTAGCCACACACACAAAGAGTTTTTAGGACTTTCTAAGGTCTTCTTTGCTTCCAGCCGGGAGTACACTTTGTTCTGCTGGCTGCAGCCAAGCTGCCACAGGCTCCAAACCCTGTGCCCATTGCCTGCAGCCACCATGGCTTGGTCCCAGCATCCCTCCAGCTGCCAGCCTGCAGCCTACGAGCCTCAGCTTGCACCCAGCTGCTGCTTCCTTCCCTCTCCCTTGGCCACTGCAGCCTCTCTGCATTTGGAAACCAAGCAGCTTGGAGGAATTTGTCATTTTCTTCATTAGTGACTTTCCCGTACTCCACTGACATTTTTCCCCTCATCTGGACAATGGGAGATCTCCTGGGTGGGTTTGCCTGTTGGGTCAAGGTTCTGCTGCTTCGAGCAACCTCACGTGTGCTCCACAGAGAGAGGCAGGGAGAGAGGAAAAGCCATTGCTGAGAATGCAGAAGGAGCTTTAGCCAACAGATGGAGAAGGCCAGTGGAGTTTGCATCCTCCTTCAGCAGACAGCAATGCCTTGTCTCCTTATGACCCATTTTTAGTTGCTGATCGAGGACATTTCAGGGATTTGACTCATGAATAGCAAATTACTTGTGGTGGCTTTGCCAAAAAGCCCTCTCCTTGCTGCAGGAAGCCTGGGCTGCTTTGAAGTAGCTCCTGAACCAAGACAATTTACAGCCTGACAGCCTAAAGCTGCCCTGGAAGGGGCCTGGTGTCCTGGGGGGGCTGTAAATCACCTTGGCTCAGAGGCAGCAGGGCAGGTCCTGCATGGGGACTGTGTTCCTCAGCTGGGCCACAAAGGCACGGCCACCAGGGAGCCAGAGCCCTTCAATGGGGCTTTCAGAGGGACACACAGCCCTGCTTTCTGCCCTTCCCTCACAGCTGCTCCGAGATATCCCTGCAGCATCTGAACTGCAGGTTGTTCCCCAGCTCAGTGCGGTTTTGAGCTGAGCTAATCCGGGCTCTGACGAGCAAATAGGTGCTCCCAAGTCCTGGCCAAGAGCAGGCCTGGAAACCTCCACCAAGAGCCAGCTTTGGGAACAGGCTCAGCTGGTGGCAGAGGGACCCAGGGCTGACTCAGCCTGGGGGCTGCACCTCGTGTCAGAAACCAAAGGGGCACTGACACATTATTTGAGTCCTGAAATAGCAGCAGTGCTCAGCACAGCTCATGTGGCAGGGCCCAGAGGCACCCCCAGAGCCCTGGTGGGAGGACAGCTCTCACTCTGCTCAAGGACATCTGCCAGGGCCCTCCTCCAGAGCCACAAGCTCAGCTGGGATGCCCAATCCAGCAGTGCTTTTCTCTAAAGCCCACAGAAAGAGCTCTGCATGGATTCTCACCCCCACTTCATGTTTTGCCCATCCCCATTGGGGTTTTCCCATCCCAGAGCCAGGGAATGCCGTGCAGGCTGCGGGACCGTGCTCTTCACCAAGCCCTGCCTCGTCTTGATGTCAATGCCAAAGTCAAATATAATCCACCCACCCAAACCAGATGTTAGAAACCTGTCTGTCTCTCTTCAGCTGTCCTCTGAGGTCTGGCCTCCTGTCAAATGCCTCAGGCTAGAGTTTTCTTTCTTATTTTTAAGGCAATGATAATATGTTCAAAGGCTCTTTCTTCTGTTTGGAGAGAGCCAATCTACACCTGGCCCAGAAGTGCTTCAATACACACCAGCAACTAACAAATCTCTGCCTCTGAGAGAAGTTTGGCCACTTGACTTTCAAAATAGTTGTTTCCTCCCTTCACAGAAACTTTAACAGCTAATTCAGCAGTGCCACAGGAACAGAGCTGACAAATCGAGCCAAAACTGTTCAGTGTGCCACCTTTTTGTCAAGCAAACTGTCAGAAGAGAATTTTTATTCTCCCCTCTAGAATGACATTTATTTCTACAGATCTTTAAGCCAGAAAATACAGAGATGATCTCCTGGACATTTGTTTTCCATGGAAACGGTGCATTGCTGGATATTTCTTACAGATGAAAACGGAGGGGAGCAAAGACAGAGGGAGAGCAGAAGGGAGAAGGACAGATCAGACCAGAAGGCAGCTATGAGAAGCACCATTGTGCTGTCTCATAGTACTTCTGAAGCAAGAACCTCCTTTTGGGTACTTTATGTCCTAAAAAAACCCCAACACGTAGCAGGAGTCTGTGTTGTGCAAGGATGAGAGACGGAAAGCATTATGCTGACCTTAAAATGTAGCTCAGGGGCCTGGTGCATCCCAGACTGTTTGGTATTAGCATTATCCAGAAAAGCAGCATTGCAGGATATTGGAGAAATCTATATCCGGATATTAAAACTAGCACTGGGTAAACTGTGAGGAGTGACTATCACAATATGGTCAGACCACAAGCTTAGCAAAGCCTAGGAAATAAAGCACTGTGACTAATTTGAAGCACATTAAAAGAAATCACATACAAACCCCACTAAATCCATCAACTCCCAAGAACACTTCTTTGCCTCGTTCAGAGGGGGAGAGGACACAAACACATGAGATTTACACAACATTTGTACTGCTCACTGCTTTATGCTCATTTCCAAGCAAAGTACTGCCTGTTCTTGAGGACTGGGATTTCACACTTGGAGGATTTCTAAGAAAGAGGTTTTATGGCTGGGACTGAAGCGACGTGGCCAGGACATGAGGACCCAGCAGAGTGCTGACCACAGCAGGCACTGTCCCCTGGCAGCAGGGATGAGTGCCCAGGTTCTGGGGCCCACCAGCAGAGAAACAGCACCATCTCAGCAGATGTACAATGTTATTTGCAATGAGTCAAGAATTCTGTCAAAGAAAACCTCCCTCCCCCTGGAAGTCCAGCCTCCTGGGCTCCCTGCATGTTGGATTTCTCCTGTGGCGTTGCCCTCCTGTCCACCCTGCAGGGGACAGAAACCACCCAACCCATGAAACGTCAGCCTCTCTGTTCTGTCAAAAGGCTCAAGTAAAGGGAAAGTAAAACAACCCCACAGCACCAAAAAACCCACATCAAAACCCAACCCTACCCACAACATCCTTCTCATCTTCATCCCTCAGAAAACTCACACTGGTACTGAGCCTGGAACTGTCTTGAAAGGACATTTATCTGCTCTGGGCCTGCTTTGTGCTCCACAGGAGAGCAGCTGGACAGGGCCCAGGTGGCTCAAGGCCACGAGAAGTGTGTGGGTACAAGAGCTGATGGCTCACTCAAGGTGGCAGCAGGAGCTGAGCATCCTGCACAGACACCGTATCAGACAGGATGTGGTGCAATAAATGCCAGCCTGGAAATTTCCTTACAGGATAAGAGAAATACTGGAGACTGGAAAAGAGTAGATGACAGCAAGAGGTTGTAGCTTATGAGAGCAGTTGAGACCACTGCTAATAATTTGTGCTCTGAATGCTGCAGAATGCCAGGAGCAGTGAAAATTGTGAATCATGATACAGGTTTGTAAGAGATTCACTAACTCATGCCACTACTGAATGATGTGAATGATATCAAATCCAAATGTCAAATCCACTCCAAACCCAGGGGTGACTTAGCCAACTCTAGATTTGGTTTCTTTCTTCACTTCCAAGTTACAGAAACCATTACCCTGACATAATGGTTTAGGTTTTAATAGCATGAATCTTTTGGCCATAACCATGAAGGAAAAAAACAAAACAATAATAAATCTGTAAGCCTCAGTCGCTAGCAAAAGAATGTAATCTTGATTCTCTTGCCCACTAAATAATTATGCTTACATCATGCTAAAATAAAAGTCTACATTCTGCTTTCTGTTATTAAAAATACAAGGAAGAAATCAAACTGTCCATATATATGGAATTATAAAACCAAGCCATATATCACCCAGACCAAAGTATGTAATCACGACATAACAAATGGAGTTTAATACTCAGCGGAAACCACAGCTCTGGAAGGCATTTAAAGGAATATTTCCATTTTCCTAGGTACTATATCAGGTTCTTGGCCAGACATTTTTGATTGCACTGTACTAAAAATACAGTCCTAGTTTCAGAAGACAAAAATTTTCGAAGCATGACGAAATGTGAAAGGTAATTGCAATGCACCGCTGAGCTATTTTATTACGTTATCTAACATCTTTAAAGAGTAGATTAGCTCACAGTGCAAACATTCTGGTTTCCCTGATGTTTGAGTCCTGGCAGCGACACAAGCAGCAGGAAGAGCCGTGCCTGAAGACAGGAGAGTGGTGCTAGTGAGCTTCTGGAGCAGCTTTCCTCAGCAGAACAGGCAGTGCTTCCATCCAAGAACGTTGTGGAAGAGCTGCAGCCCCTCTGCTGAGGCACTCTGGGAAGAGGCTGGAGAGGTCTGTGATCTCCTGCCAAGCCCTCCTCAGCAAAACTGAAACAGCCAAAGGTTTATCAGCACCAACTGGGCCTTACTGCTGACACAGACCAGGGGGGAGCTGATCTGAGAAGCTGCTGGAGCCCACAGCCCCACCGAGCACCGGGCAGTGGGCAAGAGCTGCCTCCCCTCAGCTGCCTTCATTTAACCCTAACTTCCATTAACCCTAACTTCCTACCTTCATTTAACCCCAACTTCCTACCTTCATTCAACCCTAACTTCTTCCTACCTTCATTTAACCCCAACTTCCTACCTTCATTCAACTCTAACTTCTTTCTACCTTCATTTAACCCCAACTTCCTACCTTCATTCAACCCTAACTTCTTCCTACCTTCATTTAACCCTATCTTCCTCCCTTGCCAGAAGGAACAGCACAGTGCTAATGTGATAATACCTTAAGAACTAAGGCTGCCCCAAATCAGAGATGCTCAGCTCTTAGGAAAAAGACACAAGCCTGGTGAGAAACAGCAGGTGTGGAGAGAGCAGAAGGGACTCGCTACACCTGCAACAAATAACTCACTGCAGTGGATGAGATTTGTGCTCCACAGATCCCTGTTTACCTAGGAAATCCATATTTACAATGGCTGTGGTTATGTGTTCCTTCTACTCCCTTTGCCCTCCCACCTGTTACAACCAGGAGCAGGGGGAGCTTCCTCCAGCTGCTCCATCATTCCCAGAGATTTTTCCCTTCCTCTTCACTCTCTGGCTGGTTTGTCCAAGAAACAGCTCTGGTTTCAGAAAAAGCAGTGAGAAAGAAAATCACTAACCAAACTTCTGCTTCCTTTGTGCAGCCAGGCTCACAAACTAACTGCTCCCCTCATCAAGCAAAGGTTAAACCTCCAGAAAACCAACATGCAGGTGGGTCCAGCATGGCATGGGATGCAGGGAATAAGCAAATGTGTCTCAAGAGGGCAAAATGGAGGAGAAACATTTAGATCCCTACTCAACAGCAGACAGTAGCTGTATGCTGCCATCACCCAGTACATGACATTGCAGTTTATTGCCCCATAAAACTCAGTTTTAAGCTCAGTTTGCATCCTGAAGGCTGTTTGCAAGCAGCAATTTAAATGTAGGTTTTCAAATACGATGTTACAAACCTGAAGACCCATTTTAGACAAGATTGAATTAATTGTATTTTGAATGTTGTTTTTTCTAAAACATGTACAGCCTGCCATAAAATCCAGTGAGAGAAACTCCAGCCAGAATACGAGGTGTCAATGGTCAAGCATATCCTCATTAGAGGGTGGCCAAGTGATATTTATTTAAAGTGTTACGCACTATGAATTAAACATTTATTTTGTGTCACCCAGTAAAATATCTGAACCTCATTTTGGCAGCTGTGCAAATTCTACCTCGACTGCATTGATGACTGACTGTACTTCTTTTGACTTTCATGCAGTCTCTCTTCTCGTTTTAAGAGAAAAACCTGAAGATCAAGAATGCCAAAAATGCAAACATTGGTGTATCAGCCCATGGCATGCAAAAGGAGGAGGAAAGCAGATCACCACTCACGACACTGCCTCTATTAAGGCTGCAGATGGAATTACAGCATGATAATTAAAGTTCTGGAAGACTTGGCAACCTTATCCTGTAAGAGTGACTCTCTTGAAAGATCTGGGAACATGGACTTTCTGTTCCTGGATCGATGGCTTGAACAGGGAACATATCAAACATCATTTGGAGATCTGACTATCAGTTCCTTCCCCCACTAAGGAGAGAAAGAACCTCACAGGTTTTGGCTTAGAAACCCCTCAGAGATCCTCCTGCCCAAGGTGGCTAAAGCTAGAGATGACACTCCACCAGAAACCCATGTCAGCCTGCTATTAATGCTCATCCAGTCTGAAAAGTGTTTTGGCATGGTTTTAACAGGATTGCAGGATTTATTCTATTTGAAATGCTCTCTGGAGCATAGGGCAGAGCAATGCTGCTGTGTGCCACTGTTCCATTAACTCAACAGCAGAAATGTACCACTTTTTCTCCCTCAGAACAGAGAGCAGAACCAGCCTCTGCTATGCAGGGCACAGCAGTGGCAGATGGCAAAATAGTCAGTACAAAAACTCTAACAAGAACTGAAACAGGAGCTGTTGACACCTACTTCCACTGGGCAAAGCACATTCAAAAATCACATTCTACAGATCAACATTTACTCCAGTGCCTGGCACAGAAAAAAATGGTCACTACATGTACTGGCCATTGGAGGGTTTATGATAGATAAAGCAGGAGTAACAAGGTAGGAAAGGAAAGGAAAGGCACTTACAAAGAAAGTCCAAATTTGACCACTAGGCATGGGATAGTAGGCATGGGCTACTATCTGACAATATGGAAATGGACTTCCATATTAATTCAAAGGTGTAAGAAGATCCCAAGCTGAAAACAAGGACACCACACTATCAAAGTGGCTGAACAATTATATTTTAAATAAAGTTTCTGGAAGCTGTTGCACAGAGCATCCCACTTGCTTTACATGTGACCGACCACCCTGTCTGGACCAGAACCCCTAAATTATCCATACAGCTCATTACTTTACACAACTGTCTTTATTTTTCACCACTTGTCCCTACCACTCCTATATTAATGAACTTTTATTTCAGAGCTTCAGAAGATTCCACCAGGATCAGGGAAGGTTTGGTGTTAAATGTAGTTCTGGTAGCAAAGATACGAGTGGAGAAGGTTAGGGGACATGGGGGCTTTGCTCTGAGAAGCTGCTCAGCATCTCCCACCAGATCAAGTCCCAAGTAGGATATAGACATTTTTCAGAGGTCTGGCTAGTTATCCATGGTGAAGGTCACTGTAGGTCACCAGAGCTGGTGTCAGGAACAATTCCTATCCCAGGGCAGATGGGAGACTAAATCCTTCCCCAGAGCCTCTCCTGCTGCAGTGTGGGATATGCTTCTCTCTTAGGACCACTTAAGCATCTCTCCCCTAATCAATCATTTGTCTGTGGAAACAACCAGGAATTAACCTCATCCCTCCAGAGCAAAATTGGATTAGGCTGAAATCCCTCAGTTACCACGGGCACACCTGGAGAAACTGAGCAGCCTGTGAAGCACGCGAGATCAAACCAGCAAAGTCCAGGGGGACACCAGCGAGTGCTCTACAGGCTACAGCTCCAAACACAATCTCTGCCTACTTCTCCAATCCCTCATGCTCCAGTCTGGGGCAGGAGCAGCAGCCTCAGAGCCGGATCTGCAGCGCTGCTGCCTCTGCCAACAGCAGCATCCAAATCCCCACTGGGAACAGCCGGGGCTCGGGCACTGCCATGGGCTGCACCTCATGGAAAATCCACTGCCAAGCCTGTGCTGAGCCAGCCCCACACCCTGCCAGGAACGGGCTGAGAGCAGCCCCAGCCTCCCCATCAACGTGGAGCTGCAGGCACACAAGAATCCTCCTGGCACCGGCCGGGCCTGCTGCACATTTTATGCTGCCTTGGTAATGACACTGCTCTGGAGCAATGCAAGCCCCAGCCCTGGAGGAGAAGAACTGGAGAGCAGGAAGTCCAAGTTAAGCTGTGGGCACAAAAAAATGACTAGGGATTAAGCAGCGTTGTGCTTTGCTTAGACTATTACCCTGGGTGGAGCACAGCAGCTGGGCCAGACATCCCTGAAAGGCACTTTGCAGGACAGCTGGATCCTCTGAGTTTTGAGTTGGATTCCAAAAATCTCCTGCTTTGAGTCTAAAAGAGCAGCAGAGAGGGAATGCTGACTCAGAAGTTTAGCTTTTCCCCCATGCCCCACCACATCCCAGCAGTGCTAGAAAGGTGCTACCTTCCCACACCCACAGCAAGAGGATAAGGAACAGTGAGAAAATGTATCAGTGCAATGCACCAAAGCTCAGCAAATTGTCTTTAAAATGCAGCCTGACTTGTGTCCAGAGGAAACCAGTGCTCTGTACCAATTTTCTCCCCTGTCAGAAGAGCTGCCAGGAGCACACGAGGCCTCAGCTGTGTGAGATGTGGGGAAGCTCAGCAGACAGCAGGATGAGCCTCCCCAAATGAGAAGCAGCAGGTTCAGAACCAGGGGGAAGGGGAGGGAAGGGATGAGAGAAGGAAGCAGATTACTGGCTCTGGCCATACTCATTATATAGAAAGGACATGAAAGGCTTTACTTAAAGTGCCAACGTCAGTTCAATGTATTTATAAGGATTCAAACAAGTCCCACCGGGCAGAACAGCCCGAAGGAGCTTTGTGTTTGTGTAATTTAATGGCTCTTTGTTCACTCAAGTCAAAAAGCAGCTCTGGATTTGGGAGAGTCCCTGGCCAGGCCCAGCTCCCAGGACTAAAAGAGAGTGCACTGAACTCTGGTGGGGCAGCCTGAATTAAAGGGTTGTTGTAAAATAAATCCTCTGATAAGAGCAATTAATGTTATCCTAATTATGTCATTTCCCATACACACCACTGTTCCTGCTGGCTGCCACGAAGGCAACTCCTCCTCCTGGGAGAAACTGCAGGCGAGGTGGGGACTTTAAAAATACACTTTTGCCAATTTCTTTTCAATCCAGCACACTGAATACAAGATATAAAAAACCACTCAGCAGCCTTTTGTTCTGGGCTGTATTTTTATTACTGGCAAACCCATTAAGCTTGAGGTTTTTCTTATTTTATCTTTGCTTTCAGTTTTTTGGGGTGGTTTTTTTTTTCTTTTTTTGGTAATCAAAATGGCAATAGTTTATTATATGCTCTGAGGTTTCCTGCACACAAAAAGAAAAAAAGGCTGTGCTACTATTCCTGTCTCTAATTCATCCCTTTTGCTTGCTCTGCTGTGGGCAGGACTTCAAATCATAACCAGCAATTTTGTCTGCCTCCTACTTACCAAAAATTACTGCTGCACCCACTGGTGATTCACAGAAACACACATTTGGTACCAGGACATCCATCTGAACCAGCAGATGCCTGGCAGCCCTATCTTTTGGTCATGAAAACATGAGAGCAAACCAGCCTAAAAGGTCTCCCTGATAAACCAGTGGAAAACACACATGTGCTTTCAAAGGGGTTTTGGGCTGATTAGTTGGAATAATATTTTCAAGCTGAGAGGATGATACTGGAGCATTATACATCCTTGAGATATGTTATCTGAAATGTACCATTCTTTGTCAAAATGGATGTCTATGGATGTCTACAAAGGCTATAGCTGGTTATTCCTAAGAAGGACAAGGAAAGGGAGAGAATCCTCTCCTGAATTAGTGGATTTCAACAGAACTGCAGCTCCAGGCAGCCAGGACATCCCTCAGCCTGTCTGGAAGATCACCCTCCATAAGGCAGGGCTCAGCATCCCCCTCAAGCACACAGAAGTGCTGCCCAACACCAAGAGCTGCATCTCCACCTTCCGCACGGTACCCACAGAAGAACACGCTCATTTGCATCCCCAGAACAATAGAGAAATTAATGAAGATGACTGCAATTCATAGAGCCTTGTGTCTGCAGCAATGGAAAGGTCAAACAAATTAAGGCTCTGAATTCTGGGCAGAGATTTCAAGCTGGCTCTCTAACATTCGCAACACAAGGGAATAATTAGAAAACATCCATCAGCTCCATTTCCGTTCACAAGCCCGTTGCTGTGAACATGGTGATGAGCTGTCCTCTGCAGAGCTAGATCTGCTCTCAGATTATGGTCAATTACTTCTCCTCAAGTATTTCAACTCCCGAACACAAACTTCACTTCCTCCAGCTCCCAGATCTCAGAGCAGCCGACCACACACAACACCCCTGGCAGGAGGAGCTCCCAAAGAGCTGAGCCCCTGCAGGGACCCACTGCAGCTCCCAGGGACACCAAGGATGGGAAATGGTCCCTGAATTTAAAAAGCATCTCTAGGTACTATAAAAACCACAGAAAAGATCACAGGAGCTCCACGCTGAACACACAAAGCCCACACCACCTCCCTCCCTGTAGCTGTGAAGTCTCATTCAAAGGCTCTGTCTCCTTTACAAGGAAGCATCCTGCTGAGCCCAGAGGATGTTCTGGGATTGGGGGACAGGAGAAACGCAGTTGAAAAAGCACATTTTGTGTGAGCTGTTCCATGGGAGAGCTTGCACACCCAGACACTTCACTCCCTGCAGAGCTGGCACAAACTTATTTTTAACAGACTAAACCAACCTGCCCCCCCTGGGATGCAGACAGCTGCTCAGAAGAGATCTGCTGGTTTGGCTCTGCCTTCCCAACTCACACAGCTGAGGAGAAGAATGCCAGCTTCTGGAAATCTGGGTAGGGATCCATAAACCTGTGCAATGTCTCCCGCTACATTGTGAGGAAGGTGACGGGAAAGATTCGATGCAGGAGCCTCAGCAACATGACTGAAAGGGGACAAAATCCCTTGCCAGACATCCTGGTGTGCTGCTTTGGGCTGGGACAGAGTCAGCTTTCTTCATAATAGCTGGTATGGGGCTGTTGTGGATCAGTGTCGATAACACAGGGAGAGAAGTGAGTCAGGGACCACTCTGCTCCTCATCCCACCAGCAAAGGGGCTGGGGGGCACAGAGAGCTGGGAGGGGACACAGCTGTGACAGCTGACCTCAACTCACCCAGGGGATATTCCAGACCATATGGACTCATGCTGAGCCTGCAGAGCTGGGGGAAGAAGGAGGGGATGCAATGGCATTGTTTCTCAATTCACTGTTTGGCATGATGGAGCCCAGCTTTCCTGGGCATGGCTGAACACCTGCCTGCAATGGGAAGTGGGGAATGCATCCTTTGGTTTGCTTTGTGTGCATTTGTGGCTTTTGCTTTACCTACTGAACTGCCTTTGTCTCAACCCTCAAGTTTTCCCACTTTTACTCTTCTGATGCTCCCTCCACCCCACCAGTGAGCCAGGGCTGTGTGGGGCTGGGGCTAAACCACAACACCTGGCAAGGAGAAAAGACATGATCTGAAGAGCTGGTTTAATATCAAAGTCTCCTGTAACCCAGGAGAGCTCCCAGAGAGAAACCAAGGGGGAAGAATGAGGCAGAGCTCACAGGAAGGATTTTCCCCCTGTGCTGCTGCAGGCAGTGACAGGACAGGCACTGCTCACCCCTCAGCCCAGCTCTGCTTTCTGTGGGGTCTCTGTGTCCAACAGGAGCCCACACTCAACCAGCACCTCCAGTGAAGCCCCTTAATTCCCCCATGTGGGCAGCCTGGTCCAGGGCAAGGTGTCCCTGCCCGTGGCTGCAGGGTTGGAACTGCACGGTCATTACAGTCCCCTCCAGCCCTCCCACCCCACATTCTGGGTACTAAACCTGCTTCCCATCTCCTGACAGAGATCAGCAGCACTGAGCAGCACACAGTGGATCCAGGATTCCCAAGAATGGTCACTTCCACTCTGCATCATCTCTGGTCACCCCTAAGCCCACTTCACTCCCTGCCTGGCCCAGGAAAGCTCACAGCTGATGCACATTTTTTGTTGCAGCATGGCTGCCAAGGCCAATATTAGTATCTGGCCATAATCCTTCACAGCCCTGTGGAGATGTCTGGGAGATCAGCATGTTGCAGCAACAAGGTTTAGGGGTTAATAGGTGCTCCATTAGAAGCTTGCCCTTGGAAGCTTTAAAACATGTTTTTTCTCAAGCACTATGACGACATCCCCACCATGTCATGCCCTTTCCATGCTATCCATCTGAGCAGCCAGCTGCAGCACTGCCCTTGTCCCACTTTCCCAGCTTGCATTTGTGTCCCTGTTCCTCCAGTTTTTCTTTTTAATTTAATTTAAAATGTTGGTAAGTGCTGGGTTAGCTGAAGCTCCATTACCTACAAGTGGCACCGAAAGGAAAAAACCCCAGACTTTTCTGGTTTTGGAAATAAAAATGCTTTGGCTGCCAAAGAAAAGAAAGAGTTACACCCATGTAAAGCTTTCACTTAGGGAGAATTAATACAGCCAACTGTTTTTGGATGGACTGCTGGCTAACTACAGTATGAAAAACAAAAAAAGAAATGAGCAAAAAGAGTCCCAAGCCCTGTCCTCTCCCATTAGACTCACTCCAGCCCCAGCTTCTCCTGGTTCCTGTTCAGAGGGAAATCCTCCGTCACCTCTGTCTAGACTACTCACCTGCGTGAGTTTGTAGTTTGTACTGGAAGAAGTGCAGAGATGCAGCTTCCAGGACCACAAACCTCTCAAGGCACACATGCTAGAACACACATACAAGCTGTATTTTACACACTTGCAATGGTTTATATACGTGTCTCTACCATCATTGTCACATTCCCTGCTATGTTACTGCCTCACTGACCACCAACTCAAACATTTCCATCCTCAAAAAGCTCCACAAAACGCCCCTTTAAAACAGAAGCTGCATGTGCAATCCCTAGCATGACTTATTCTGCATACTATAGGATTCTGGCTTGATTCCTGTCACCTCCCACAGAGCCAGTTAAACTAAAGATCTGTCCAGAAGGACACGTAATCTTAAATGGAACACTGCTGAACACACAGCCATCCTGCCACAGCTGAGCTCCCAGCCTGGGTAATTAGAGATTTTATTCCTCTATTGTCCAACTGCTGACTTCATTACAGACTCTGTGAAATTCTCTCATTAAATTCCCTGATACTCATTAGCAATAATTAAGCAGGGCTGGTGCAGGAGGCAGAATGAAGAGGTTAAGGAGAAGGGAGTGACTTTTCTTTTCTGCTTTTCCAAGTCCAGTGCTAGTGGCTGATTTAATCACTCACTTCACAAGCCCTGCAGCACTGACATCCCTCAGCCCAGCACTGCAGAGGCTCTCACTGCTGCTCTCACATCCTTCTGGGCTTTCTGCTGCCTGGCTGCTCCCCAGAAACACAGCAAAGGGATTTTAACAGGAACTACATCAGCCACTCAACCCTTTCTTCTGGACAAAGTGCTAAGATCAAGAGGATTCTCTGCATGGACATAACTCTCTCCAGCAACATGAGCTGATGGAAACACATTAAAATGCACCATGTGCAATTAAAAGCATGCTGACTTGAATTTTTCCACTTAGAAATGAAAAATTCAGCTCCTCAGTACGTATCCTCCCCTTCCTCCCTGATTTGCAAGTTTCAAATTCTGAATAATCACTATTCTGAATAATTTGCCCACAGGCACAACCCTGAGAAGACTCCTCACAAACTAGGACATCTCAACCCTATTCAAAATTCCCAAGTGCTGCTCCAACTTGCTTATCAAATGTCTGATTGTGGAGACAATCAGTCTGTGCACCGGTGGCTCAAATATCCCACACTCTTGCTCAATTTTGTCCTGGGATTTTTTTTTTTTCCTAATTTTTTTTCTGGTTTCCTCTTAAAAAAAATTAAAAAAAAAAAAAAAAAGAGCCAGCAGCTGTTCCAGCAGACAGCTCCCGGATTTCCCTGGATGTGCGTCAGTGGGATGATGCTGCTCCTCAATCTGGCGGCCATCCTCCAGACAGAGGGAAGGAAGACCGTGGTCATATCTGAGCTACTGAAAATCTTGGACATCATCAGCAAAGTAAGCCAGGCAGACACAGCTTTCCACGCCTGCACTTTCTAAAAATGAATCATAAAAAGCCACGACAGTGGATAGGACAGTTTAAGCCAACCAGTCAAAAATAAGCCAAAGCAGAACAGCACTGCCAACGTTGCTCCACTGTGTCATTTCACATTCAGGAAGGTCTTACAAGCATTTGCAGAGCCTTAAATTAAGCCATCAGCACCAGACTGGACAGCATGTGGACATTCACCACCACAGCTCAGTGAAGCAGCGTGGCGAGCCTCCAAGCTCTGCCTTCCTACAGTCAAAGTTCCTCTCAATAGAGCATTTTCAAGCACAACCTCACCTTTAATTAATGCAAGATGTACACTAACTCTGCATCCTCTTACCTCCCCAGAAATATTCAGTTTAAAGTCAGCTTGTTGGTTTCATACTGGAAACCCAAGACACGGCCAGGAGTCCAAGATGACACGGCCAGGGCCACAGCAAGTGAGAGAAATGCTACAAAAGAGATTTACACATCTTTGCTGGAAAATCTCAAGAGAAGCAGTATCTGTTCTGGGCCCACTGCTTCCCACAGAGTATGACAAAATCACACTGAGTCAATGTAAATTTGTCATATCCTGTGAGGGAAGTTTACCCCACCAGTCAAAGGGGAGAAGGAGCTGTCAGTCTGTCTTAACGAGGTGCAGCTGATCCCTGAAAGCAGCCAGAGCCCAGATATCTTGACATCAGCTGATAAACCCTAAATGAAACTATTTTGCCTCAGGCAACATTGTGACAGGGCAAAACCACATCCTTAGCAGACACCTTCTTGACCACGTGCATTGCTGTGTGCTGAGAAACGTCCATGGGAGTCACCCTAAAAACCCGACACACAGAGGAGACTCTGCCCAGTAGCAGCACAGAGGGCCAAGCTCAGCGTCACCCATGAGGCAGGAATCCTTGCCAGGACTGCAATGGAGTGTCTGTGCTGCATGCGACAGCAAGATCTGCTCCACTTCCTCACCACCTCCTGCCTAAAAATTCAACACAGACAACACCATCCTAAAGCTGTCCCCACTGCAGACAAGCCCAGAAAACGTGTCTTGCTTCAGCCTCTGACAAATGGCTCCTGAGTGACATTCTTCCAGATCAGAATGAGAAGATCCACCCTACCCACGCCCAAAAGGCTCACCACAACTCAGTCTTTACCAAAATGCAACCTTAGACCCACCACAACCAGAGTCACTCTAAGGAGGTGCAAGTGGCCAGACCCAAGGCCGGCGTTGTGGGCGATTTGGCCCCGCAGTGACAACCCAGATGTTCCCTGTCCCTGCCTCCCTCCCTCCCACCTCCTCACGGCATTAGTCACTCAGAAGACATGAGAACAAAGCCACATTCAGGCCTGCCAGATCAGGTTTTGTTTGCTTCAAGACCACAGTGGTAGACAGCTGTTGCACATTCTGCCCCGAGGTCTGAGTGAGCTCCTCACAGGATTAATGAAGCTCTGATCACAAAGGACCTCTGAAGGCTCCTGATGGAACTGGGGCTACTGGCACAGCCTTGAACCCCATGAGCTTCATTATATGGCCCAAAGAGTTTGGTTCCATCACATTCACATCTGCCCCTCAAAGAGCTGTAGGTGCTCTTAGATAACTGCAGCTCCTTCACCAGAGGAAGCAAGGCCAGCTCCTCACCTTGTCCCTGGAGGGCACCTGTGGCTCATGGGTCTCTGACCATTGTCTGCTAAACCCTCTGCAGTTTCTCCATGACCTTTTTAAGCTGAGGGGATACCATGTCTGATGTATTTCACCAGTATCAAAGATAGGTGGTATGAAATTCCCTCATCCTGCTGGCCAGGCTTCCAACATTACACACACACACACATTAAATCCCTAGCAGTATCTGTGACACCAGATTGAAGATTTCTCCTGTCATCTGCTTTCCTTATTTAAGAAGTGATAGATATGCACACAGATAAATGCACAAAAATCTGGGCAACAGCATTTCCCTGCCTTGAAGGTGGAGATGATGTTAAGTGTATTGGTGGGCAGCCACTAAAGATGCAAAAGCAACATGACAATACTAGCAAGTGTCTTGCCCTGAAGCAGGGCTGTTTCTTCCTTCAAACTAATGTAAGGGTATTAAATATATTTAAAGCCTAAGGGTTATAAACAGTTCAGTTTGGAACATTTTTACTTTTAGACTATATACGTATTGGTATTTACGTAATCAGAGAAAAAGCAGGGCAGTTTAATCCATAATGGCTTTTTTTCCCCTATAAATAGGCATTTAATCAACAGAAGACAAAGCATGGCATCCTGGAAAATCACTGAAATTATCAGATCTGGCAAACAAAGCCCTGGTTTTCCTTATTTTCTGCATTAATTTAGGAAAAGAAAGAAGTGGACTCCTTTCAGAACAGTTGTTCACCTTAAGGGGAATGTAAAGAGCTGCTGTTCCACCTCACATTTGCTTTCTATGGCTGCTTCACACTCAGGAGAACAGCCAGGAGCAGGCACCACCTCAGCCCCTTTGCTCTCATGGGTTAGTTCAGCTGCTGAGAAAGGTGAAACTAAACTAAAACAGGGAAGGGGTGGGGGGTTGGATTTTCCTTTCAAATGCTTAATAATTAATGTGTCAAGTGAAGCTATGGGGGGAAGAAGCAGAGACAAAATTATTGCGTCCATTGCCAGGATGGTTGAGCACCATCCTACACCTTCCAGCTGCCATCCTCAAGCCCAGAGGTGGTGACGGATCAGCCCTCCCAGAACAGCTGAGAGGAAGGCCTGAAGAAGGGCTGGAGGCGGGGGCACACCTCTCCACCCGCTCCCAGCAGAGATGTCTGTCTGTCTGTCTGTCTGTCTGTGTGTCTGCTCCTCCCTGCAGCCTCGCAGCCCCAGGCAGGCTGTGCTGGGAGCTGCTGCAGCCCTGGCACCCATCCTGCCTGCAGGGAGGGCAAACCCCAGCGCCAGCCCAGCCCAGGGCAGCTCCCCACAGGCAGTGAGTGTTCTGCTCCACAGGGTGCCCCAAAGGGATGTGTTTTCACCTCCAGCTCACCCCAGGGCCCACAGGATGGCACTCTGAGGGCTCCCATGCACCACATTGCCATGCAAGTGCTTTGTTCTCATTTATGACTCCTTGAACCAACAGTTGTTTAAAGTTCTTTTTACCCCCCCCCCCTTTTACTTATAAAAGAAAAGGAAGATGCTGACAGTGCAAGTGGCCACCCAGGATTTCAAAGCACTGCAGGAGGCCAAAAAGGAAAGTCACCCATCAAGCTGTTTGCTGTCCTGATGTCTTCTCAAAATAAAGGCAGTTCCCACAATCGTCCCTATTTACTGCAGGCTGTAATTCTGCCTGGATGGCAGGATGACCTCCTGGATACTGCTCTAGTTGCATATGAATGCATTTGAGGCAACAGTTAAAATTAATGAAGGCAGGTTTGGGGTCTGTCCCCTGCAAACAATTCAGTGTCCTTGTACTGACAGGGATGAGGTGTGTCAGTGCAGAACACACAATGCCTGACGGGGAAAAATTGTGTGTTATGGGGCTAAAAGAATGGCAGACCTGTAACTTAAGGCCTCAGCCTCCACCTCAAGACCACAAGCCCCAAGAATAAGAGGAGTTTTACTTGGCACAAACAGGGATGACTGAGCAAGGCAACACGTACAAAGAAGGCAAAGGTTTCAATCTCTTCTGAAAATCTCTGCCCTAGTAAGCCAATGGCAGGGAACATATGGCTCCCAGCCATATTATTTGTTCTGGTTTATTATGCATAGCACAATACAGACAGTAACAAGTGCGTGTCAAGATGTGGCCTGTTAAAAGTGCTGAAAACATTTACTGGGCCAGTAGCAATGAAAAGGTTCCCTACCCTTGTATTACACAGATAGAGGTTTACCACACACAACCCCAACTCGAATGCATTGCCCAATTTGCAGCCAACAGCCCCAAGTCTCAAATGTTTTATGAGCAAGCAGCTTGGACTCCTCTCCGATACATGTGAGCAATTGCAACTGGAGTTGCACTGGCGCATCCAACAGGCAACCACCAATTGCACAAGGATTGCACAAGGGTTGTGTTCTCCACTGGTTCACCAACGGCCAACGCCAGCCCCAAAGCCATTCCAGAAGCTTCAGGGGGTGTAACAGGATGAGCCAGGCCAGCAGGGATCTCTAGAGACCATCAGGCCCCAGCACTCTGCTCAAAGGAGGGCAGCTGACATGGGCTGGTCACTCAGGGCCCTGCTCAGCTGGGTCTGACTGTCCCCAGCACAGGATGGAGACTCCACAGCCTCTCTGGATACCCGGCTGCCATGACTGACCACCCTTGCAGTAACAAACTTCTATCCTGTGTTTAATGTAATTTCCTGAATCCCAGTTTGAGCCCACTGCCTCTCCCCCAGCCCCTGAGGAACACTGAAAAGAGGCTGGATCCATCTTCTTCACCCCTCTGCCAGGTATTAGATGTGCTGGTGAGATTCCCCGAGCATCCTTACTCCAGGCTGAGCAGCCCCAGCTCTCCCCACAGCTCAGACCCTGCAGTCCCCTCACCCCTTCTCAGGGTGTGTCACTGCACTCCAGTACATCCATGTCTCTGCTGTGCTGGGGAGCCCAGCTCTGGAGCCAGCAGCACTCAGGTGTGCCTCAGCAGGGCTGAGCAGAGAGGAATGTCACCTCCCCCAGGCCATGCTGTGCCCAAAGCCCCCAGGATGCTGCTCCCCATCTGTGCCAGGACACGGTGACATCTCACATGGAGCCCACCAGAACCCCACATCCCTGCCTGCAGTGCTGCTGCCAGCCAGTCAGGCAGGGCCCTGTGACCTGTGTGAGCTCAGTAAACTTACAAGATTGCTTTCACATCAATTCCCCCCCATCCCAGCCCATATTTGCACTCCCACAGCCAGAAAATCACACGCAAACAGCTGACTCACACAGCCCGTGGCAAACCCCCAGAGCCTCACCCCTCTGCACTGAGCTGTCACAAAATGCCACCAGGGTGACACCTGAAAGGTTCTTTCCTTGGGGTAAGACACATACAAAGTTCAGATCAGATATGGATCAAAAAAATCAGCCTAACGTCATAATTGGTGTAATTAAATGTGCTTTGAACCATTGGAGGAAGAGCACACGAGGAAATAACACTGTGAAACAACATGTAATGACAGTGTTAGCACAGCAATTACTGTTTGCAGGCTCAAAAGGCAACTGGAAGGTAACAAAGAGAGGCCCAGTCAAATCAAAGCTTGAGACAGCACATTAAAAAGCCCTGAAACAGCCTTAAAATTGTCTCACTTCAAATTTGCATTCTCTCTCCCAGAGATGATTACCACCTTTTGATCTCTGCAAGCAAGACAAATTATATTATTGTGATTAAAAATTCCAGTCCTGTTGCCCCAGTAAGCAGGACAGACACAGGGCACAGCACCGAGCTGGCCGCTGTGACAAAGGTGCCACAGATCCAGCAGCATTTCTCTCCTGAGACATCTCAGTTCCTGGGCACAAAGAGTTAAAATCATAAGCTGCCACGACTTTAAGGATGCTCAGCTCCTTCTCCCTGAGTGCAGAGCACCAGCTGACCAACACAGCCAAGCCAAAAGCTGCTTTCCCAAAGGGGAAACTGAACTGCACACACCCTTTATTTGATTTCTTGCTGCACGTGTAACAAAATTAAAAGGGGAGGGGGGAAATCCGGTTCATTTTACCCAAACCTAACTGAAGGGAAGCCAAGCAAACTACCACATCTCTCCTTTTCCTTTCAATAAAAGCTGCCTCTGTCAAAGCCTTAACATCTTGTAAGTGCATGCCAGTAAATCCATTTAAAGCTCAAACACAGAATTTTATTCTTCGGTGACCACACAGCAGAAGAGATCATTCCTCCTTTGTCCTGCTGGAATGATTTGGGCTGAAATCTGGCAAGAACCAAATTTTAAAGCTGGGTCACTGCTTTTCCCCTCCTTTTCATCGTGGTAGGGTCTCAGTAGCAACATTCGGTGTGAGTCAAAGGGGATTAGGGAGAGGTTCAGGAGCAGCACAGTGAGAAAACGTGAAGTGTTACCTTTAGTAATTACCAAAGGAAGACTTCCATGATGTTACCATAGGAATTAATCCTTATATTAATATTTAAAGCATGATCAAAGCATGGAAGCTCTGGAAGACACGATGGGGGGAAAGCAGCAATTTGCCCTTGCAATGCATTAATTCTGATTTAAGAAAAAAGTAAGCTTGAGACTCCTAAGGAAATTGTGCTGTCTGGGTAAAAGGGTGAGCTCAAAACCAGAGCCACTTCCTTCCCCATGGCATCTCCTCAAGTGACTGGCCAAACCTCTCTAATTTTACAAGTGTCTGTCCAGAACTGAACTCCATTCTATACAGCATCTTGGGGATGCACACCAGCAGCACAACAAAACATGATTTTCTTAACCAAACCATGCACGCTACAAGGCAATGAGGCAGGAAGAAAAGATTTCTTTCCAAATTCTGCAGCATTCTTCTTAGTGAAGACAAAGTTCAGGAACACAGACATGAAAAAGGAGGATGGCGTCAGACCAGATGTTAAACTGTATCTGAAAAATGTTTTTTTAAATGTCTGACATCCCCTGCAGATCATTGCTTGACAGCAAGCCTGAGCAACACCTCCTGAAGCAAAAGCTGGGCAAACCTCAAGCTGCCCCAGAAAAATGGGATATTGGGAAGGAATTGCTCCCTGTGAGGGCGGGCAGGCCCTGGCACAGGTGCCCAAAGCAGCTGTGGCTGCCCCTGGATCCCTGAGGTGTCCAAGGAAAGGTTGGACAGGGATTGGAGCAGCCTGGGATGGTGGAAGGTGTCCCTGCCCATGGCAGAGGTGGGATGGGATGAGATGAGCTTTAAAGTCCTTTCCAATTCAACCCACTCCACAATTCTATGACTGCTTTCAATAGAAAATAGAAAATATAGAACAGAAAATGGAAAAAAATAGAACAAAAGCCTGTGTAAGTGCTGTGACATGGCATATGGAATAAAGATACGGGTCATGCAAGATGCACAGAGAACAGAAAAGTGAGGGTCTAGAGTAGGTCTCTCTTTAAAAACTCATTATTTCAAGAGAGCTTGCAGATTTCAACACCACTCCATGCAGGAACTGTGATCTTCAGTCTCCTTTTCCTTGCCAATTTTCCTCAGCCTTTTGTGTTGTTTTTATTTAAAAAAAAAAAAAAAACAACACTGTGCACCAAATGCTGCATTTCTAAACATTACACATTTATTCCTTGTTCTACTGGTCTGTTACAAGGCTTCTTCTAGATTCATTCTCAAACCATTTTAAACATTTGGAATATCTCCCATGTGGGGGAAGAGCACAGAGCTCCTGGTCTCTGCACAGACAGCTCAGAAGTGGAAAAATCCTATTAGCAGCCATTGGGATATTAAAGACCAGGCCAGGGAGCAGAAGACCTTATTGCCTTCAATTTACAACAGAGGGTGAATGTTTCATTTTTCCTGGCACACAAGAAACAATCTGAATTCTGCAGTTGTATGGTGGCTTTGAGATGTGAAAGCAGCTTGCTCAAGGAAAGAAATAAGATTTTTAGCTCTTCTAGAGGAAAGTGCATGTAAATCAGTTGCTGTGCTTAAAGTGAATAATCAAATCCTTCAATGCCTCATGGCATCAATGCAGAATTCTGCAAACAAGTTTGGGGGAGCATGCATGGAAAGGACAGGAAGAGTAATAGCTAATAAGAGAGTTCTCCAGCTCCAATTTCCTAAAGCTGATGTCCTGAGTACATCTATGACAGCAAAAATAACAAGTCTCTTTTTTTTTTTTCTTTTTCCCTTTCCCTGTTAGCAACAGCTATAAATGTCATCAACAGTACCAGCAGGAAACCTCCACAGAGGGTAGGATGTGAAGAAATAAGATGCTTGCTAGTTTTAGAAACCATTAAATTTGCCATTTCCACTGAACTCCTACAGTCACTCCTTCCTGCAAAGTTCAGGGACTCAAAAAATAAAAAAAAAAAAGCCATCCAAGCAGAAAGAGAAAGTGTCTCTGCAGAGGGAGCTGCCAGCAGCCCCCTGTGACACCCCAGCCCCACAGCACCAACACTGCAGGCAGCAGGAGAGGCCACATTCCTCTGGGTCACGGGGCTCACTAAGTGAAGACTAACTCCTCTGTTCTCTCCCAAAGAACACAAGATGATTCCAGAGGAAAGACTGCACAGCCCAAAGGACCTTGTTCTCCTGTTCCCATGAAAAACCTCCCTGCTCTGCCTTAGATGCCAAAGAGCAAGGAGCACCTTTTTGGAGAGCTGTTATTTCCTACCTTCAGAAAGACACTCAGCATCACTGAATTCAGTCTATCTACCAACTTCTATTTTCCTCAATGATACAGGCTAAGTTTATAAACCCTACATATTTAACTTGCAAGCTTGTGTGGAATGAGAAGTCAATGGGACAGAGACCAATAGAAGTTCCTGCCAGTTTAAAGAGTGCTCCTTTAAGGTTTGGGGGCTGAACAAATCAAGCGAGTACTGGAGAATTACAATCAAACCCAACTCTTGCAAAAATGTCATTTCAAGGACAAACCTACTGCTGGAAACCTCTGAAGAAGCCTGTATGAGCAGCACGAGAAAAATCAGATGCCTTCAGCTTTCCAGCACTGCAGCTTGCTGCAGTCATGGGGTGTTTTTGCCTTATGGTGGGACAGCAACGCCCAGACTGACTTGAAATGCCTCGGCTCAGCTCCCAGGTACAGCTTTACTCCAGGAAGAAAGTGTTTTTCTCACACCTTCCCACTCAGGGCCTGCTTTCACACCGCCCTGCACTGCAGACACCCACAGGAACCATTATCTGTGAGCCTGGAACTACCCACTTTAAGGGAAAAAAATGTGAGATCTGTCAATGGGCTGCCAAAGACCCAAAATAATTTTAAAATGCAGTAATGTCAGCAATGCTACTGAAAAGCAGAGCACTGCATGCTAAAAAAGCCAGATTTTCACAAGCACCAGGTAGCCTGACCCCAGCAAATACAGGTCTTCATTCAGCAGGTTTAAAAAAAAAAGTAATTTAAAGAAAAAATGTCAGCTGAGCTGCCTCATGCACCATGGATTCTGGTACACTGTCACTTTGACAAAGATTGCTTGTTAATACCAAAAAGCAGTGCAGCAGGAGCAAGGAGCAGCTCCTCAGAGTGCCTTTAATTCTCCTGCAGCAGTTTTGGAAGGGAACAAACCCAGGGCTGCACCAACCTTCCCACATCCCTCCTTCCCTCAATGCTGGGGGTATGACCAAATGCTTTTTGTTTTAAAGGTCAGGATTTGAAACAGGAACGAGGATGGTTTCATGATCCTTAAAGCAGCAAGCACTTCTAGGTTCACCTGCAGAAAGGTATATTTGACAAACAGTGATCAAAAATCAGTTTTCCCAGGTAGCACGAAAAGCCCAATAGCCCAGAAGATGAACATTTCACATTTGAAGGAAAGGATGGTCACCCCAGCACAGCACAGACAGCAGAGGCAGAGCCAGGCTGGATCCCATCCCCTGCAGTCTGTCCTGGTGTTCTGGAGCTGTTTTATTGAGGATCTGCTCTGGAGCAATTACCGACTCTGCTGGCAGCAAATGCTCACCAGGGCACAGCCCCAGTGAAGGAGGAGGAACTGTGGCCATGGGACATCAGGAGCTGCTGGCTATGGACACATCTCAGACAGGAATGTGCATTTTCTATTGAAAAATAAAGAGTTTGATAGGTTCATTTGACAACAGCACTAAATAAAGCAAAGATTCCTGAGAAATGCCTAACGAGAGCTGCAGGTAAATGAGGTTATGATGCAGCAGAGGCTCCAGGAACCAAAAGGCCTGGCTGGATTAGCAGGGAGAAAAGCAAAGCAAACATCTGCTGCAGGACTGGTGTTTAAATAGACACCACCTAGACTTCAAAATGAGAAGTTTTCAATAACTGAAACATTAAAGGCCTCTGTACTGTCCATACTACTTTACCACCCACTTAAAAAAAAGTTGGACAGCATTCCCAAAATCCATCTTCATGATTTAAAGGCCGTTCAGGAGTGTTATGGAAACCTGCCTAATTCGTCCAGACAGTTTTGACAAATCCAAACCAATGTGTTTAAATGTTTAGCAAGGAAACATTTTTCAGGAGATGTAATACCTTTTATTAGACCAACAGATACAAACAAGGAGCCCGAGGGGCTGGGAAAGCAAAGAGACTGACAAGCTTTCAACATCTAAGTCTTCTTTTCCAGTCTGAAGATGGGCTGTTGGCCTGAAAACCTTTCTGCTCAGACTAAATAGTATTAGAAAAAATTAGAAAACTTGGTCCTCCTCTAAATTCCCTTCACTTGTACACTTAAACTGTCAAGGCTTCACCGCTAAATCGTTAAATGATGAATGTACCTTTGGACTGCGTGCTTGAACACAGCAAAAGGTTTGCAAATCCTTTCTTTAAACAATGAGAAAACCTAAATCCATGTAGGGAGAGTGCACAGTGTGTCATCCCTTGCCAACCTTTGCTTCCCTGCCCCACAGTGTGATGGTAGCCTAATGTCCTTCACTGTCCTGGACCAGGAATGCCCCAAGGCTCAAGCTGCCAATGTGCTGCTCAGCCCAGTGAACACCAGGGAACACCAGGAGGATGCCTATTCCTCCAGACTTTAAAGGCTTTCTTGGGAATTATATGACTTTTTATAATTTTTAATGGCTTTATTACACTTTTTAATTAATCATTTTAATTAACGATAAGCAGCCGTGTTAAAGTCTTAAATCACTTTCAGCCAGCATTTAGCAAATTGTGTCATTATGCCATAAGCTGCTATTAGGGGAACACAGCTTGGGAAAATTACTGAAATTTTAAATTTTGATAAGCTAACTCTGATATGATTCAATTAGCAAAGCCTAGGAGAGGACATTTTACAGTAACCAGAAGATAAAGAAGATAATAACAAAGACTCAGTATGTCTTGGAAAGTCCATACAAAAAAAAAAGATACTAAAAGGACTAAAAATATGGACTCATTAACATAAACATAGCAAATAAAGCATATAAATATAAAACCAGTAAATCATATAAAAAAACCAATAAAGAAAGGAATACTAATTAATGAAAGAGAATTATGTCATTCAGAAAGAATGAACGATAATTTCTTTGTTTGCTAACGAAGTATAAATAGGTGAAAAAGTATTGTATCCATGTCTGTGTAGAGGCAAGAATTTTGTCAGCCACTCACACACCTCCTGGCCAAGAATAAAGCAGTGCCTTACTTGCTAACATTAAAAGACAGTGTCAGAGGGTTTTATTTATCCTTGCAATTTTGAAGGATGTTGGTAACAGCTTCCCAGGAAATTTCACTTTTCTGTAGCCTCGTAGCAAGGCTGGGATGGAGGAAGCAGTGCTTACAAAGGCTGTCACCACACACATGACACACTGGAAATGCTGTCATCCCTAAGAGCACGGAACAGGGAATGCACAAAAAGTCACTCTGGAGCTGTGCTGGGAGGAACACGACCTCAGTGGAACGTGCCCTTGGAATGCCTGTGTGCCCCTGTGGACTGCAGGACCACGAGGGGTGGGAACACCCCAGCTGCCCCTCTGGCCTTCTGAACCAGTCACTCTGTACACACTGCACAGCCTTGTACACTGTCTGTCACTGGGGACATTTGGAATGATGTCACCAGCCACCACCAAGGACAGCCAGGGGCCTTTTCCATGAGCTGCACCAAGGATGTTACTGGATATGAGAAGGATCTTCACCAGACGTCATGTTTAACAGAACCAGAGAACCCCACAATGGTTTGGGTTTTGAGGAACCTCAAAGATCATCCCATTCCAACCCCCTGCCTTGAGCAGGGACACTTTCCACCGTCCCAGGTTGCTCCAAGCCATGTCCAACCCCACAGTGGGGGCTGCTTCTAAAAGGTGCCACCAGACGTGTCTCTTCCATGGTTTGACATCTTGGGACAGTTTCACAGGGACACTTCCAGGGATGGGACAGCCACAGCTTCTCTGTGGCACCTGTGCCAGGGCCTTCCCATCCTCCCAGTAACAAATTTCTTTTGAATATCAAACTTAACTCTGCCCTCCTTCAGCTTAAAGCCATTCCCCCATGTCCTATCCCTGCATATCGCTGTCACAACTTCCTCTCCAGCCTTCCTGCAGTCCCCTTTAGGTACTGGAAGCTTCTAAAGGTGCCACCAGATGTGTCTCTTCCATGGTTTGACATTTCTGGGACGGTTTCACATTGCAGACACCACCACCAAAGAAAGAAGTGCTCGACTGGCAGCAATACACATACACCCTGCTGGCCTATTCCTCCCAGAACGTGGCCACCCTACCCAAAAAAAGCAAATGCTGCTGCTGCCAGGGATCCTCTCCAGCAGTGAGGCAGGGCTGGGCAAACATCAGCCCTGTGGCAACTCCTCGAGTTCCTTGCTGAAGGAGCAGAGGGACAGGCAAGGAGAGGCAGGGCTGTGCCCATCCCTGCGTCTCTGCAGTTCTCAGAAGGGTTTGATGTCCCTGCCAAGCAGCTGGCTGGGATTCCCAGCAGTCCTGGAGAGGCTGCCTGGTGCTGGGCACTCAGCCTGTGCCCAAAGGAGCACAGAGCTCAGCCAGCCCTGCAAAAGGCAAAGCTGAGCTCTGAGAGCCCTCTGGGGCTCCTCTCCCTGCACTCAGCCCTCAGGAGGGGCTGGAGCAGCACTGGAGGAGCCCTTCCAGCAGCACTGAAACCTGGGCCAGGTGAAGACAATCTGCAGGAGACTCAGCACTGTCAAATGCTTGCGAGGCAGGCATGAATTAAAGAGGTATTTTAAACACCAGCTGCCTTCATCCCTCCCTGAAAAAAGTATGAGCCAAAACCAAGACCAAATAGGAGGACTTACGGGCTAACAGTACCTTAAATAAGTAAGGTCAGTTTTGCATGTGACTTGCATTTTAATACTGTATTAAATTATATATATTTTTCACTGCACCCCTTAGTAAAAAAAGCCTTAAATATATGCCTGAGGCCTTTTGGGCTGTTATTAACAGCAGAGACAAGAGAGTTTGAAACACACACCCTGCAGGGATCTCTGTGCACATATCCAATTACACACATTTCTGTTTCCAGAGTCTCCTCCTGATAAGTGTCTGGAAGAAACTGGAATTTCTTCAGCATGCAAAACTTCTGGGATGAATTTAAATGAGCGTCTTCAGCATTTTATGAACAATCCCTCACAAAGAGGCAAACTAAAAGACAAGATTCACCATCCAAAATAGGCTCTAGGTAAGGTTTTGTCATAAAATTCTTGTATGACTTATGGGAAATGTCCATTCCATGGAATGGAAATTGGAAATGGAAACTGGACAGGTATAAGAAACTGCTTTCCCATGCATTTAATAAGCCAGATGACAGCCTGTTTAAGTGGTATTACAGACTGGGCAGAGCTGTCTTTAACCAAGCACAATGTCCCTGCCCTAGGAGATTTGGGGAAAAGTCAGAAATGCCCACTGCCAAAAAGAAAAGCTCTGTTTTATTGTCATGGAGGCAGGGCCTGAAACCACGTGCTGGAGTCAGAAAAGGGTGAAATAAAAATAATTTTTTAAAAATTAAAATGAAAGCAAAAAAGAAAAATAACTTGTCAAAAGAGATACTTTATTACCACAGAACCTGAGCCAACTGTACAAGAAGGCTTTGCAAGCAAACAGCTCTGCCAGACAGCTGTGAGAACTTCACACTCCACAGACAACCAACCTCGGCTCTAATCACCTCCTCCAGCGCTACTCCAAGAAAGATTTGCTCAAAATCTGCAAGTTAAAGACGATTCTGTTTATAATTTATAGTCTAGGAATGGCCAAAGGCACTCTCTTACCCCAGAGGAGAAGCCATGAGGCTTGGTAACAATACGAAAAGAAAAAAGCAGCCAAGAAAACACAAACAACAACAACAAAATCCAACAAAAAACCCAACTTCTCTCTGACCTCCAAATTTAACAAGCCAAAAGCGAGGTGACACACAGCAGGCAAGCCCAGGCAGAGCAGAGAGAGCACAAGGCAAAAGGTGAGGCACAAACACGTGCACCTGGAAGGGACACACAGAGCAAACCACAGACTGACAAAAACCAGATGAAATCAACCCAAGGAAATACAGATCCTTCCATCACACCTTATCCTTTAATGTGGTGGGCTTGCAGGCTGAATTTGTACAGCACAGGCCCTTCCAGAATATGGAGTCCAGGTGGGGAATAAGTGATTCCCCTAAGCTTGACCCTACAGAGATTCAGCATCAGTCTTTGCTGCCCCAGGCTTTGCATTCCTGCTGTGGCAATAGTTAAGGACAGAGGAAAGACACCACCTCAGTGGGTGCACATTCTGGAGGGTTTTGTATGCTGATGCTTTAGCAACCCTGCCATTCTTAATCATCACTATGGTGAAAGGTAATGTGCTTGCCCATTATGGCTTACAACTGGGAAATATTTATGGAATGAGCAGCACGTTAACATGTCTTTATTTCCAGCAGTTAAACGAGGCTTCTGAGAGTCCTCCCTAACATTGTGGACATTTGTTTCATTGCATGAGACTCTGTGCTCAGTTTAGGATTAAACTGTCATAGGGGGATTTACTTATTTAACTGAATACTTGCTTTCTGAGAGAGAAATTCCAGTTGTCTGCTTCTCAGCTCTATCTAGCCATCAATACAAGCCAATTTCAATTTCAGGTTTCCTGAATGCCTGGATTGAAAGAAAAAGAGGTGAAAATAAAAATCCATTTTTTCACAGGAAAAAAGAATCAGCCAAGACAGATAACAACAACAAAACCAACAAAACAATCTAGCAGCATTTTAAAAAAACCACACATGGTTCTTCCTGAAGGTATTGAGAAGCCTCTTCTGCTCAGCCTTTATTACTTCCACCTTCTTTAAACACACAAACCTGTCAAAGTCTGACATGCAGAAGGGACTCTTGCAGACCTGTCTTTTGTCTGCTGTCCAAACTTGTTGGATGCTCAGAGTGGCTGCAGAGTGGAAGGGAAGCAGCAGCTCCTGTGGCACAGCCCTCACTGCCCCGGGCAGGCGAACACCCAGCAAGCACAGGAAGGCAGACTCCCTCTCAATGGAGTTAATCAGATCAACAATTATTTTCCATAGTGTCGTCATGTTCAAGCATAAACATGCTTATCTTTGTGCTTGAGATACAGCAAAGGCAAAGCCCTGCTGCAAAAATCCCTTTTTCATGTCTGGTTCTGTTGTGGGAGCCATAATTCTCAGTAGAAAAAAGGATTAAGGACACAGAGTAAGTTCATTCTGTCCTTAAAAGTCCAGCATTTTGAAAAGTGTATGGAATTGCAAATATTAGTAAGATTTAGGTGAGTTTTTTGCTATTTAAGTTTCCATAATAATGGAATACTATTTATTTTAAAGGCTGTAGGCAAAGGAACAAAGCAAACATTATCACGGTAATACTATAAAAATACCATGTTCCAACTACAAAAATCATTATTAAGAACAAGTTTTTTGGAAACAACTCCTAAACTGTTCACTTTTCAAAACTGCTTCTCATCTAAAAAGTCCTTTATTTTTAATATTTACTTCCACAACCCCAATTTAACAGCTATGATGAACTACCAAATCCTCCCCTTTTAATACAGAAGAAAAACCCACAACACAAACAGAATGCAGGGCTGGAATGAACACCAGCCTAACTTCTACCTACAGCTTCAAGGGCAAGATAAGATGATTTGAGTATCAAAGGTAAAAAGGATTCCACAAAGACACACTCCTCAACAAATGAGATAAGTGACATCCAAGCGCCTACAAAACCCTTGGAAAGTTAATAAACTACTACAGGAGTGCCTCTGTCTCTGCCAGAAGTCTAATTAAAGCTGCTGGCTTAAAACTAAATACTGATACATAGCCATGAAATCACATTTTCAACAAATGGAAAAAGTTCAAGGAGCCGGGGTGGAAGTGCCAAGCTGCAAGTGCTCTACTCTCCTGGCCATGGCAGTGCTTAACAAGGGTCTGGATTTTAATGAGCTTCATTTCAGGCTGGATTGGTTCAGCAGGTCAGGCCCATCACCACTCTGGGGTAAGTGGAAAGGCCCCTCAGGCTCAGGAGCAGCCCAAGCCTCAGTGCTGAGCCCAGCTGGGGCTTTCCAACCAAACACACAGCTCAAAACCCAGCACTGTTGGCACAGATTAACCAGCCAAACCCATCAGTTCAGTTAGGCACAGATTAACCACTCAAACCCAGCACTGCAGTTGGGCACAGATTAACCAGCCAAACCCATCAGTGCAGTTAGGCACAGATTAACCACTCAAACCCAGCACTGCAGTTGGGCACAGATTAACCAGCCAAACCCATCAGTGCAGTTAGGCACAGATTAACCACTCAAACCCACCAAAGCAGTCAGGCACAGATTAACCAGCCAAACCCATCAGTGCAGTTAGGCACAGATTAACCAGTCAAACCCAGCACTGCAGTTAGGCACAGATTAACCAGCCAAACCCATCAATTCAGTTGGGCACAGATTTTCCAGCCCAAAAACCCAGCACTGCAGTTAGGCACAGATTAACCACTCAAACCCATCAGTGCAGTTGGGCACAGATTAACCAGTCAAACCCATCAATGCAGTTGGGCACAGATTTTCCAGCCCAAAAACCCAGCACTGCAGTTAGGCACAGATTAACCACTCAAACCCAGCACTGCAGTTAGGCACAGATTAACCAGCTGTGTGACTCTATTCAAAGCATGGAAAGTTCTCCTTCAGGAGGGAGGAGAAACACAATTCTAACAAAAACTCTGAGAGCCAGAAACCCCAATCCATCACTATTATTGATCACCAGAAGAACAAACAGCCCCACAACTGCCCTCAAACCTTTAGACATCACTAGAAAAAGCAGACATGTCTTTCCACCTTTCCCACCTGCACACGCCTAGCCCCAGGCAAAGTCTTTTTAAGAAAGCATTTTAAATATAAAAAGCTCTTGGCTTCATGTTGCATTGTTCAGGTGTTCCCTTTCTGCTGCAGTGCCCTTTGGAGTGCTGTAAAGGACAAAGAATTAAAGAGATGGAAGAGGAGAGAAACAAGATGAGGCATTCTCATTAAAAGCAACCCAGCCCCATGTATGAATTGAAAGCTCAGCTGACAAAAATATTTAACATCTCAGCGTGGTCAGGGAAGTTTTCCACTGAACAGTTTGTACTTCCAGGATGTGGAGGAGGAAAGCACAAGATCTCTTGGTGAACACCAAGTGACAGCACCTGCTCACACAACTGGGTACCAGGTTTGGGCAACACTGCTTGAGAAACCTGCCCAAGTCCAGTGGCCAGGTAAGAACTGAAGTGGCATCCCTGAGGATTTCCTAACACAGGAGGGTCCCTTTGGTCTATTATGTCCAAGTAATGTTTTCTCCCAAACCAAACAGAAAATCACCAGCATCTCAGAAGCTGTTGCATTAGCTTAAGGCTGGTATTACTGAAATACACACAGTCAGATGCCCATTTCTTTACCTGATACCAAAAATAATCCTGAAAGCCATGAACCTTCATTAATCACTACCATCAAGTATGAAGCACCAAGCTTTATTAAAGTGCTTTCACATACAGCAGGAAGGGCAATACTTGAACCTGCATTAGCAAAGGGAAAGGAAACACTGCAGATATTACCCTCTCCTGCCAGCAATTAAAGAGGCTCTTCATGGAAAAGCTGCTCTTTACAATGTTTGCCCTACTTAGCATTAGCTCTCAATTAGTAAGAGGCAATGCTCCAGAGGATGGTAGGAATCCAAAGAAAAATACTAACAGGTAAAGAGTAGAGGTTGAAGGCTGTTAAATGAGCTCACAAGATCCTCTGGATGGCAATAAGAGGAGGAAAACAGATTGAGGCAAACTGAATGCTGCTTCTCAGGGCAAGGCACAGCAGTGAAGCAGTGAAAATTCACCACAGCAAAAAAGAAAATGGTCCACAAATCATCTGGAGAAAATGGTCCACAAGTCATCTGGTTGCAGGGAAATAGTGAAAAGCACCAGAGATTAAAGCCTGTTGAGGAGATGACCCCAACAAACTACCTAAATACAAGTCAGACTGTGCACAGGAAAGAGTATTGCCACTGGTTTGAAAGGAGCCAAAGTATGACCCAGGAAAATATGACAAAGATTTGTAAAACAATAACCTAAATGTGAAGGAACCAGTTAACAGTGTAACTCAGGTATTCCTCTCTGACCCTAGGGCAAGACAATATTTGGCTACAACTTAAAGGGAAAAAACCAGAACTCCCAAGGGACTAATGAAAAAGTCACTCAAAAGTAGCTGAGAAATGTCTAGAACACAACTACAGGGTGAGCAAGAAGGAAGTTCTAAGGTCTCCCTTAGGATTTCAAGGGAGGGGGAAAGTGAAATTTCCAAATGTCATCTTAAGTCCAATTACTCTTGTCTATTATAAGAACACCCTGCCCCTTTCCATTCAGGAAATTTCAGGTTTACAGCATACTTTCATGTTTCTTTTCCCAGTTGTAGCCTTTACCAGCTGCTCAACACTTTACCAGCCCTTCAGCATAAGGGTACATCAGAACCTTGTGCATCAATAATGTGTTGATTATTATATAACTCTGGCATTTTAGATCTCAATTAATGTGCCAATGTGAACGAGATACTGTTAATTTAATCACCTGTGTAAGTACCAAAGCATTCAGCTGGGCAGGACTGCCTGAACCACAGCTGTGTTTTCATTTACCTTACAACCTCTGATAAACCTAACCAAACAAAAATGCTCAAAACTAATCAGATATATATTTGCTCTGCTCAACTACTACATAAACCATAGGAAAATGATCAATAGACAGCAGTTCTCAGACTGTTAATGTTTACTGAAAACCAAATGCATAAATAATTAAATCCAGTAGAAGACTTTTGATTGGAGCCAGTTTAACCAGTGAAAAAGTGATTTTCGAAGCACAGGCCCATGTTCAGTACAACACTGATACCATTTGGGGTTGCTTGTTTTTCAGAAAATACTTCCTGTACTATGGAAATCAAATTCTTCAGTCATCATTTGCATGTCTAAATTAACGCATGGCAAACAATGCAGAAAACCTCAACGTCTTTATCTCGGTGCTGCAGGGAAGTGTTTATTCAAGTTACAGGCATCTTGCAGAAGTCAGTATTGTATCTGCATTTTACAAGACATGTCACTTATTAATGTATGGAATAACTTCTGTGGTTTTACCCATGTAGGAGCATTTTTCACATCTGTAATTCCTCATTTCTTTCCTCCACTACCAAACATCAAACCTAGTATTGCCACAAGAGTGCTAATGCCTCCCTCTGTCAATGGAGACAGCAGGTAAAACTGATAATTTTTGATACCCCCTAAGCTTCTCCTACCTGCCCAAACACAAATTTTCTTCCTAAATTCCTATTTTCCCCCAAGTGCAAGGCCCTGTTGGTATTTCCCACCAACAGGAGATCTTACATGGTTAATAAAAATCAGACATTTTACAGCTTGACACCCCTCCCTCAGTATTTATAAAGGATTTGATGCATTTCAAAGGGCGATTCCCAGCTTGATAATGGAAGAGCCATTACTGGAGCCTAGTCCTGCAGAAGTCCAAGACACTGAGCTTTAATGTCATGCCAATCTTATGCACAGAACAGCTATTTTGGGTAATTACACAAGTTGTAATAATGCCTTTGGAGTCCCATGAAGCTGAGCTCACTCAAGACATGTAGTCTTGCAGGAAGAAACATTTTCAACAGGGATTCAATTTGTTTTAATAAAATACTGAGAACTTTTTCCTTTAGACATCAGTAATTTATAGTAGTACTTATAATTATCTACAAGATTTCTAATCTTTAGCTGATGTACATCAGCATAACCTTGCTACCTGATCAAGTTACACTTATTTACATCAGAGGAAAATTCAACCCTATGCCAGATCTTATTTAGCAGTACCTCTTGCAACTTATCTGTATTTCACTTTCGGTATTAATATATTTTTTTACAAAATAATCTTAAACGTCATCTGATACAGCACTTGCTGTTTGGAACAGAGCATTTTACCACAGCAGAATTGATTTCCAATTGTTTGCACATTAAAGACAGTTCAACCCAAATTGATTGGGAGTGTCTGCAGAAAGCTCAAGAGGAACATTTGTCAGGATGAGGCTTTTTGGGGAGGCTCCTTTTGCTGCAGGACAGGTGAAGGATGAAGGTACATCCCACGAGCACGTGGATCTGAGCTTTTCCTCTCTCCCTGGGAGGGAACAGCCTGTTCTTCCAGCAGGCAAAAAGCAGCAAAAGCCAGCAAGAAATAAAAGAAATATATGATAAAATACTAAGAGTTTGTTAGCTACCATGCACCTCAGCTTTCAGTGACGTCTTTGGTGCAGCCTCCACGTTTCCAAGTCCCTTCTGTTAACCAGGCGTGATTAATTCCCCTTCAGCTTCCCAAGCCTGCTTCTGCTTAGAAGCCAATTTAGCAATTAAATTAATCGTCAAATATTTCTTGCCAGAGAATGAAAAAGAAGTTTCACTCGCCTGGGCAAAACGCAATTCCCGAAGGATTTGAGCATTTAATGAGTGGAACAGTTATGAAAAAATGTAAAAACTGGCAAATCAGACAGCAAAGAAAGAGACAGGAAGTGACAGATTTAAGAAAATACCTCTAAAGTAGAGGAAATGAGTCGTCCTTTAAGAAGAAATCATACATATAAAGCCCATAAAACAGAGTTTTCTTTGTAGACTGGACTGAAGAATGAAAGAAAAAAAGAGAAGAGATAAAAAAAGGCACATCCTGATTAGCATTAAAAGCAGGGCAGCTTCAGTGGTCAGCCTCTTCTAGTCAAGATGGAAATTTGCATCATTTTAAAAGCAGTGTCCAAAGGCTATCTGTGAAAGAAAAAGTGTGGAAAAAGGAGAAAAAAGGCACTAAATGTATGGAGAGGAGTGACTTGAGCCAGCAAGGACACACAGCTGCCCATGTGAAATAAAAGATCTGCTCCATGCACTGTAAAGTCCTAAGGGTGATAGTCTTGACAGGATAAAAGGAATTTACTAAAAAACCAAAATGCACCTCTCCCAGGAGGGATGTGCCAAGAAGAGCCTTGTGCTGAGTTTCTGCCCAGGTGAAGTTCTGCCCAACTGAGAGACTTCTGCAGTGATTTACAAACCAGAGAATTCTGTGGTACCCAAGGTGTTGGGTGCACAGAGAATGCATTTTTATCACAGGCTGGATGGGCAATTCCCAGAGTTACAACAGCAAGAACTGCCCAGCTGGACCCAATAAAGTCCTGGACAGCCCAGCACCAGGTCAGGGAGGGGACTGGGGGCAATCTGAGGACTGTGCTAAGGGCTTTGAGTGACACTGACATTTTTAAAAGGTAACTCAAGCCTTGCTTATGTGAAGATAAGTCTTTGTTAAACACCCATTTTTTGAAGCTGGTTGCTCTAATGCAGGAAATGTCACACATAAAAGAGCTTTATGTGAGTGCAAACATCTTACAGGGCAAATTTAACCACTGAGATTGTGTGTTCATCCCTACAAAAGAACATTCATTGTCCAGACGTGCTCAGTGAGGTTTTGCTGGAGAGGAGGGAAATGCAAGGAAAAAAAATAAAAAATATCCTCACTGCATTTTGCAACTACAAAAGGCACTTCTAAGACATTTTTGTATAACTACAAGATTCTCTTTCATTATAACGTTACCTCATTAAATAAAAATTTACCTGGACTTGATTCTTAATTTTTTGAATTATTTGTCTTTCCCAAGGTAGAGAAATGAGACTAATTAATAAATGTGAAAGCCTTCTGCCACAAGGATTTCCCTTGAAAGGGCTGTAACAGCAATTTTAGCACTGAGTTGCTTCAAGCAAGTTCTCTGCCTGGTTTTCCCTGGCCATAAAGGCAGCAGCAGCTACCCTGAGCAACAACCCTGCTACTGTAATACATCACTCATCACAGCCTCACTGGCATGATAAAGTGTTTGCTCGTGAGGGGATTGTGTGGCCAGTCCAAACAAAGACCACTTCATCTTGCATTTCCTAGAAATCTTTTTCTCTGTAGAAAAAGAGCTCACATCCTGAGCTGTGCCAATGGAGAATGGTGGGAAGGCAGAGCCACTCCCCAGCCCTCCCCTCTGCCCACAAGGCAGAGCTGCCTGCATATGCCCTCCCAAATAACTGCTCTGCTGCACACCCCTGATGCATTTCATTCAGTTACAAATGAAATAATATTATAATCACCTGGGAGTTTTATTACTGTTACCTGGAGACACTGCCAGCAGCTCCCTCCAGCACTCTGCTGAGTGGATGAGATTTGCAGCAAACCTAAAGCAATCAAGCCAGCAAGGTCATCTTTATTGCAGAGTGAGAAATAAAGGCTGCATGAGCCTCACGTGGTATTTCTCTCCTCTCCTTCCTCATTTCCCTGCTCCTTCCAACAGCTCCAGTTCCCAAAAGCTCATGGGGAGATGATGTGGAACTGCTGGGAGAGCATCTCCCCACTCCTGACTGGGAGCACACACACAGATCCACTTAGAGATATTCGCATGTGCAAATCCCCACTTCTTCCAGCATTTCCCCACAAACAGAAGACAGAGAAACCAACAAACAGAGTGATCCATCATCTCTCCAAACTATTACCCTGTTAAATTTGCTGTGGTGAGGGCAAGCAGGGATTTACCCAGCAGCAGCTCTGGTTTGAAGGGCACAATCCAGAGATGAGTGTGCCTCAGCACCCTCTGAATGCCCTTGTGGTTTAATTCCCCTTCAGGTCCTAGGAATTTCCTGCTTCCACTGATATTACATGGCTCTGGGCTTCACTGCTATCCCTGCATGGAAAGCAGAGCTCTCAGCCTTGACCTTCAGCCAAACTGCTGGGGGCAGGAGGAAAGGTGTGTTTGGCCCCCTGACATGGACCCTTCCTCTTGGGCCCTTTTGGGAGGTTGGAGCTACATTTCCCACAGTCACACCTGGGAGATTTTCCATCCCAGCCTGGTTAACCTGTACATCCAAGTCCCCACTCTCAACATCCAAAGGACACCTGCCAAAAGCCAGCATGAGATGGAGGGTGCTGCCTTCCCAATGCTACACTGCCTTGTTCAAACACCCTCTGATGTCCAAGGGCCACAGGACAGCTCATCCCCAGCCTGTGAGAGCCTGCTGGCCTCTTGGCCTGCTCCTTTGGTGCCCAGAGAGCTCTTGATCCCATGAGAGAACCAATGTGGCCACTCCACATGGGAGGTGACAAGGAAAACAGGGCAGATGAGAGCTGCCAGAGCAGCCAGGGAGCTCACCTAAAGCACAGACAAATCCTCTTTCCCAAGCTGTTTGTGTAAATTGAATTTACTTCAAGCTAAAACACCATTCCAAAGACGTGGTTCTGCTCTTGCTCACTTAGCGCTGGCCATGGCACTGTGGGGTGTCCCTCCCTCCAGTCTCCTGGCATGGGAGCGTTCCAAGGCCAGGGCTGGAGCCACAGTCTGTGCCCTCCCTGCACAGATCCCACACTCCCAGCTGGGGCACAGCAGCCCCTGTGGGCTCACACACTCCACGCTGCAGCAGAACAAACATGGAGGGAGCTCCCTCCACACTGCAGCCCGGCACCTTCAGCCCAGGCCCGCTCTGAGGGAATGAAAAACAGCCCAAATTGGATCATGCACATAACCACAGCACCACAGGCCAGCGGGGACACTGCCCTGACAGCACACAGTGCCAACAGCTTCCCTGGCAGGACACGCTCCAATCCACGGGGCAACTGGATCTGAGGAGAATGGACAATCCCATGGTCTGTTTGAAACGTTATAGAAGACACAGGTTGAATATTAATCAGAAAGAAAAAAGTACTGATCATCACCATATCAATGGGCTCAGTTTAGCTTTCAGGGCTCATTATTGTCTGGTGTGAGGTGCAGGACTGAGTCTGTGCAGATATTTCCAAGCTGCAAAGTTATAGCTATGGTTTTATCCCCAAAGCCTCTAGAAAGGACTGCAGCAACTCCATCAAACACTTGAAGATTTAAAAATAAATTTTAAAAACCCTAGCTCTGCAACAGCATCATCCAAGTGACAATGCTCAGGAACAGGGTCTGGAATATTTTACAGTGATTCCGCTACATTCCAGCACACATATTTACTTTAGCTGACCACAGAGTGCATGAGCACACAGCTACATGAAAAGGGGTGCTTTCCAGTGTGTGGCAACCGGGGGAGTCTAACCAGAATATTAAGAGACAGCCATATTTTACTATTATTTACCATCAAGGCACCACAAGAACCACTGCAGCTCCTTTCTTCTGAATATAATCATCATATTGATAAAACTGGCAGCATTCCCAAAGTGGACACGGCTTTTTTGTCCCACCACACAAAGAGAGGCAGACACAAAGACAACCAGTGACGTTATATTGGCTACCAAAGAAAACAAAATCCAAGCCACTGTTCTTCACTGCACGCTCTCTGCTTGGACAGGAAGAAAACATACTCTAAGAAGTCACTTTCAGAACTGTAAAGAGTTGACTGTTTTGCATGGTAACTAGGCATGAAATTACAGCAGCTACAATTCAGTGTTTTTCCTATGTTGGCCATCAGTCAGGTGCACGAGTGCTCCCACTTGGATTTAACTCGGATGCCACGCCAGAACACATCCCATCAGCAACACACTTGTCACTTCCATGCAGGATGGGTTTGCTGGCATGTGGGAGCAGCTGAGGCTCACAGCATGTTGCTTTCTTGGCAGGTATTCCACCTTGCCTAGGGGAGACAGGCATAGGGGAGTTCTACGTCTAGGAAAAATAAGGTTATTGTAGCCCATCAGATATGATTTCCGGCTTTAGGGATTAGAGCTGTGTCCCAGCCAGAGCCAGGGAAAACAGCAGGTTGCTCCTTAGCTTGCACCTTGTAACATTTGATTGTTCACCTGCATTTATTTCAGACTAACTTCCTTTCTGAAGGCCAATCTCGGTCCTTCTCTGCCCACTCCCACCACACACTCAGCCCTCTCCACTCTCAGAGAAACTGCAATCAAGGTTAAGCACATTTAAGTTTCATATCATCATAAAGAAGTAGCTCCTTCAACATCTGCAAGTGACTGTGACTGCTTTTCCTCCTCCTCCTCCTCAGCACTTCCCACCTCAAATTTTGCCCCTCTGTTGGTCCTCTGCAAAGGGGAGCACCTGTAAACTGCTCCCTGATTTACCAGACAAGAAACTGCTTCACTTGGAGCAGCAGCTACAAAAGGAGCAACATCTGCTCAGTGAGCACTCAGCAGAACATTGCACAAGAGCACTTACTGCAGCCTGCCTGATATTGCAAATGCCAAAGGAATCTGGTTCCCTCGTATCTCTACTCACGGGACCTCTGTTTAGAATATTTGAAATTACTTAGGCTCCAGCACATTAATAAGACCCCCCCCCCGGGTTTTACCCTGGGTCTCTTGCTTTCGCCACCCTTCACCTCCAAGAGGTTTTTTCCCACTGCTCCACTTTGCTCTCTGGTTCCAGTGAAGAGCCTCATCTGCACCCCTGCAAGCTGGGCTCCCTCAGTTTTCTTAGGAAATCATCTCCAGTGATTGCCTCGGGCCACGCTTCAGAAAGGCTGATGGAGAACTGCAGGTTTGTCTGCAGGGCTCCCAGCTCAATTCATTCCTTCTGATGCCCTCTGGGAACCAGAGCACACCACGCTGATTCTTTTTGACATTTCTGCCTGTGACTTTTCTGCCCCTAAACAGGTGGGGAGGGGACATTTCCTGATCCTGCTCTAGGAAAAGGTCCATTCCAGCAGAAAATATGGTTCTCCCTCTCCCTCCTGAAAACAAGTCTGCTCCTGCCTCACCTCACTTCAGCCTGACAGTGGAATTTTAATTGCAGTAACTGGGGAAAGGGGGGGGAAGGTGTGGTTTGGCTGCAGGACACAGAGTCAGGACCTCTTACACTCTGCACCTTGCCCTGACGGCACCTCCTCCTGTGCCCTGGGGATAACCCCGTGCCATGCGGGAGAGCTGCTGTTCCCCAGTGTGGAAGGAGCATGGGAAAGGTTTGCAAAGCCCTTTGATGGTAAAGCACAAAATTCTAGACCCGGGGTAACAGCTCCCTCCGTGTACTGGGCAATCAGGTTCCTCCAAGTTCCCCTGCGAGCAAGGTCAAAACCACACGTCAAGTTTGCCCGAGAATGACAGCCAGTCTAAAATTAAGCTGAAAAGTAACTTCTCACCCTCTTGTGAAACAGGCCACAAAAAAGTCTAAATGCATCTTCAAAGCCAAAACAGATCTTCAGCAAGAAATGCTCCCTGGAGAGGGGAGCAAGCACTGCACATGTTCCAAGGCAGAGCTGGGTGTCGACACCAAGGCCTGGGCAGGGCAGAGCTGCTGCTCTCAAGGGACAGAGACATGGTGTAAAGTGCCATGGACCCACCCCAAGTCACCTTTTGCCACACTCAGCTACCAAATCTCATGATTTGTCCACAGTAATGGAGCAGAAGGGAAGAGCAATGTCAAACCTAAAAAGCTTAACATTAAACAGCACATCCCTCTTGTGCTCTTCCTCCATCCCACGAGACCTATCTCATGGTAATTTGATGGAAAGCTGTTTTTCCACCCAAGCTCTACTTTGAGTCGAGAAGCCAGCAGTGACAGCATCAGAAAGCTATTTGGGAATGGAACTGAAAAGCTGTCAGATAGCTTTGTGGGGTTAAAAAAACCAACTTAGAAAACCAAACACAGGAGACAGGAGATGGCAAACCTCAAGATGTCTGAAGACCACAGGAGACAAACTCATGAGATTCCCAAATCACCAGGACTTTGTCAGTTTACAGATCCTCCTCTCACTCCCTCCCCTACATTTCAGACGATGAGTGTGCATTTCTGGGCAGGACAGGTTTCAGCCAAGTGTCTGTGGAACAAGCATGAGGACACGTGCAGGAGGAAAAAAGTAACAGCGGAGGCGGGGAAAAGATGGGGAAATTAATCCAAAGGCTGCAATGAAGTTCAAAAATTTTAAGAAGTCAGGATTTTTTTCCATTTAAGTGCCTGGTGAAGGACTGGGCTGCCTCTGTTATGGTGCACACAATGTCTTTCAAGCCAGGTCTGTCTCTGGAGCAGAAATTCAACACACTTTTCCCCAGAGAAAGTTCTATTGTCCTGCAGTCGCTGCCAAATTCAGATGTTTAATTCAAAGTGTGAACCAGAAGGATTCCAGTCTGCTTTTAGAGAGAAAATCTCCAGGCTACCGTCCATCCCATAACTAACACCAGCTTTGTTCAGGGCAGGACACAGCACAGCTCCCTATCCTCAAAAGGCAAGGGAGGCAACATATAAACAACATATCACTGTACATCACAGCCTGGGAGCTGCATACCTCAAACAGTAAGCAGTGCTAACAGTCTGAGGCACCTCGACAGATGTACGGCCAAGCAGCCATAAAGGAGCCTTTGTGCTGCCTGAACAGAAACAAGGCATTTTCTGTACGGGAGCGGGCCCGAGCACCATAAACGGGGTTACACATTTCACACCTCCCCTGCACCGGGGCAGATGGCACAAGGCAGCATGGAGGAATGACCACATCAGGGATCTGCAGGAGCCACTCTGCAGCCACAAGGAAGATGACTTTGCCCTCAGCTTCCATCCCCCTCGCTTGCAGGTCCCAGGTCAGAAGTGTCTGGTTTAAAGCGGAGCCAACCCGCCATTGAGCGGAGGCCTGTCCCTGCAGGACAGTCCGTGCAAAAGATCACCACAAAAACTTGTGATCCACCACACAAAGGCTTTTCATCCTCGTGCTTAAGCACCCAGCTGCTATTTTATATATATTTTGAAACACACTTTTCATCTTCGCCCTAGTTTCCAGTTCTGAAATTAGGCTAATTCTTCAAGGCCGCAGGAGCCGCGCTGTTATTTTTGGCCTAGGGAAGATAAGAAACCGTGTGGATCGTTTTCCCTCAGTACAAGCACACACAGCAGCAGCAGCAAACTTCAGGATTCAGCCAAACACATTATTCCACAGGATCAGAAGTGGCTTCCAGTTGGGCCCAGTAAAACACAGCAAGAAAAAGTCCAACTGCAAAAGGCTCTCACAGTGACTGCGGTGCATGTTTCAACTCCAGGGAAGCAGAGGAGAGGGGGGGGAAAAGAGAGTATTTGAAAAAGTCAAAGAAAAATTGCTCTGTCCAAAACCTGGAAAAGCCACAGTTAGCAACCATTCCCAGGGAAGCAAAAGCCCTGCTGCTTTATGAAGATTAAATCTGCTATTGTCTCACAGTTGTTGGCTGTTTGCTTTTTTTTAAATAAAGTTCCCCTTGGCCAACGATGTTAGGAAGTATCTTCAATAAGAAAAGGATATAAAAACAAGTATGCTAGTTAATAAATCAGTGATAAGGTTAAACAAACAAGGTAAGGTAAGGTGAGGGTAAGGTTTCTTGACAAATCATCTGTGATAAGGTTAAGCAAATTTCTCTTTTGTCAGGACAGGAAAGATACACATGCAAAGGCACAATATTTTCGCTGACATGGACAATGAATGTGAGAGGTGTATGTTCTGAGTCACTCACATTGGACAAGACTTTTTTTAAGCATATGGTCTGAAGACTGTAGGAAACCATTAAAAAAATTGGTCAGGCATTTAACCCACTCTGCACCTTTACATTGAGGGGGACTGTAGGAAAAAAGCTTTATAAAAAATTCAGACCTTAGATACAGGCAGTTCCCTGCTGAATATCTATGCAGAATTACACATAATGTTAATTCTCAACAACCCATCCACCCAGAACTTCGTCCTTCTGAGGACAAAGAACATTGCCCTGATGCAGAGATGCTAAGGAGTGAATTCTGCTGTCCCTTGGGAAGCATTTTCTCTCTCTGCAAGACAGTAACACACAATTAAAAGTATGGTTACAAAGGATTAAGGCAGCTCAGTTAATGCAAACTAGCACTCTCTCCTGCATTCCTCACTAATACAGTGGTGACATAACCAGCCAAAACATGTAGCTTTAATTCAAATAAGGTTTAAAGAAGTTACTGCCAAGTAATTACACCCATTGAAGGCCCATGAGCACAGGAACCTTCATTAATACCCCGCTGCCGTTCTCAGAGCGCTTTTCCAACCAACTGCACCAATCTGAAGTGGCAACCATGGACAAGAGCAGGCAACAGGTTTTCATGAGCAGACTTGTGCTTGCCTTTCAGGAGACACTGACACATGGCTGAGCACAGCCACGAGGACAGAGGCGAGGACACAGCATCCAAGTGCTGGCTGCCTCCTCAGAAGGGCCGGGGCAGCCCCGAGGTAGAGGAGCTTTCTGGTAATGTCCTCCTTTATTTTGCTGATAACACGCTTTTCTTTGCAGCTGAAAGAAGGTGACACTGGCACTTCAGGAACTGCAGGCAGCTTTCTACTACCCTTTTCTGCTTTCTAATGAACTGCTGGCCAAGTCCAAGCCATGGGTTCCCATTTATTTCATCACTAATCCTAGCCTCTGTGTAAGAACCTGTGCTTAATCCACAAAGAGTACCGGATGCTTCTGAAGACTGCTTCCAAGAACAAAAATACAGCACTCAGCTGGAGCTCCCTAAAGCCATTCAGTAGGAAGGATTAAACCCAGAGACTTGGATGGAACTTAGATCCAGTGGGCATGACCCTACCTGTGCTCTCTTCATTACACAAGAGCATGTCGTGCCTTTGCCTTTTCCTAAAGCTCTTTCTAAGCTAATGACTCCAAAGCACTCATCTCACTGCTCTGCACAAACATTCAGGGCTCACATCCATGTGCTCTCAGCATAAACCAGCACAGACCCAAATGAAGCTGTTTGTGGCAATGCTGGCATTTCCCTGCCAGCAGCTCAGGTAGAAATGGCATCACACCGGCTGCAAAGCTCTCTGTGAAAAGGAAAAACTTCTTCCATGCTCACCTGGAAAAGGGAGCTCACTGTAGTGGCTCTCCTCTTACCACCAACATTTCACATCAGGGCACAACACTGAAGTGTGGACAAGAGATAAATGGAGAAACTGACATTTCCTATTCAAAGAGCCTTTAAAAGAATGGTCCCTATTAGCTTTGGTTCTTAATAGCAACATAAATTACATGCAGGCATTGATTCTTTCCCTGAAGTCACCATTACCACACAAGCTGCAAGTAACTGGCATGAAGTTCAGCGGGTTCTCAAGAGTCCCCTCATAAAAATCTGTCACAACTTTTACTTTTATTATTGTAGCACCACTTTTAACTTGCTCAAGACACAACTGAAAAAAACCACTAACTTGCTCTCACTGAGTACCAGCAGAAGTTTAGTTTCATGTAAAAAAAACTAACCAGAATAACCAGAGCTCAAGTTCTAGTTTTGCAAGGGCTCCCAAATACACTTTTAGCTGAAACTAAAATTTAAGAAAACAAAGCCAGTTAGTCCCCCAAACTTTTTCCAATTAAGTTCCCAACTTCCTTGTGACACATAAAGGTCATTTTGGCCTAGGCATGCAGGAAGATAATCCCCACCCTTCAGGCAACTGGGATTTCTGGCAAGATTTTAAGAGGTCTCCAGCTGATAACCATGAAAAGTTCACACCACCAGGAGTCCAGATAAGCTTTTAACACAGGAAATTAGTGCGAAATTGTTTTAAGCATTTTCAAGATCAATTAAGATGGTGTAACAGTCCAGCAAAGCAGAATTGAGTTCTCTGCTTCAAATCAGATGGGTTTGGAATACAAAACAGCAGCTCTGGAGCTGGGAGGTGTCTGCAGGAAATTAGGTTAGACAAATGCAGGGCAATTAATCCTCTGTGCAGTCAGATTACAGACTCCCCCATCCCCAGGGCACAGCCAGAGCTGGGTTAAACTGCTGCAGGTTGTCATCCTGCACCTTCCCTGCCCATCCAGGGCCAGTGGCTCTCCCCCACAGCCTAAAAAGCCAATCTCTTCCCTGACATGTGAGGTACACACAGGGAGACTCAAACCAGCTCTCATTTGTAACTGCAGATGCAAACTATGAAAAAAAGCAGCTGCAAATGCAATTTTCTGCCTTGTCAGCACTGAGGGACAGTAAAGTTCATCAAGGACACTGAATTTCAGAGAAGCAAAAGATGAACTGGGAGTTTCTGGCTAGGGTGAGGAGTCAGCTGGTGTTAGCAGCTCTTTTTGGGATCTCTCCCAGCACAGGCAGCAGACCAGTGACTGCAAACAGTGTGAACTGGGAAAAATGTGACTGTACAGATGACAAATGCATCCTCAGACACTGCCCTGGTACACTGTCAGCCCAGGGAGCAAGGCAAGTGTCTCAGCACAAAGCCTGCTAGGAAATGTTCTGTCCCAAGGCATAAAGAAAACCCTTCCTAGCAGGTTAGTGCTACACACCACTGTGGTAGAACAACTCTGGGTAATTATCCATGCTCATTCATTGGAAGTTCAAAAGAAAATGATCTTATTACACTGAATTTGGTTGATGGGGTTTTTTAAAGTAACAAATAGGTATTACACTGAGACCCATTGTATCTCTCCATTTAAAAAATCCAAATTTTCTTTCTTCTCTGTGACAATTCAATTGTTCTTACTGAAAAAAATCAAGTATTTCTTAAAACACCGTAGCAGGTAGCACTGAAAGCATTTGGGCTGTGTGTTCCTACCCTCCTGTTGGTGACCTCAGCTAAGTTTATATTAAGCCCCTTCCCAACATCAGCACTTCATTTTTATTTCCCAGCACCAAACAAGTCTGGCTTTTCTCTCTCATGCTCACAGGCTCTGACACCTCCCTGATGCTGGTGCTTTAAGCTGCTCACAGAATTTGGCTTTAATAGATTGAGGGGAGAAATGCAAATATTCTCTCCAAATTAACACAATTAGCCCGCCCTCCTCCCACAATTACCCTCTACATAGAGATCAGCTAAAATCTTCTATTCTGAGAGCCCCAGCTGACATTTTATGTCCCCTTCAGTCAAGAAAGACAATTTTTATATCTATTTTTATCACTGTCTAGTTACACAGGACACTTACAGAGATCCTGGTTTTATACAGAGATATCCATGAAATGGTTTATTGCCCCTACATTCATCTTTTATACACAGAAATAAGCACTAAAGAAAAAGGAAACTTGACAGCTCAATGTTTGGTCAGATATCATTGACCCATAGAGAGAACTGACTACAAAGGGTTTGACATTGATTAGATTTGGAATTTAACAGTGTCCTTCCAAGGTCTCCAGTCAGGTGGGATTCCCCTACAAGAGGCAGGGCAGCTCTGATCACAGCACAAGAACCAGAGTCTCACAGCTCCAGCAAGCTGTAAAGTAAGATTTTACCCTGCAAAAGCAGGATGGCTTTCCCATCAGTTCAAAAGAAAAATACACAATAGAAAGCTTCTAGTCTCAGACTCATCCCCTTCTGCCTATCTCCACTGCTGTTCAACAGAACAAACTCAAATCCTCAACTCCCTTCTGAGTGCCTTAATTAAGAAACTGGCATGATGAGCTATTTTCTTAGTTCTTTGTCCTGTCATGCTATGAAGGATTAGCCTTTCCTGACTTGTCCTCAAGATAACAACTAATCCTGATGTCTCCCTCAACTCAAGAGGCTGCACAGACCCTAATTTATAACAAAACCACTGCACTCCAAGACAACAGTAATGGGGGAAAGCAATACTTCTGTTTGCTGGATTCATGGCTGAAGCTTCCTAAGAGTCTGCACGACACCATCTAAGTCCTCATTTCAGCAACCCTCAGCTTAGGCATTAGGTCAAGTCATCCAGCTAACTAAGGACAGATTAACCATGTGCTCACAAAATCTAGGTCAGTCCCAAACAGTCTCTACAGCCTGGAAAGGCCTCTCTGTGTCAGCAAGAACCCCCCAGCCCTGCCCTCTGAAGAGGATGCTCTGCAGAAAGCGAGTGGGACCCACACTCACGTTCTGTTACATCTGTTCTTCATTTCTACAGCACAGAATAAACCTCGACAAACCTGCATTCACAAGTCAGTAAGAAACCAGTCAGTAATGTCAAGTTCTCCCTCTTCGGAACATCTGGTTCTCAAATACTCAGTTTGAGTGAAAGAGCTTCAGAAAGATACTCTTTCTGAAGTGAAAGAGCCAGGTCAGGACCTGGCTGCACACCTGAGACCTGTCTCCCATTCCAAACCTTCCAAATCCTCCTAACCCACACCTCGGTTCCACAGACCCAGTCTGCAGCCCTCACTGTCTTCTCTCTGCCCTCCTCCCCAGCAAACACTAAGATCAGACCACAGTGGCCACACCACACTGCCTCCCCACTGCTGTCATGGGCTCCCTGTCACACCAGTCATGTATTTCAGTCTCACCCTGAGCCCCATGCATCACCTCCCCTGCCCAGATAATGCTCTTCTCCAGTCTTACCTGTCTGTCCTTTGACAAAGTGCCATTCCTCATTACCTTCAGGCAGCTCAATCTCCATCCATCCCCAGAACGCATGGCCACCCACTTACTTCTTAATCTGAAGCCAAAAAGACATCTCTGAGGCGTTCCAAAGATAAAATTTAGTGCTGGAGGAAAGATGGCTTATAAACATCCACTCTAAAACTCTGGGCATGCTTGTATCCTCCCTCTCTCTTATACACACAATTCACATCACAGGTTTCTTGAAATTGAGAGATGCAGTGGGCTGCACACACAGCAAGATAAAGGTGTCTGTGCTGTCAGGGTTTGTCAAGTTTCCATGCTCTGACTTCAGAAAATGTCCAAGCTTTGAAGCCAGGACAATACACACATACAATAATGTCTTATTTCAGGAGTGCTGCTGGAAGCTCCTGACACAAAGACAAGTCAAATCTTTCATTTGCTGGCTGGGAGTCCAAGAAGAGGTTCATGGAGCAAGAACAACCAAACACCACAGTCCAACCCCACTGCCCCCAATGTCTGCAGGGACCAGGGGTGTGCAGAGCCCCCTCACAGACCCCATCCTGCCCTGCTCTGAGAGCTCACTCTGTGCTGGGTGTCACTCACATCCAGCCCAACAGGATCAGTCTCCTTTTTGTTAATGAGAGAAGGGTAGAGCAAAGGAACTGGAGGTCAGCCATTAACAGCAGCACCTCTTTCCAGTCCTTCAGATCTGATCAATCACTGCAGGACTATAATTGATTTTATTGGTTTTTTTTTACTTCCAGCTGTCTTACAGAAAAGCATAAACTTCAGTTTTGCCCTTGGGAACATCCATACCAGAAATGGTATGTTCTGGCACTGCCAGGGTACTTGGCAGATATAATGAGCACTTTAAGGGCTTTCTTAACTTCAGTGAATTTCAGAGTAGCAATTATCTTCAATTACTCCAGATGAAAGACCACACAAAATGTTAATTCAAACCCCCCTTCTCCCAAAGCCCCCTGCTATCTCTGGTCACCAATGTCCTACTTTTTCCCCTCACCAACACCCAAAAGGTTGGACCTGCTCTTCCTTGCTGCTTATGTTTCCTGGTGTGATCAATGCCCTTGTCACACCTTCCTTTCCATGTATATTGTAAAAAATCCTGTCTCCTTTCAGGACATTGTAGAGTACTTGTTGCAGTTTGGAGGAAAACATTGCTTTCTCCAAACAGACACACTTGCTGCATCTCACCTAATTTCTCCCACAACCTCAATCAGAACAGGAGATAAAACAGACAAAATTGGTTATTTGTACCTGCCAGAGCTAGGAAAAGATGCTCCACTGGATCCACTGTAGGATCCACTATTGCACTGTAGGACACAGAGGAAGGAACTGGGATCACCTGAAAGCAGCATGTGTCAGAAGGGTTTAAATACAAAAGAAATTAATGAGATACCTCAGCACTTCTTGAGGTATGCCTTGACTTCTAGCAGCTACAAAGAGCCTGTAATGAAATTGTGAGGTTGTTAACCACAAATTAGAACAATACTCAGCAACAGCTGCAAAACAAGGCTGAAACAACACCAAGCTACACAGCAGTGACTTTGTAATTCAGGTGCATTTCAAGGAAATATTGGACACAAAACTGAGATCAACAATACTTTTGGGATGATTTAAATCACAAATGAAAGAGCTTGTCACCAAAACCAGAACATGTTCTCAAGGCTGAAATCCAAGACCCTGCGTGGCACCACATGGCAATGTAGGAGAAAACAAAACTTCCACGTCCCTGTGACTCACATGAGATGGACTGGAAGAACTACTGGTGGGAGGAAAGGGGAGAAGGAAGGAGACTTAAGTAGGCAATCTTTTCCTGAGGATAACACCCAGCAATGTGCCAGAAGTCTAAAGTACCAGTATTCACTAGAAATGCAGAACCACTTCTGAGGAAGTTCACTCCAAGCCTTCAGTTCTCTTCAAGAAAAAGGACCACACACTGTATTTCTTCATGAACTCTGAAGCTCTCTTCTGGAAGCTTCAGAGACTTCATAGCTCCATTCTTCTCATGACTATTTTCTTACAATTTGCTGCATAAACTCTCTGACTTTGGCTGCTCCACCCTATAGAGTGAGTTTTACAGCTATTTGTCAAACAGCAGCCACAGTCTGGGTTTTGTTTTTACAATGATGATAATCCTTGCCCTAAAGAACTTACATTTAACAGCCATGTCTCATCTCTGACTCACTCAACCTGTGTCAAATAACAGCTCCAAGCCTCGTCATAGGAGCTTGAAATCCCTCATGGGCTGCAAACTGCTCCCAAAGCAGCAGCCTGGGTGGGTCAGAGATGCCCAGAGCCCAGGGAGCTGCAGTTGTCCTCAACCTTGCACATGCTGCTGCTTTTCTGGGCTGAGATGACACAGGAAGTGCAAAGAATGGTGGTGTCAATTCCTCTGCTGTGCCTCTGAAAAGCTCCTGACGGCAGGAGAGTGTGAACAAATCCTCCCGAGTCCTGAAACGGGCAATAACCAATGCCACTCTAATGAAGTGGTCTGAGAGGCACTGCAGAGAGCAGAGCAGTGACAGAAACACAGGAAGGGGGGAAAAAAGGGGCTTTGAGACAAACTGCTGGGAGCAGAAACGCCACACAGAGCTGGGCTGGTGATGCATTCGGGCACACCACCAGGGCCAGGGCCAGGGAAGATGAGCAGCACAGTAAAGACATTGTGGGATCCCAAAATCAGAGAAAGGGGGCAGTGACAGTCATGGAGATGAGTAAAACGATTCTGGGCAGGGAGCCCACCACGAGAACAGTGCAGGGAAAAGCCACCCGTGGTGAGGACCAGCAGGGCACTCCACGCCCGAGATGCTGAGAATGAAACACAGCGAGCTGGGGGGTCACTGCAGGGCCCTGAACTCCTCCCTCGTGCTGCCACTCGAGCCTCTTCAGCATGGGAAGTGCAGGCTGCAAAGGAGAAGTCTGAGGTTTGGGATTTCTAAGGCCAGCACTGCTCTGTCTGCTGAGCCTTGTGCTGTCACAGCTTTTCCTCTGATGGGAATTGTGAAGGATGCGGTGGCTGTGCCCCAGCAGAGCAGGCACAGATAAACTTTTTGCTCCATCAGAAGCTCAGTGAAACACAACATTTTGTAACTCACTTACAGTGGCCTGTTACTTGATGTTCATGAACATACAAGACATGGAAAATGTCACTTTTACACCAAGCATTTCTAACACAGCTGTTGCAACAGCTGTGTTTTTTCACACAGCTATTGCTTTATCTGAAATAAACTACCAGGCACATTTCATCTGGGCAACAAGAGGACCAGATAAAAAAAGATGACAGGTATTTAAATTGAAAAGCCACAGCTAAATGAGAGTGGGCCTACTTCTTGCAGAAGCTGTGTGCTTTCGTCATTGAAATGTTTCCTACTCTCCCCAACAGCTGAGCCTTAACATGCCACACTCACAGGTTACTTCTGAACACCCAACAGCTTATGCACTTCACACAAACCAATTTTAAGCAATTCATGGCACTTAGGAGAATCCAGCATTAAGGCTAATAACAGAAGCTCATCAAACAAAACTGATTATGAGAAAGCACCATCTATTTCTGTCAGACAGCATTCCCAGTGCAGTTGTGGGCTATCCTCGGTTATTTCAATCCAATATTTGGTTGTATTGAATTTAGGAGCTCTTTGACAGTTTCAATAAGACCAAAATGCTGACCTTCAGTAACTTATCAAATGCCATATGGTACAGGCATTCACAGCAGAAGTTATTTCAACTCTGAATGTCTATAGTAAAAATTTTATGCTGCTGAAAACTGTGGAAAAAGTTACTGACTCTTTACGAATGGCTAAACCACAATGCTGGCAAAACATAAACTAGTTCCAGGTCTGAAAGCAGGGAATGTGGAGAGACACTGTTAGTCCAGAAAGTCTCCAAGCACAAAAGATATTAATTAATAACTGCAGCTGGAAACCTCCTTCCCCTTCCTCAGAGGCTTCCCTGTCGCTGAACTGTGAACTGAAACAAAGCAACAACTTTTGGGGGCAGAAACTCAGTGTCAAAAGTTAAACCCAAGTCTTTGCCAGGGAAAGAGCGGCTCAGCAGCAGTATCTGTCACTGTCTGTGACCTCACTGTCACTGTGACCACAGTTCCTGCCACAGAGGCAGAAGAGCCCCCCTCCACCACATCACATGAAAGGACAAAGCCGAAGTTGCGTCAGGTCGTAAATGTTTGTGCACAAACTGTTCAGCCTCTCTTCTGCTTTCAACTTCTCCCATATTTCTAAGGCAGACCCACCAGCATTTACCCTGGTGAAAGTGCAGCTCAAGCCCAGCAGCTGCTGCCAACCAGGCAGTCTGCAAACACCCAGGACTCACTCCAAGGAGCCCAGCGCACCCAGGCAGGAGAAGCCCCTGTCACCCCCGGGGAGGAGCTGCCAGCTCCCAACAAACAGCAGCAGGAAACTCTGCCACAAGCAGGCTCTCTAATTTTTTATTCCCCAAAATGCCAAATTTGCAGGCACATCAGGGTGAGCAGACCACAAGTTTCGGTAAGAGTGGTGGCTTGTCTCTACTGACGTCCAGGACCTGCTGAGCAGGCGCCTGCAGCATGGGGCTGCCAACCAGTGCCCGGAGCAGCAACAGATTTGGGCTGCCAGGAGGCAGCTCAGCATGCAGGGTTACAGTGCCAGCCACCATGAGACATCTCCAGTTTGGGGAAAAACTGTCACTGTCAGGGCAAACATCTGTCAGCCTCACACATTTCAACTGCAGCAAGAAACACGGTAATTGTATCATCCATTTTCCATACTGACACCAGGACGTGCTCGGGTAAAGAAGATAAAAGAGGCTTGGACAGTCAGGACTGCAGGCACTTGAGGCCATTTTGATTTCAGCTTATTCCCTTTCTATCTAAATAAAAATATCTGTGATGAATAACGAATATTCCTCCACTTCCCTGCTCACTGCTACATTTCCAAATTTTCCAAGGGTGACACTCGCAGGGAACAAAAAGCGTAGAAACCGTACAGTGGGGATGGTGATGCTGCAGAGGCAGCTGAGAGCTGGGGGATCTGCGGCGCACAACAGCCCCCCTCCCCTCCAGCTGCCCCAAAAGCCCCCTCCCCAGTGCCCCGTCCTTACCTCGTAGGACCAGACGCACTGCACGCCCGCGAACCTGCGCACGCAGCGCCCCACCTCCACGTCCTCGTGCGTGGTGTACATCTCGCGCAGGCACTCGCCGATGTGCGGCACCATCCTGCGCAGCACCTCCCTGCTCATGATCACCCCTGGGCCCCCCATGCAGAAGTTCTCCCCCGGCTCCAGCGCCAGCTTGCCCATCTCCTCCGTGGTGCCGAGGCCGGTCTGGCCCAGGAACAGCGGCTCGCTGCTGTTCAGGCTCCTGAGGAAGTTCTCCAGTTTGTCCCCTTTGATGTAAACGTCGTCGTCAGCCCTCATGAACCATTCGTATTTGTCCAAGTAGTGGTCATGCATGTATTTGAGCATCATGAAGGATTTCTTCTGGGGGGGGTAGGAGTCATCTACGCCTGGAAGGGGCACGATGGGGATGGGGATAGAGGTGTCCGAACCCTCGCTGGAGAAGAACTCGACCTTGCCAGGAATGGTTTTGGACCACGTTCTAGATTGGAAAAGACAAGAAGCAATAATTAAATATGCAAACCAGGGCAGGCAGAGAGTGCTGCCAGACTGTGGCTCACCTGCTTTACAAATTTTCTTTTTTGAACACCTCAAAAGGTTATTTTTTACCACACAAATGAGGACATTCACATGGCACACACAGCAATTGGTACAACATACACAAAATTCTGATATGACAAGAGTCTGAGTACCATTTCTGCACCTCCATATGTCAGAAAAATAATTCAATAGCAGCAGTTCACTAGTAGGAAGCAGGATTCCTTAAGCACACTCAGTTTTGCACTAACAGCTATTGATCACAAAACATGGAGGCAATCCAATACAGGCCAACAATTCACATACAACTGAATTCACTGCTTCCAAAGCTTCCCTGTAAATTATTCAGCATCATAGCCACCTTCCATTCCCTCTACGCCTTCCCAAAAGCTCAAATGTGTACTCAGAAATACAGACTTCCAGAGAGTAAATTCACATGAACTTTCAAGGAAACAGCATCCCTTGGGAAAGCAACCAAAGAGCAACTTCTCCAGATGGTGTGTGGAGAAGCAAAGCACAGAGCATGGAGCAGAAGTAACCTCAAGTGGCTTTGTCCATACCAGCAAAGTTCTAAGAGATGCCTGTAAAACTCCTAATTCCCACAGTAACATGGTGCTACCCAACACCTGCACCTTTCCAGACACTTCATTCCAGGTTCCAGTGCAGAGGAACTGCTCAGAAGAGAAGAACACTCAGAAGAGTGCAGAGCAGCACAGCAACATCTGCTCCACACCTTCCGTGCTCCTCTCCGACAAATCCAACCCATCTGCGTGGGCAAACTGGGTCACTGATAGCAGGAAGGGCTGCAGGATGATTCCTCAAGGCAGAGCACAGCCTCCTCCAGGGAGGATTTTCAGTCACATAACTGCTACAGCCTTGCCCTGAAAAATTACTAATTTTAAGCTTGCAGTGCCATTTTCTGAGATTCTATCTGGGATAAGAGATCACATATCCCTCACAGAAACATTTTTAGTTGGTAAAACTATTTTAGTTGGTAAACCAACAGAAAACTGTTCTAGTTGGAAAACCAACAGATTTTGCCCCTTTTTATATAGAGGAAGAATAATTTATAATTTTATTTGGCAATTACACTTAGGATATAACCTAAAGCTGATGTGAAAAGACTCTCAAGGTAAAGGACACAGTATTCCCTCAATGCATCACTGTCACTCTGACCAGATGCCTCTCGGCACAGGCTTCTTGCCAATACCTGAGCAGATTTTGGGCAGCACAGACCATCTGAAATTTGAAATCTCCAGAATTAGCTATCTTATAAAATCTGAAATGTAAAAATACTTCAAGAGAATTATTCCTTAAGTTCCATCAGAAAATGCAGAGGTATTTAATGAGACTACCTGAACATCAACTTTGACACCTTAACAGTTTCTCAATAATTCCACTGAGTGTAATGAATATCACCCAATTACTTTAAAAGTTTTGTCTCCTGGATTTCTTACTGCCATGGGTAGTGTTTCATAGCAAAAGTTTAGATCTGAGCTTCCAGAAGAGCACAGAGTAAAGGAAATGGAAGCATTCCCACTGACTTCACAACAGAGGTGATGAGGTCTTTAATCATCAGTGAAGCAATTAATGCACAGTACTGCTGGTTATAAATCACATCCTGGTAAAGCACTGAGAACTGCCTGCTCTAAAAGGAGACACTGTCACATCCTGAACTTTCACTAACTTAAGGAAGTTCTGCTGTTTGTTTTCTAACACCCACACTCCACATACAAACCATCCACAGCTCTTCCCATATCAGCTCCCAGTCTAAGATTGAAAAACTTTTCTTCACAAAAGATGCATTTAAATTTTAGTGTCACAGAAAGAAAGGACAGAAGGAGTTACTGAGAAATGCAGCTCATCACATCCACTGAGACTCAGCTTTGGGTGGACCCAGGACACTCTGCAGACAACCACCAGGTTGAAGTTACAACCTAAAGTCTTTTGGAGATTTCTGTTCAGTTACTTTTTTATTCAAAAGCAAACAATGTATTTTCAGACTTGCTCTTCACACCCTGAAAGATCTGCCTTTATCATGACTATAATCTATGGGCAATACAGGATGTCTTCTATCACTCCAAGCTTTAGCTCCTTCCTGGTAGTCATCAAGCCCTTCTGTTGATTCCCAGTTTAAATTTACTCCCTGCTCTCCAAATAGGCACCCTCACCTCAAGAACCACTAATTACTGTCAAGAGAAGAGCTCCCATTCAACAGAAAGGGAACAAAATGCATGCACATCCATAAAGCATGGCATACTTGATTCCCAGTCTTCCTATTGCACTAAACCCCTCCTCCCAAAGCCCACTTTCCATATGAGCCACATTTAGGTTTCACATTAGACCAGGGGTAAAACAGAGACATTCCTGCACGTGTGCGGGAATGGGGACAGAAACACCCTAACAACATCCACACCCCAAGGACCTGTGTGAGCACCACGATGTCACTCCAGCCTTGGGATCTCATGTCAACCACATCGACCCTGCCACCAGCACAGCTTGACTGCGCCTTTGTTCACCTCCTGCAGCAACACAGTTTCTAGGAAGAGACAGCCCAAGGTGTTATTTGTGACGGTGGCTTTGTTTGAACCCAAAGGGACGAAACCCTCACACATGGACAAACAGCCCAAGTGTCTGTGTCAGCAGGGCACAGCCGGGGCACGGGCTCAGACAATGGAGCCACCACGGGCTGCCCCTCACGTCCAAGCCTCAGCCCTTTCTGGGACAGAATGCAGGGAGAACAGTTTGCTCAGGAAACATGCTGCTGCACTCAGCCAAAGAAGCCAAACCACAGAGGGTGAGATGAACTGTAAGTAGGTTTTTCTGGCCCCAGTTATCAGCAGAACTAAGGACTGATAAATGCAGGGATGAATTCTGATCAAAGCTGCTTTTAACTTTTTTATCCAGTGTTGCAAATAATCAAACTTGGCTCCATCACTAGCAATTCTGTAGTTTAGTACGTAAAACCTACACTTCTTGCCAATCCTCCCACCTCCACTGTCATTTACCTTGTCTGCTCTCAGGTTATGGGCAGCAACCTGACCCTTCAGCTCCTGAGCACAGAGCTCTTGTCACAACACCTCCCCACCAACACCCCCTTCCACCAGCTGACATCACCTTCCTGGTCAAGCTTTCTCCAGTATAAGCCCTGCAGGTTGTATCTGCAAAAGAATTGTATGTTTGATAATGAAAAAAAAAACCCAGAAAAATATTTTTATTGAAATTTGACACCCTCCTTCTTCCCCGCCGCCCTGTCACCCTGAGCTGTTTAAAGGACACATGGACACAACATTTCTGCCACCAGACTCTGTATCTGCACCTGCAGAGACCACCTGGGCTGCAGTGATCGATCACTGAGCCTTCAGTCAAAGCCATTTCAACTCTGTCCACAGAGAAATATCAGCCTGTGAATACAACTGATACGGCCCTGAACTGGTCATTTAAAAACCCTGACAGATCCCAACCTTATCTCCCCCGTGTAATCTGAATCTGCTGCTTGAGCAGGAGGATGTGCATGAATCAGGACAGCAAGGCTCTCCATTACCCTCCCCAGGAGGTAAAAAACCTGCACCATGCTGAGTGACCTGGTTTCTCTCAGTGCACAGAGCTCCACAAACCAGAAGGCTGTGCTGACAAGGAAATCAAAGTGAAAATTAAACAAACACAAACTAAATGAGTAATGCTTCCTCAGGAAAAAAATCTCTGAGCAGAGGACACGAGTCCAGTGATGCTCCAGTATTGGTGGCTACCAAATCAATTTTAACATCCCTCCCTCACCCAGTTTTGCACACTGGATATCCTATGTGTACCCTAGGCTATGCAAGTCACAAGTAAAGTGGGTGAAAAGATTTTATCTTTTTAGCTGGCGCCCAGGAATTCATGAAATACAGAAAACCTTGTGCACATCAAGAGTGCTGAAAAACACCAGTATTTTCTAAAAAGACCACAACTGTAGTCTTGAAATGTTGTCAGAAGTCATTTCTTCACTTAAAAAGAAGCTTTAAAGCACAGCTTGCAGCAAGAGCAGCACAGATCTGGGATGTTTTCCCTTCAGTTTCCAGTATTTATTATTTATTTGTATTATCTTGCTTATCAGTGCTGCAGACTCGGCAGAAGCACAGTCAGTGGTGTTATGCAGACAGTGCTCCCTTTGTAAAGACTCAGGCTGAAGACTGACAAAAAATGTATTTGGTTTTTGTCTGCAGCTCAGGAAGTTTCCCTCAGAGGAGATCAGAGAAATCATTTAAAGTTTTGAGAAATAGTCATCTTGTATAATTAAGCTGAAGAAAATCATAATTTGTGAAGAACTCAGCAAGACAACAGACATGAAAGACTGATGTCTTGAATGCAGCTAAATTCCATGCCGAATTAGGGCTAGTTTGGCATCACTGTTCTTCAAGGCCCCATTCTTCCAACAACATTTGCTACAGGGGAAGCAGTGAACCACAGCTCAGGCAGGAGAGCTGAGCTCGGAAACCAGCACGCCGCTCCTGCACATGGTATTGTAGATAACACATGGGAAGTCACCAAAAAAAGCTGCACATCTCTGTCACTAAGATCTGCATTACAGAATTCCAATTTTGAGGAAAAGTTCCTTTCAGGTTTCTGCAGGATTGCTTTAACAGAGAACTGAAGCAGATTCCACAGCTCTTTGAGTCCTTTGAGCTAAACTCCTCCAATTTTAAGTGATGCTAGTTTTCTGTCCATGCACATCCACCTTCCTTGTGGACACAGGGACAGAAATGGATCCATCACCCACAGGCACATAGACAGTCAGTGGGCCAGGCTAAGATCAGAGCCCAAGTGCCTCAGAGTTTTGGGCCATATGGTTATTTTGGGGGATGTAAGTGACTTTATTTTACTTACCCCCCATTCCCTGTATCAATGACAGTTGCTCTGTGTGCTTCTTCCATACTGTTCCTTCAACATCCTCACAGATTCTAGGTTACAGCCAGAAATGCCATGTACATCATGTTTCTGGTGGAGGGTACCTGAGCAGGACACCGAGTTCTCACTGCTGCAGTACTGTGGTACGATTCACACATGAAGTGAAACACGTACTGTGCTGGCACAACATCCCAAGTCACTCCACAGGGCCCCCTCCCAAGAGGCAGGAGCTCCACAGCCCATCACATCCCCCAACAGCGCCCAGAACGGGCCAAACCACCCGACAGATGCAGATCTGAATTTAGGAGCAATGCACTTACAATGTGTAAGCGCAGGCTTAGACAGATAACCCAAACTCCCCCACACCCAAATCCTTTGGCTGCCTTTCACTTTAAGCTCTTCCGAGCACTCAGGTGTTTGGATTCCAGCTTCCTGTAAGCCACCACCAAGAGAGGTTGGAAATGGAGCCTCCAAAGGGCATCCTTCTGCAGCTGGGCAGGGATGGCTCAGCACCAGCCCCGGGCATCCCTCTTGGTCCTCGTGGCACTTGCCGGTGCCCTGGGGACCGTCCCAAACCCAGAAGTGCTGTGGCTGTGTTCCTGCAGAGATGCTGCCAAAGGCCAGCCGCTGACATCTCGCCATTAACTGCATTCACACCACTCTCCTGCCACGTTTCCCAGGAAATCTAGTTGCTACGCAAACGGGGGAAAAAAAAAATGGGTTAACTGCCTGATATTTCTGTTCCTGAGACAGCAGACTTAAATCTTCTGGGAGACTGCTTATTCCCATCCTCTCCTTCCTGCAGCTCTTTTAGGACAACTCCCCTCAACTGCAAAAGCATTAGCACATATTGTTGCACTTTCCCTGAACCCCAGCCATCCCTTTAACTCCTTCCTGCCCAGCTCTTTTCCTGACTATTCCTTGTCCTTCCAAGTGACACCGTGGCTCCTGCTGCTGCACTTCCCCGGCCTCCTGCAAGGGAAGCTCTGCTAACCTGGCTGTCGGATGCAATCACTGCTGAGGCTGCAAATCTGCCCTCCGAAAACCTGTGGATCTAAAGCTTATTCTCTGCCTCACAGACTACAAAAGCAGGACTGTTACAAAGAGCCGGCGGCTCCCGAAAATCCAGCAGGCCTGGTTTGCCTTGCAGTGGTCATTTTGCTCATGATTGATGTTCAGGAAGTGGATTGCTTCCCCTCTTGTTACACCCGATCTGGATTCACAGCAGCCAGGATCAGCAAATGCTTTCCGCTCCGGTCCCTTTTAGCTGTGTCTGTAAATGGCCTTTGAGCCACAGCAATTTGGAGGTATTCAGCCTCTGAATCCCTAATTCCTTTCAGCGTGGTATCAAGGCTCTGCACACGCTGCCACCCCGGGAATGCCTTGCTAGCAGCTTCCCATTTCACTGGCTGTGCCAGCGATTCAGCTCACCAGGATGCTTTGTCAATGTAGTAATCCCAGCAATTGTCTGCTTGAGTACTTCATGGCAATCAAAAGCCATTTAAGATTTCAGGTTTGTCTTCCTCTTCCCCCCTCCCCATCTTCCCCCAAAGATGTCTTCCTGTCACCGGGACATTAGCTCATTTCTTTCACCAACGGAGGTGAGAAAAACGCATTTAGCCCGACTAAGAGTCTCTTTATCCGTCTCTTCCAAGAACAGACATCATCTCTAGAGGTTAAACCAAAATAGCAGTGTAGTAAAAAGCAATACTCAGATCTCCATCTAAGGGCTGAAGGAGCCCGATTCCATTAGCTGAATTTGTTAAGTTGCATCTTTAGCCATTATTTTGTGAGAGCAGATGTCGCAGATCTTGTTCTCTAAACCCAGCTCCGCCACAGCACCAGACTGTTCAGCAAGCACAGGCAAAACCAGGCGAAAACAGGAATCCTTCCCACACCAGCAAAGTGAATTTCTCCCCAAAGAACACTCTGGACAACACAGTGATAGATTTCCCTTTTCCGAATTCTTGATGCAAAATGTGATGGATGCTAGAAAAAGTATTCTGCCATAAAACCTGGTATGTGATGTCCCAACACGACTCCAGCCTCCTTGTATGTAAATCTAAATTGCACAGCCTGTGAGATTTGCAATCCAAAATACTCCATCCCACATGGTGAGGGAGAACATAACCCTGAAGAAACAGATTCCTTCACCCATTTCAAAGCATCAATCATGCGCTCTCTGTAACTTAATTACAGGTCTACTGCTGGAAGAAGGAATTAAGTTTCCATTAAAACCATCGCTGGTGGACAATATGCCTCAGATTGCCCAAATAAAGCAATTTTATTTCATTGGATGCTGATATAAAGACAAATTTCCTGAAACCAGAGCCGAGCTGGGAACGATAGTATGATGGCCCATCATCATAGTTTTGTCACCCTGCTCTTACTGGCCAATAGGGCCAAGTACTCTCCAGCCAGGGCAGGCAAGATATGGAGAAGGGTCTGTTCTAGCACAAGACCGAAGGGGATGTTTTATTAAAGATCTGCCCCAGAGCTCCTGGCTGCTCCTCTGAGGGTGCTGGCTCAGGCAGAGCTGGGGTGTACCCGAGCTGACATTTTAGCCCTCGAGTCTTTCAGATTTCCCAAGCAGGCTTCCCGTGCAGCCTCCCAGCACTGCCTGCTGGCGCACACACCGGAGCAATGAGCACATCCCAGCAGAGCGCGGAGTTCCACCAAAGCCACAGACACATGTCTCACAGAAGAGATGATTATCCTGATGCTGCCGAGGCTTTGGACAGAATTCCCCTTAGCCCGTGGCACTCACGGCCGTGCCCAGCCACACCTGGGCACCACGGTGAGCAGCACACAGTGCAAAGCACCCAGATTGCTCCTGCTGCGAAATTAGGGGTGCTCAGGTAACAAACACACGGCTCCGAGACCCTGGCTCCTACATTAGCTCAACCAGTCTGAGGCACGGAGCGCTTAGCCCAGGCTGACTCTCCCATCCGAGCTGTTTCACTGCCTGGTTCAGCCTCAGCAGCGGCTGCAGAGAGCCGAGCTGGGTTTTACTCTTTGTTCCCAGATGCCTTTTCTGGGTCTCATTCCCTAGCACAAGCTTTCAGCTTGGCACAGTGCTCTTTACCCAGGGCATTACAGTAGTCCCCAAACTTTATTTCTGTTACCGTCAGGCTGTCAGCTCGCTCCACAAGCAGCGGCCAAGGACCGTTACCAGCGTGGCGCAGCTGCGCCCAAGGCAGAGGCACCGAGGGACGCTCTCTGATGCCCGTGTCACGGACGGTGACCGGCACTGAGCGTCCCCTCGCACCGGCGGGGCTGCCTGACCCTCAGGCAAGGTCACCGGGGCCACCTGCCAGGTGGAGCCGGGCTGAGCCAGACCCTGCGGGAGCGGCAGCGCGGCTCAGGGACCCCTCGCGTCCGTGCCGAGCCGCCCGGGCAGCGGAGCCGCGCTCGGGGCACCGCGGCTGCCGCAGCCCGCCCGGAGAGCGCCCCGGGGCTGGGAGCGAGGAGCGCGGGGGCTGAGGTGCCCCGAGGCTCGCTCGCACCTGCCCCGGGGAAGGGCGAGCGGTCCCCCGGCCATCCCGGCTGTAAGGGCATCCCGGGCCGGGCGGTTTCACCCTGAGGGAACCAGCCGACCGGCCCGAGTCCAGCTGAATGGGAGCGAGGCGAGCCAAGCCCAGCTCGGCTGAATGGGAGCGAACCGAGCCAAGCCCGGCTCAGCTGAACGTGACCGAACCCAGCTGAGACGAGTCGAGCCCACACGAACCGACCCCGAGCCCATCCCAGACCCCAGCCCAAGGCAGCCCACCGGCCCCCCATCCCCGCCGGGCGTCCCCGGCCCCCGCCGCTCACCGGTGCGCGGCCACGGCGCGGCTCCGCAGGTACTTCTGCGCCGTCATGACCCCCACGAAGAGGAAGCTCTGTGCCGGCGGGCCGGGGCGGCGCGGCGGGGCGGCGGCGGCGGCGGCGGGCGGCGGGCGGCAGCCCTGCGGGCGGGCTCGGTGGGGCCGCGCCGCCGCCGCCAGCTCGGAGGCGCGGGGCAGGACGAGGCGCGATGCGAGCACGAAGCCCAGCACCAGCCCCAGCAGGACGCTGAGCCAGGCGCGGCGGCCGCGGCCCGCCATGCCCGCCCGGCCCGCTGCTCACAGCGCCGCCGCCGCCGCCAGCCGCGCCGAGGCGCCCAGCGCCGCCATGGGGGAAGGGGCAGGGACGGGAAGCGGAGGGAGGGGAGCGGGGGGCCGCCCGCCTCCCCGGCCCTGCCCCTCGGCACAGGCGCCGTGTGCGGCCCCGCCCGGCCCTGCCGGAGCCGCCGCCGCGCAGACCCCGGGGCGGCCCCCGCTCCGTGAGGGGCTCCGGGACGCGGCCCTGGGCAGGGGGCTCTGGGAGCACCGCCCTGCAGCCGCACCGCTGCACGGCCCGCCCCGAATCTGCAAGTGTTCCAGGCCAGGTTGGACGGGCTTGGAGCAGCCCGGTCTGTGGGAAGGTGTCCCGGCTGCCCGCGGCACGGAGTGGGATGAGATGAGCGGTACGGGCCCTTCCAACCCAAACCCGTTCTGTGACAGGGACCGGCACCTTAACCAGGCATTCCACACAGGGGATAGGGAACCTGGCCCTATCCCACGCTGGGACCTTGAACTGGCACACCAGAACCTCAGCCCAGCTGCCCAGATCAGGAGGGGCAGAGGCCGAGAGAATGTGGATGCTCAGCTCTGGGGACAGGGAGTGAGACGCTGGACATAACCCCGGGATAGGCGTCCCTGCACCTGCACCAGGCAGAACCGGGAGCCCAGCCCTTCAGACTAGGATGGGAGGACACTGGGGACCGACCCAGGACAGACACCAGGTCGGGTCCCTGCTGCCCAAGGCCCCGCTCTGCCCCGTGGCACAGAGTCCAAGGGGATGCAGACAGTGAGGAGCAGCCTCCAGCCCTGTTTGCCTGGCACTGGTGCATTTGTGCAGCACAGGCTGTGGTAACAGGGAGCCAAGGCACAGGCACTCTGTTTTTTCCCACCTTGCTAATTAAACCAACCAGAAATAGGTCAGTCTGTTTCTATCCACAGGCTATAGTGAGTGCTCAACAGATTGAAGACTTTATTGCATGAAGATTTCTTTTTCCTTTGTCCACACTGACTCTCCATGAGCGTTTCATCTACAGAGCACTTCAGCTTCAAATGCTGCAGCCACAAACCCCTCACATTTCACAGGAAAGAAACCTTCCAGTCTCAACAGAAGAAACTTATCAAGTACTACCCACTGACCTCCTGCTTATCATTGTGGTTTCTTCCATTTCCTGCCCACTTCGGCCCTTCCAATTGCCAGTCTTTTCCATTTTAAATTTTATTTATATCATGATGTCATCCACAATGAGCTGGGAAGAAGAAAGTCTCGGTGTAACAGCAGCAGCCTCTTGAGCAAGAACCATTGCAAAAGAGGATATCACACTACATTAATACTCTACAGTAATAAGCCAAAGAGAGACATCCATGACAGACTTTTTATGATCACAAGTAACTGTCTCGATTCTGGGATTGAGCAGGTAATGACACAATCTGCTTATCTAATGAGCTCAATGAATGTCTTGAAAAAAATGCTTTTGTTTGGGGTTTATTGCTCTTGTGGTGGTGCAATCCTCACTCCGAGGTCAGCACAGATGAACTCGTGATGTCAGAGCACAAATAACACAAGGAAAGTGCCAGCAGGATTTATGGTATTAAACAACAATAAAATTGAATACAAATAGAAACTAGATAAGAAATACAAACAGTGAACAGGAAGGAAGAGAAGGACGTCTCCTTTTGTTTGCCCGTGGATAGAACAGAGATGTATTGAGTTAGATGAGTTTGTGTGAAGAGGAACAGAAGAGCTAAATGGTGAAAGAGAGAGAAAGGAAGAGCAGTCCAGACTGGGATACACACAAGGCAGGTGAGGGGCAGGAACACCATTGCTTGGCAAAGACCAGCTGGACTCTCCTTTCCACTGTAACTCCTTTCTCTTTTCAGGGTTTGCAGTGCTTCACAATTACTTCTAACTACTGGTGCTCTGATCCTTTCCATGAGGTCTGGGGTTATCCTCAGCCTGTGCCACTCTGCACATGTGGATCTTTTATTGCACTTAAAAAAGATTCTTCATTAAACTCTGCTTCTCTCCTCTCCCCACAAGCCTGATCATCAGGTCCTGAAATACACAACACCAAGAGACATTCAAGCTACAAAAAGAGCAAGCCCACTCCTTTCCAAGAGAGGCACATGTGGCAAGTCCATGAGCAGGAATGGGATTACTCTGCCTGCTCCAAATCAGCTGTAAAAATCTCCTGATTCAAGGGAAAGCCACTGTGGCCTATGAATTACAGGAAAAGGCAGAGCTAGCGTGGTTAAAAGGCAATAAAAAGGAGAAAGGTTGGGGCTGGGGCCGAGGAGCTGTCAGTTGGCTTCTTCCCACAAAGAAAAGAAGTTAGTCATCAGAGCTGAGAGCTCCGTGCCACTGCAGCACACATGGAAATGATGAAGCAGAGCAGCTCATTCCCCTGATGGAGCTCTCCTGGGCACGTTCCCACCTCGCTGCACCTCCAGAGCAGTTGTGGTCCTGGAGCTCACCACGTGCAGGGCTGGCCAGAGAATGTTGGGAAGGGGCAGGAGGAGGAAGGGGAGCTGTCCTGGTGCCAGATTTGACCTGCAGAGCAGGCACAGTCAGATTTCACACCCCAGCTCCAAGGCTGAGATGCCCAGCTGGGAAGAGGGGGTGCCACCTGGGAATGCTGCAATGCTCACACAACTCCCACAGCACATCCACATGCCTCCCTTTGTGCCATTTATTGTGCCAAACTCACATTTCAAAGTGTCAGGCAGGCACATGCCCCTTTTACTGCTTCTGCCCCTGTTCTTGCATAGAGCAGCTGCTGGAAAAAGAGGGGGAAAAGCAGATTTAGGGAAAACTTGAAAAGCATGGCTTATTTCTTCCAATGGAATTATAATATTGTTACCTGCCTAGAGTGTATTTTTAATCTGGATGGCAGCAAAAGGTCATACTGCATAATCACATTTAAGTGCCATTCCCTATTAATGCAGCTCTTGGTCTCAATAGCTGTCACTATATATCATGGTTACCATATATTCAAAGACATGATATTTTTCTTTGGTAACAGAGTCTACAAGCATGCAGGCATCTTTATGCAGCATGTTTCCAGTTCCTTGTGGGATGGCTGGAGGAGGAATTGTGAGGGCTCTCCAAAAGGATGCACATGGTGTGTGCTCATCCCCACGCTCCCATCCCACTCCCTCCAGCGAGATTAGCACCCAGCCCAGCCACTGAGAGCCCACTTGACAGGCCCACATGGTTTAGATTCATAATCAGATTAACAAAACAGTAATCCTATTTTTAAACAATGGAAAAACCAAGTCCTCAAGCTGCCTCTGCGAGTATGTGTGCATACAGAATAAATGTCATCCTTTCGGAATAAAGAACCTGAATACCAAATGAAAAAAGTTTCTTCCACATAGGAGACTTAGTCCTGTAGAGGAAAGGAATATCTTGCATTATTACCATTTCTTTTTCACACTGATTTTGATCTCCAGCGAGCCCACTTCCAATACTTGCAAGATTTACCTTCTATGAGACACATTCTTCACCACATTTTAAAATAATAGTTACAGGAGTAAACTACTCCCCAAATGCTCCAGAAACTTTAATTATGAATGTTCCAGTACTCAAACTTATACTTTCAAAACTGCCCAGGCACTGGAAAATGAGCATACTTCATATATTCAATGTAACAGACTCACGGTGGAAAAAATCTCACTGGGCAACCAGCAGCATTTGTCTCTGTCACAATATTTCCAGCCCTGCTGCACTTTCCCGAATGATGCAGAAACTCCTTCCTCAGCTCCAGCACCCACTTTTTTCTTTCTTTCTTTTTTTCCCCTCCCCATCCTATTCTGGTCCTGGCAGGCCCAGTCCCAAGCTGTGCTCGGGTGGGTGACTCAGAAGAGCCCATTCTGCGGGAGCTGTGCCCGTTCTGCTGTGCCCATCCTGCAGAGGCTGTGCATGTTCTGCTGTGCCCGTTCTGCAGGGGCTGTGCCCGTTCTTCAGTGCCCCTTCTGCAGGGGCCGTGCCCATTCTGCCATGCCCGTTTTGTAGGGAGCCGTGCCCGTTCTGCGGGAGCCAAGTCTGTTTCTGCTGTGCCCGTTCTAAAGGAGCTGTGCCCCTTCTTCTGTGCCCATTCTGCAGGAGCTGTGCCTGTTCTGCTGTGCCTGTTCAGTAGGGAGCTGTGCCCATTCTGCTGTGCCCACTCTGTTGTGCCCATTCTGCAGAAACTCTGCCCATTCTACAGGAGCTGTGCCCTTTCTGCCGTGCCCGTTCTTCCGGAGCCATGCCCATTCTGCCGTGTCTGTTCTGCAGGAGCTGTGCCCATTCTGCCGGAGCCATGCCCGTTCTGCTGTGCCCGTTCAGCAGGGAGCCGTGCCCATTCTGCTGTGCCCGTTCTGCCGGAGCCGTGCCCGTTTCTGCTGTGCCCCTTCTGCAGAAACTCTGCCCATTCTACAGGAGCTGTGCCCATTCTGCCGGAGCCATGCCCGTTCTGCTATGTCCATTCTGCGGGAGCTGTGCCCGCTCTGCCAGAGCTGTGCCCCTTCTGCAGAGGCTGTGCCCGTTCTGCCGGAGCCGTGCCCCTTCTGCTGTGCCCGTTCAGCAGGGAGCCGTGCCCGTTCTGCCGTGCCCGTTCTGCCGGATTTTTGCCCGTTCTCGCTCCCAGCCCGGCCCGACATTGCCATCGCCCGGCCCGGCCCCGCAGTGCAGCGCGCTCCCGTTGCCGGCCGGGAGATGCGGGAATGCCGTGGAAAAAACCCCTCTGCTCCCCAGGCAGCTGCTCTGGGCCTGCTGAACCCCCAGGCGTCCCCGGCTGCTGACACCTAAAGCAGTGGCAATTACATTACCTGAGAAATGGAATTCACGGGCAGTGTTGCCCCCTCCCAGTATGTGATAAAGTAAAGCTGTACCATCTGGTTTTTTTTTGTTTTTTCAAAGTGCATCTTTTAGGCCAAGCTGACAGTAACTCCCCATTTTAATGCAGGGTACTAGAACTTAAATGCCAGATATTTCAGGTATCCATTTCCCTCCCATTCTTTTTAAATAAAAATTTTCTTTCCTTCCATTCTCTTTAAATAACATTTTCTAAGTTCTTTTCCCTGCCTCCCTCCACGACTGTTCCTCACAGAACCAGCTCGGAAGCTCAGCTCAGTAACCACCACACAGAAAGAACCTACAGTAGAGGGAGGAGTGCAATTGTAAATTTACCAGTGGAGATGTTGCTCTGTGCTGAAAGTGCTTTTTAGCAGGTGTGCACTTCAAAATAAAATCACAGCAATCAATGCACGAGAACAGCACCTGCCTCCCTGCCAGCGCCTTGCCACAGAAACCTTCAACACAAAATTTGTATTTTCCCCACCAAAGCCGAGCTGAGGGCACCTATTTCACTGAAGACATTGGTTTCTCATTTAAAAAAAAAAAAAAAAAAAAAAGAGGGTTTTGAAGTTGCTGGCTCTGGAGCTGGGAATTTGGGCAGGGTGTGTGTCAGGCTGCCTTGGAAGCTCTCACAAAAATCAGCTCCAGCAGCCGGGCCAGGACACCACCCAGCCAGCAGCCTGTGCCTTTCCTTTGTGGTTGCAGAGCTGCTCCCAAAGCCAAGCTTTCATTCCACACAGGAGGGAGGGAAAAAGAAAAAACCCAAAGCTTCAGCCCATCCAAGTCTAGACCAGCTTTTTTTACAGCTGGAAATTGCATAGTTTCAGTGTTCAGCTATAGCATGGACAGAAATACTCTGAGCCCCACTTGTGGCTAAACTGATCCCTGAAAAGGTGCCACTTTTTAGCCTGTATAGGAGCAAAATTCATCCAGAAGGTGGACCTGATGCTGAGATGTGTGCACATGTGCAGCCAGGCTTGCAAGGACCCAACTGCACGAGCAGGGAGCTGCCTGCTTGAGCAGCAGGCTGAAAGAAGAGCATCAGAGGGGTTTAAATGCAGCCAGGAACAACAGGGCTGCTGGTGAAACGCAAAGGAGACTCTCAGGCTGGATGCCATCCCCCTTCACAGACTCTGGAATGCAAAGTCATCTTCTGGGGAGAGAAATAAGGCACAACCCCCCCCCAAAAAAGCCAATCTGAACACCTGAGCTGAGAATCAGCAGTCTGAGCACAGAGCCACTGCAGAACAGCCCAGCTCCTTGAGTTTTGAGTCTGAAAAGTACAGAGCTGCGTAAAACACAGCAGATGAGATTTGTTAGTTCTGGCATTTCACACCTGCACTCAGATTTTGCAAGGACAGCAGTTCCTTGCAGATATAGGTGCAATTATAATTTTCATTCACATTGATCTCTGATTGAGACACAGATAACTTGAAACACCTGGCAACAGCTCTGCTGACAGATTCCCCCATTGCCCTCACTCCCCCAACTCCCTCTTCTCTTTGTTATTAAAAATTTCCAGCATAAGAAACATATTTTTTAAACACTCAAGTATGCAATATCACTCTTAAAATCTTTTCCTTATTTCACAATGTTTTTTAAAGGCATAAATAAAGCCAAATAATTTTTATGAGTCTGACATCGTGAGTTGTTTTGTTCAGTTTTAACTCCAGTGCTCAGGAACTCCTGATGAATAGCTGAGAGAACTATGCACAAACCAGATCTCATCTGCAATTTAAAGAAAACAAAAACCTCTGCTCCTCCAGCATATAAATCATCTAAAAGCAACAGAAAATACTTAGCTGCACTTCTCAAGCAAGTAACATCTTCAGAAGTTTTTTGTGCCTCTGAACACTTGCTTGATTTTTGGATTTTTTAATACTCAAACCAGATTATTCTTCAGTGGTTAAATAGCATTGTACAGCAGTTAAATAGTTTATTACCCAGCTCCTTCCAGAGAGAGGTATTTCCAGAACATCTGCATGGGTAAAGCAAGAGGCTTCTTGCATAACTGCTCTAGTGGGGGGAAAAAAAAATCTCCTGAAGGCTTTTTAATATGAACTTTCATAATTCAAGTTCTTGGGAATTCATACCAAACCAGGAACAATGGATTCATTAAAAAGTTCACTTTCACCTAATGCTTTCTGCATGCTTCACTCCTGAGCTATAAAGCAGCAAGCAACCACCTTTCCATAATGCCTGTGGTCAGGGGAGAGCTTTCCATTTGAAGTCAGAGGAAAAACCCTTCCCTCTTGTGCAGGTTCTGAGCCAAAAGAAGTTTTATGAACTGAGGTTTGTCCTCCCACCCTGTTCAATAGCTTAGAAGTGTCTGACTAAGAAAAATTCAGGAACTTGAGGATTAAACTAAAAAAAAAATAAATAAATAAATAAAGGAGAAAAAGGGCTTGAAGCTTCCAGAAGTACATACTTCATTTCATTTTCACTTGACATGTCTTATTAAACCTTAGAATTGGGCAAAAAGCCATATCCCTAGTCCTAGCCAGAAGCAAGTCTTGAGACACAGAGAAAGATTAGCATGTGCTCAGTTAAGACCTGCTTATTTATCTTGCAAATGTTTTTACTGAATTAAATAAACCCATCCCTGACCACTTTATCACACAGGGATTTCTGCTTCTTTAAGACAACAACCTCCCCATTTGTTTTTCTGCAGACAACACCTCAGTCTGTTGCCTATTTCCCCAACACGAGGGAGAAGATGTTCCCTAAGGCATTACAACTCAGCCCTCTTTCCTGAGGAAGACTCCTCAGATCTTGAAAATATTCCCCACCTCAGTTTTTTTTTGCCTTCTGAAGGATTAAAACATGAAGTTATACACTGGCCTCTGAATGAATTTCCACAGGAACATCAACAGCCTCACTTCACCTTCCACACACATGACCAAACACTTTGTTGTGTCTAAAACAAAAGGTTCTTGCACTTTCACTTTCATTACCAACTTTAAAACTCTCTAATAACACCCTCCTGCTGCATTTCTAATCAAGAGAAATATCAAAATGCACATAAACAGTGTACTTAAAGTTGATGCTCATATCTATTGGTAAGTACAAGTATCCTGAGTGGAAATACTCAGAAACAAGTGCCCAAACAGCCCTAAGCTCTAAGGAGCCACTGCTCCCTACCCCAATGCCCACAGAGCAGCTCAGGAACAGCAACTGGACACAGGGACACTTGCCCCATGCCAACAGGAATTATTTCACTCCTCTCCAAAGACAACCTGCATTTTATTTGTCTGTTGCATTTTAGAGAGAAAATCGAGGGGATGGGATGCTTGGAAAGTTTGGTTATGATGACCAGTTGTTCTGTCCTCAGGGCTGGACACACACCAAAGGATGAACACCCCACACTCCTTGCACCCCTTCAGTGCCCAGAGCCCCCCTCAGCACACACCAGCCTCAGCTTTGGTGCTGCACCAAGGTCACTTCACCTCCCACCTTGCTTTACACACATTTATTGCACCAGAATAAATGCCTTCTCTAAAAAAGATGCTGCAGAAAACCACGAGATTGTAAATACTAGATTTGTGACGTTTGCAATTATATTTAATAGTGTATTGTTTTTACAAAGCAGTTGAAATAAAAAAAGGAAAAAAGAAAAAAAAAAGGAGTAGCAAGAACCCCCCCGTCTGCTGTCTAGCATCAGTAATCCTCACTGGTTTGTTTACCATTTATAAGGAAAACATCATTCAAGCTGGCTTGTCACAGAGACTCTTCTGCAGTAACTGACCTTTGGTGCAAATCCGTGGCATTTGTCAGATCACCTGTGCTTCTTCTCAAAGTCCCTCTGCCTAAATTCAAGGTGTCTGCCAATGATAAAATCCCTCCCCTCTAAATGACTGTGTTTAGCTGGAAGGTAAATCTGGTAACATGTCTGAGGATGGTAAATATCCTCATCTTACAGAGGTAACGTGAGCATAGACAACTAAATTTGCCAGAAACCCCAGATCTCACAGTCCCAGGTGATTCACCTTGGAGACTACAATCCCTCTCGACAGAAGAGTGAAAATTTACTCATCATGCTGAAATTGCTTCTCTCTTTGCCCTCTCCAAGAGGATCAGCCATTTTTCTGGTTTAGGATCAGCCAATGTGTTACAATTTGGAAACTGTGTACCTCAAACAAACAGAAACCTGTTTTAAGTTAGCAAGGGCACCAAGGCAGCCCCAGAGGAGTGGCTGTGCCAGGCCAGCTGCAGGCAGTGGGACAGGGGGTGGCATGGAGCCTGCTGTGCCAGGGAGGGACACCAGGGATGCTTTAGCCTCATCCTCCCGCGGACGGGCCCCGCCGGCCCGGCCTCCAGGAGCACGTCCCTCCTCCTTCTCCAGACAGGGGGTTGTAGCCTGCAACACACAAGAGAGAGAGACCCACTCTTAATGTTCACCCTCCACAGCCCTTCACCAGCACACAAAAACCAGCAAAAACTCATCTCATAATATCCACACCTTGCTCATACTTCACACTCGCAGCATTTTAGGGAAAATGAAAGCACAGAAAACACCCAGACTTGAGAAGACTTCTTTCTTTAAAAGCCATTGCTAAACACTTGTGGTTTAATTTGATCAATTTGGGTTAAATGCAATTGAAATTAATTACCATTTAATTTTTCTAAGTCTGCGCTAAAGCTGCAGTGCTGCAAGAGCAGCTCTTAGAGTAAACTCTGCGAGAGCCCAACAGTCAGGGACTTAAAACAATCCTTCATTCCAGTCCTGCAAGGAATACTCTGAAGGTCAAAAGGTAAATCCGCTCATTAACACTGCAAAGTATTTTTTTAGAGCATTTGAAAGGCAAACATAGGCAGTAAGGCAAATACCCTTTAGCTGAACATCCTAATGCTGTAACCATGGGAAACTTCATGTCAGGAGAACACACTCAAAGTTACAAGTTGGCAAACATCCTCAATTTGTTCTGCACAAACCTAAGAACCCAAATCCTAGCAGCATTGCTAACCAGGGAGGCTCCAAAGCAACCTGCTCCACTGAAACTCCCAGCACCACCTTCAAATTTGAAATTTGTTTTTCTCATACCAAAGCCAAGTTTTGCTTTCTGGCTTAATTGAGCAGCTGAGCAGCACAGATGGTTCTTTCACTTCATGCTGATCCACCTCAGGAGAAGGTCTGAGACCTCTAATTCTGTAATGGGTTACTTAAGCAAGGACTTTGCTGAGGATTAAACCAGGACAGGTAGCAGCTGGAAGGGTGCCCACAGCCAGCTGCCCTGACCCTGCCTCTCAGCACAGCTGAGCCCTGCACTCCTCATCCCCCAGGGAGGGAAATGTCCCATGACAGAGACACCAAAGGTAGCTGACAGCATCAGACACCACACCCTCATAAGATGAGCCAATCTACTTGATTCCTTCAAATGCCAGGAAAAACACTCAAAGCAGAAATCCCAGCACTGCACTGTTATGGAGGTTTAGTGTGTTTCATCAAGAATCCACAGATTTTGTACTTTTAATCAATTAATTAGCACTGCACCCTAAGGGGGCCTCCTTTTCAGCCTCATTGAGGCTGTCTGGATGATCAGACAGAAAATTGCCACTAAAATACACCCAAATCAGCACCTGCAGGTATGGCAAGGGCTCTTGGGCTGAGAGGAGAGGGAGCAGACTGCCTGCATGGCCACTGAGCCTGGCATGGGCAGTGTGAGGCCATGGAAAGCACTTCATCCACCAAGATGGTGCCAGCAGGTGACTGAGTCTAACATGAGACCTTCTGGTGCTTTGTGAGAGTTGGCAAGAGTTTATACATCCACAGGATTTATATATTCAACAGGTCAGCACTGTGGTGTATGAAAAATAAGGTCACATTTTACATAATGATTTCTTTCATCATCTGAATCTACATAATACAAAGTAAAATACCCTCTTTCTGCATTTAGTCAGTACTACAGGTGCTTTAAAGGCAGAGCAGATACTAAATTACTGAACTTACAGAATAATGGGGGAAGGATCCCAGAACTACTGTAAGAATCTGTAATTCTAAGTGACAAAAATCTCAGTAAATTATACCAAAGCATATTTACAAAAAAAACCTGACACATTCTTTTCCCAAGGAAAAGAACACCCAAAACTTCCTGTCAGCTTTTGCACAAAGGACAGAGCAGACCAGCTGATCAGAGATAAAGAGCTTGTTTGTCAGGAATGTTTTGTTTTTTCCTTGAAAAAAAGTATGTACAGAGCCCATAGATACAGCTGGATAAATGCCCTGTTCCCAGCTCAGAGTGTCTGAAGGATTCCATACTCACCACCTCCTCTCAAGGGCTTTTTGTTTGGTTTCGATTTCGGGACTGCCGAGGCAGAGGCACCAGATTCTGCTTCTTGCTGTTCAGAAAAGCAGAAAGTTACTCAGTAGGAATTTCAGCTCCCTGAATCACAGGAGCACAAGTGTGGCCTGACTGCCATGGCTGTTACCTGATTCAGTTTCAGGTTTCCTTTGTAGCTCTTTCCCTCCTGCATGCTCTCCCACATCGCGATCTTCTGCCGTCGCCGCTCCTCCTCCAGCTACACAACAAACCCAGGACACAATTTAATCTTAGTTAGACCTTAAAACTCAGATTTCAGAGCTAACAGAATCCCCAGAAACAGCTACAACAGTGTATTTATCTGAAGCAGTATCTCTGAGATTATGGAAGAATTTACTCTTTTTATGCAGCCACATCTCTCCTCCTCCTCAGGATGCACTGACTGAGCTTGCAGCTTCTTTTGGCCACCTGATGCTTTAAAAGATTTTGAAGGTAAAACCAAGTGGCAAGTTTAAACCCTGAGTCTATGAAAAGTACTAAGTAAAGAATATTGCAGTAATTTAATGCACCATGTGAGGTTCTACAGAAAAAAGGAGTTTTCTTTTTTTTTTTTTTTTTTTAATGCCAACGTTACTTGAAGCATCAGCTACAAACTGAGGTCTGAGTGTCTGACTGCAAAAGCAAAACCAGAAGAGCTGGGATGATGATCAGAGTTATTACTGTGCTGATCACACCCATTTTCTGCACTGTCCCACTCAGCAATTTGCTACTCCTTGTGATCTCAAGCTGTAATTCAGACCCTTAAACTGCAGCAATGCTAAGCTACATTTCTAATATTTATATTTGCCTTTCAGAGCAGAAAACACACATGTGCCATGGGACAGTTAATTTAAATGCCAGCAAACCCCCTCCAGCCATTCACTGCTCACACAACAAAGCTCCTGCAGGTACAGATTTACCTGTGGAAAATGAACACCAGGCCCACAGTGACCCTGCCCACAATCACAATTTGCTGCTGTCTTTTACAGCAGCAAAGTGCTTGATGAGAAATTGATGAGAAAAAGGAAGAAATGCTCTCTGGTTACCTGTCTTTGCTTTTCTTTGTATTTTTCTGCTTGTGCATTCAATTCCTCTTGCATCCTGAGGCGAGCTGCTGCCAAAGCTTCCTGCCTTCTCACCACCACATCAGGCTCTAGGAAACCAGGAAAGAGTTTGCAAAGCTACTTTAAGTAAATCCTAGATGGTCTCCTCAAAGAATTGCAATAAGGAAAGGCTCACATCACTCCCTGCAGGTGTTTTGCAGAAAATCACAGCTCAAGTTCAGTTTCCAGCTAATCTTTTAAACTAATTTATAATGCTGAATTAAACTTCATCATGTTTTACTGTTTTAAAGCAATTACTTCAACAGGATTTTAATAAGGACACAAGTGTACTTAACCATAAAATTTAAACCTCACACTTCAAGGACACTTCCTTCTATTTCTGAAGGATTTGTTAGATACAAATTAATTCAGAAATATCACTCAGGCTTTGCAGGGACCATTTTTACCCAGAGAACTTCATTTACGCAGAAGGATGAGGCAACCAGCCCACATTCACTCCTACTCCTTCTGGCAAGGGGTCCTGCTGGTGTCAGTGCAGCAGTGATTTAACAGCCTCCATCAGCAGAGAAATCACTTACAAACATGACACACATCTCAAGAGACACCTGCAGGTCTCAGAAAATCCACACTGAGTCACCACTGCTCTTCATGAGTGACCTGTGAAGGTCAAAAGGAAAATTACACCCCCCAAAATAGGCAAATGTTCTCTGTTTTCTCCCAGCAGCTGAAGCATCTCCACAGTTTTTTGCCTCATTCTTTGCTATGATCCAGTGATGAATATGAAAAAGAAATGTCAGTACTTTCAATAATTTCATTTTACAGGCAGTTTGGGCAATCAAACAGCCATTTAATTATCACCACAAAAGAACAGCAGGAGGATAAGAGCACACAAATAAGATTTTACTGAGGGGCCGACGTGCCCAGGGGATCAGTGCCAAGCACTCGTGGTTTGGCAGGTCCAGGAGCACAGGCTGTGCTTTTCAGCAGGATGTGACTGTGTGAGAGCTACAACCTGTGCCACCCTCCCAAGGATAACACAGACTGTCACACCCCAAACGTACACAGTGCTGCCAGAGCAGGAACTGGGAAAGGGTAACTGCAAGGGGTGATGAATATCAATGAAAAGTGAGTGTTTATAGAAGTATTTTCACCAGGATTTAGATCTGGGCGTTTTGGTTAAGTCTAAAAGTTATTTGGTAGCTGGCCACAGGTGCTGCTGTGCTCCATCCCCTCAGCTGCTGCCCGCCGAGGAGCAGATACCCATCCCCGAGCGATGTCCCACTCCTTTATTCCCGAACACGTTACTTTGGGACGCAGCTTTTCCTTCAGAGCCTTTCCAAGCTCTCCCTGGGCCCGGCCTGTCCCGGGGATCTCCGCACTCAGGACCTGGGCGCTCAGAGGAGCCCCGAGCGCCGCTCCCACCCAGCCCCTGCCCCGGCCGGGCCCGCGGCACCGACCCCGCCCCGCACTCACCCTCGGCCGCCTCCGCCGCTCCGGGCCGGCCGCCGGGCCGCGCCGCCAGCCCGCGGGACACCTTCTGCACGAGCAGGTACACGGCGACGGCGGCCAGCAGCAGGTACCAGCCATAGCCGGACAGCGCCGAGCCCACTGCCGGGGGACAGGCCGGGGCTGAGCACGGGGCCCGCCTCGGGGCTCCGCGCCCCGGCCCCGCCGCGCCCCGCGCTCCCCCCCGGCCCGCGGCCCCTCACCCGTGTGCTGCAGCGCCTCCAGCCCGCCCCGGCCCAGCGCCGGCCCGGGCCCGGCTGCGGCGCCGCCGTCCCCGAGATCCATCGCCCGCCGCCGCCGCCTCACGTCCGGGCCCGCCCCGCTCCGCCAATCACCGCCCCGTCCGCCGCCGCCTCACGTCCGGGCCCGCCCGGATCCGCCAATCACCGCCCGGTCCGCTGCCGCCTCACATCCGGGCCCGCCCCGCTCCACCAATCACCGCCCTGTCCGCCGGCGCCCGGAAGCGCCGCCAGGACGCGCCGCGCCGCCACTGGCGGAGTGCCCAGCGCGACGTTTAGCTGCGCCAGCCAATGAGAGAAGGGGGCAGGCGCAAAGCAGCCAATCAGGGCGCGCCGAAACGCCTCCCGCCCCGCCCCGTCCCGCCCGGGAAGCGGACGCGGCACCCCCGGGAGAAAAAGGGACCGTTCGTTTATTGGACAGCGAAATGCGCGAGCACGGGGGCGGCGGGCGCCGCCGGGGGCACCGGCACGGCCCGGCACGGGAAAGGGGTCCTGGGGGCGCCGGGGCGCGGCACGGCCCCGGCTACGATCCGTTTGGCACTGTGTCCTCCTCCATTTCTTCTTCGCCGTCCTCCGATGGGCCTGAAAGGACACGTCAGAGTTTTAGAGCAGCTGCTGAAGGCGTTGCTGTTCCTTTTCCCACCCCTCTGCAGAAAAGTAGTAACGGGAACGTTTAAAAACTCTACAGAAAGGAAAATCAGGTAGCCCCGATGTACAGGAAAGAGGTGCTATGGCCGGCCTGCAGCTGAGCTCCATCTCTGCAGAGCTCCCAGACTCACTGCTGAGGCACTGATGCTCAGCAGAGGTCAAGAGAGACTCTGTGATTCATCTCATTTTGTTAAATTGATGCCTCAGGTTTTAGCTTTTATCTTTTTCACATTCTGTGCTGCGTTAGTGTGCAGTTCTGAGCTTCATTTTAGGGGATGGTGAGCTCTGTGCTCAGGGGACACAAAACAATTCCTGCTCCAGCTGGGCACCAAGCACAAATGACCCAAATCTCAGCCCAGGAGCACAAACCCCGTGGGCTGGAGAGAGAAAAACAAGCAGGGTGGGACTGCCTGGGCTCAAGCTGGGATGGGACAATGAACTGCAAGGGGCAAATGGAGCAGAGCTGATCCCAGGGACAGAGCCCGTGCCCGGCCGTGCATTTTGGGGCCATTTTGGTTCATCTTGGGTGCAGCCCTGGCTGGGCTCTGGTGCTGCCCAAGGTGGATCCATTGAGGCCTCTTAATCAATCCCTGCTTTATTGTTTAGCTCTGTCCAGCCTCTGTTCTAGGTCAGCCTTCACAAAGCACAAAATAGCTGGGATGAATTTTGAAGTCATCCAGTGCAGCAAAGCCCCTTGTTGGGCACCTGGCTCTGCAGGGAGTGCAGGGACAGCCCAGAGCCGCCCCAAGGCCAGGCTGTCACAGGCAGGATGTGCTGCACAGGTGACAGACTCACTCTGTGCCCAGCCAGCTGCCCACACAGAGCACATGCAATGAGGAGTGAGGAGGGCAGGCTGTGTTTGAGGAGCAGGAGCAGAAGCAGACAGACAGTGACCTGGTTTGCGCTCCCGGCCCGGGATCTGGCCCGCCTGCAGCAGCCCCTTCAGCCGCTCCACCTCCGCCAGGGTCGAGGCGTTGGCGATGGCAGTCTGCAAAGAGAGCCCAGTCAGTGCCCACGGCCTGGCACTCCCACAGCAGCACACAGCACGGGCTGCCACCAGCTAAGGGACACTCAACACACAGGAAACTGCCACTGAATTCTGCTTCTACAAAATTCTACAAGTGGCAAAGCATTACTGCCCCCCTCCCTTGGAAGAACTCTTAAGTTCAGGTTGACATTTCATTGAAGTTTTCAAAATACAGATAGGTCAGAAGAAAACTTACAGGAAAAGAATTTAAACCACAGCCAGGACATGCTGATCTATTTGTCTGAACAGCACAAAGGAAACTTTTGTTCAATTTGGATCCATGACAGCTTTTCTCATGACATATTTACCTTAATTGCCTCCACATCCCCTGGGGAAGGCCCAGTTTTCTTTTTGTCTGTTGGCAGGCCAGCCCCTGGATTGAAGCTTCAAAAGGAACAAAAAAAAAAGACCTGTTACACTTTTTGAAGAGTAGCTGCTTCTCTTAAATTGAAATGCTTCCAAACTAGGTTTGAAAGCATTTCATTCCATCAAGTGTAGTATCTTATCTTTGTTAACAAACTGATACAGTGAAGAATTGCCTCCTTCAGAAACACCAGCATCTTGTCCTCACTGTCCCATTCCCCCCCCTTTCATCTGCTCAGAGGCAGAACTTAACTTTATTCATCAGGCAGTTGGCAAAAGCTCTTCAATTTGGATGTTGTTGAACACTCAGCTGCTCTGCTGCCATGACAAAAGCAGGGTGGATAAATAAAGAGTAACAGAAAATGGGGTTTCTGTTCCCATGTGTCAGATGTGGTATTACAGCAGCCTAAAGTAAAGCCCACATTAAACTGGAATTCATCTCAGCAGCCAAAAGGAAAAGGTTATCTGCTGCTGCTTTAAGGAGATCACCTGACCTGAATCCCTTTCCACTCACAAACCTGAGCTCAAATCTGTTATAGGTTTAAATGCTGAATAAGGTCAAGACATTTTTCTATTTAACCATGAATTTGGAAACATTGTGATCTGAATTCTTATTACCAAATATGTTGATCAAAACATATGATGTACCACTGAACAATTAAACTAAATAAACATGTACTGTAACAGCTTCATTAAAGATCTTCATTTGTATTTCTTCTCCTAACTACAGCAGATTTTGCCGTTTATTCCCAAAATAAATATATAATTATTTATTTTGGGAAATAAAAGAATTTGGCAAAACAAAACCAATCATTTAGGAGAAAAATCCCACCAACCACAAATCAAATAATGACCACCTCTCTGCAGTTAAATAACAAAAACAAAATTAGGCTTTCCTGTTTGTTGCCCTCAGTGAATCCACCCTGACCAAGTTAACTCTTTCAGAAACACTTCTGAGATGTGTTCACCACCATCCAAAACTCGGGGTGCTTGGACAAGGCACTTGTGGCTCCCCAAGCTTTTGAGGCATCCTGGCAGCAGCTGCTATTTCAGTTTTCTGCCTGACACTGCACACAAAGGAAGTGGTGTTTCTGAAGGAGGCTGCCAGTGGAAATTTGTTTGTTTTATCTTACGTTTTTGCTCTCCTGGCAATATCCTTTGCAAGCTGTGCACCCCGTTTGCCCTTGAACATTTTCTCTGCCTCCTGTCGCTCCTACAGCGATACCACACACACACACAGAGTTAATTTGAGAACATCACAGTTTGCAAAGCTTCTGTCTTGGCCAAGAAAGACACTTTGGCTCATCCTCATCAGTGAAATTGGTACATGGAGACCAGATGTAAGAACAAGCAGATAAATATTGCCCAAATATTCAGAGAATTATCAACTTTGTGTTCTTAGAATTAAGAGTTCTTTCCCACACTCATCCCCCACCCAGTGGTGTTTCTTTCTCTAGAGCTGAGTCCTACCAACACCAGAGGGACAGGAAAGAGTAACACTCAACAAAGGCACTGGAACTTAATTAGACATAATTGAACAGATTATATCCTTAACAGAATGAAACCATGAAAGAAAACAATGAGAGTGTTGTAGAGCCACTTACAGTTTCAATAAAATTTACAACTGTGGCAACAAGGTCACTGTTAGTGGTGAATTTTCAAGAATGAAAAAAAAACCCAAAAAACCAAAACTGCTAACAAAAAACAAAAACAAAACACCCCAAACCAAACAAACAAAAACCAAACAAAACCCAAAGCTAACCAACCAAACAAATAAAAAACCTAACCCCCCCCAAAAAAAGCCCAATTAAAAAAAAAATTAAAAAACCCCAAACACCTAAATCAAAAGCAAGCAGACTTACTTTGAGCTTCACTTTTTGAAAATCCAGCACTCTGACCTGGGGAACTTTATGAATTAGATATAATCTGTAATGTTTCTTATTTGTTACAGGATTCCTTAGAACGCTGTGAAGTAAATAAAGGTTACAAAATATTTTAAAATGCATTTGCATTGAAATATGTTAATATACTTGAAATGCATTCATGAACTTCCTGCTGTAACAGGGAACAAATAACACCATGAAAAAAGCCTAGTGACAGTGCTTTGATATTATGGAAACTATAATAAAAACTTGCACTTTAGCAATTCAGTAGATTTAACTGAAGGATGACATAAAGAACAACTTCAAAATAATCATAATACTCCCCCAAAAAAGTAACTGAAACATCACTTTTCTCTCTGATCAACTGAAAATCACAGGACAAATTGTGTTTCTTTCTGTCCCTCACACCAAATGTAACATTACTGAAAAGTCCTTGTTTACATGTTTTTTTAATTATTTTTTATCAACAGATTAAACCTTTTGGGTTTAGGTTTTTGAAGGATAAGCTCACTTCAGCACTTGTGCAGTGGTTTATAGAGCTGTTAGATCTCATTATCCCAACAGTGATATAAAGCCTCAGACATTACTTACCAGATGCTCATGAAGAGTAGAGCATACACTGTTTATCAATTCAATTTTTAGACACAAAGGATCTGTCACAGCTCATAAAAAGCAGAGCATTCCAGACCAAAGCAAAGGGCCACGCCAGCAGCAGAGCTCAAACACCAGAGAAAGAGCAGCTTTTCTTTTTGGGGTTACATACCTCAGGTAAGTCAAGGATTTAATAGTTGATAATGGATCCAGTTCACCCTGGGTAGAGGGAGCACAGCAAGAAATTTTAAACCTCTTTAGCAAAAAAATCAAATATTTGAAAACAAAGTTCCTGAACTCATATCTATTTTAGAGATTAATTAAATTACTGCAATTATTTTAATAGGAAAACCACTAAGCTTTGTGACTGCTGTTGCAAATCATGTTCATTAAAGGATGTACACAATTAACTACTGCCAAAACTGTAGGATATTACTCTAAAGGGAAAGAACCAACTATTACCAAAGGGTATGGCAGTGCTCTCAGGAAAATGGTTAATTACAGGGATGAAAACCACAAAATTTCAGCTTGCTTAGCTTTATCCTGCATGACAGCTTACCAGTTCTGCAATGTTGTTGTTGGTGAGAATGAGCTCTGTGAGGCTGGGCAGAGCCTGCTCCAGGTTCTCCCCAATCCGACTGAGGAACAACAAAAACAAAGGGTTCATTTAGGGCAGGAATTAGCAATGCTGGAAATACACACAGAAACAAAGTAACACAGAGGATCTCCCTGTGAACAACCCAGTGTGACACTGGCACAGGTTTGGGTGAGCATCCAAAACACTTTTCTAATAAAGCTGGCAATAAATCACAGCAAATATTCGGTGCAATATGATACTTAAATCTTATAATCTATTATAATCTATTCCCTTGCAGGTATTCATTTCTTCATGTCTTTATGGAGCTGATTACTGAAATCCAAAGATGTGGCCAGACCCCAAACTCTGCATCTCACTGTCCTGGCTGAGACACAAACACTGAATCAGGAAGGAAACCGAGAGAGCCCACAGAGTGCCCAGTACTGATTTCACTACCTGAAACAAACACTCCTGCCCCTGCCCAGCACTGAAAGGCACACACCCCTCTCTCCCCAGAGCCCTTTCCTCTGCCCACGGGGCCAAGCAGAGCCCTCACCAAATCCTGTTGTTGTTCATCAGGAGCGTTTTCAGCCTCCGCAGCAGCGGGAACCCGTCCAGCTTGCGGATCTCGTTGTCAGAGAAATCGATGGCATCAAACTGGTCCAGAGTGGCCCCCAGGTTCTCAATGACTGGGATTTTATAGCCTGGGGAGAGAGTGCAGGGCAGGGGTTAGATGTGCCCACAGAGCAGAGCAGAACAGAGTGTGTGGGAGCTCTGTTCTGGGCTGGGGATGCTGATAAGGCTCAGACAAAACACCCCGGGATCCACTCTGCTCCACACAGCTCCCAGACCAAACTCTCCCCCTCAAACCCAGCAGCTCTCACGGCTTTTGGAATCCTCCTTCCTCCCCCTCAGCAAAACATCAGCTCCCAGCCGGGACGTGTCCTCCAAACCAAACCAACCTTTCTAGCACATCCCCCGTGCTGAGGCACATCCACCCCCACACCACAGCACATTCCTCCCAGTTTCCCCTTCTTGATGATTGGCACGAGATGATCTTTAGGTTCCTTCCATCCTAAACGGTTCTACCACTCTGTGATTCACCCCTCACATCCCCCGCAGGTTCCGAAGCCACTGGAGTCTCTTTAATCGCTCTTCATCCACAGCCTCCGGTCACTGCAGCCCCTCCAACAACCTCCCGGTCCTGCTTGGGCACCTCCGGCCACTGCAGGCGCCGGGCCCCATTGGGAGATCCATCCCGGACCCTCCAAACCCATCACAGCCTCTCCTCCGGGACCCCACACAGTCCCACCGCCCGGCCCCATCACTGACCACCCACACCCACACACACACATCCCCACAGCCCTCAGCCCGCCGCCCTCGCCCGCCCCTTGCCGGCACAGCCCCTCTCGCCCCGCGGGGCCCGCGCACCGCGCAGGTCGAGCTCCCGGTCTCGGACGGCGTTGGTGTACTGTGCCGCCTGCTCGATCAGCTCCGCCGTGAGCTTCACCATCGCGACACACGGCGACAACCGGCGACACACCGGGACACACGGACACAGCGGGACACACACACGGCCTCACACCGGACACACACACACGGCCTCACACCGGGACACACACACGGCCTCACACCGGACACACACACCGCCTCACACCGGACACACACACCGCCTCACACCGCGCCAGGCCGCGCCGCGCCGCCGCAGGACACCGCGCCGAGCGCCGAGCCCGCGCAGGCCGCGCAGCCGAGCGCCGAGACAGCGAGCGGCAGAGACAGCCCCTCCCCGCCCCGTCCCTGCGTTCCCCCGTCAGGGGCTGATACAGCCCGAACACCCCGTCCCTGCATTCCCCTTCTCTTGAGGGACTGATACAGCCCCAACACCCCATCCCTGCATTCCCTTCTCCTCAGGGGCTGATACAGCCCGAACACCCCGTCCTTGCATTCCCCTTCTCCTCAGGGACTGATACAGCCCCAACACCCCATCCCTGCATTCCCTTCTCCTCAGGGACTGATACAGCCCCAACACCCCATCCCTGCATTCCCCTTCTCCTGAGGGACTGATACAGCCCCAACACCCCATCCCTGCATTCCCTTCTCCTCAGGGACTGATACAGCCCCAACACCCCATCCCTGCATTCCCTTCTCCTCAGGGACTGATACAGCCCCAACACCCTATCCCTGCATTCCCCTTCTCCTGAGGGACTGATACAGCCCCAACACCCCATCCCTGCATTCCCTTCTCCTCAGGGACTGATACAGCCCCAACACCCCATCCCTGCATTTTCCTTCTCCTCAGTGCCAATACAACCCCGAGCACCCCATCCCTGCGTTCCCCTTCACCTCAGGGCCAGCTCCCAGCCCCGGCCTGAGCCATGGCTCACAAGCCCAGGAGAGAATTGGCCTTGCTGTCAGCACAGGTGCCCCCAGAGGTTCCCTCCCACCTTGTGGTGCTTCCAGGCACAGATTTATCTGCAGAAATGCGGGCAGAGCAGGAACACGCTTCACGCCATGGCTGGTGCTCCCCTTCAGACAGAACCGTGCTCGAGCACTTGCTGGTGGGCTGGGCACCTTCAGCTCTCGGTGCTTTCCATCCATCCATCCATCCATCCATCCATCCATCCATCCATCCATCCATCCATCCATCCATCCATCCATCCCAGCAGCAGCTCAGCCTTTGCTCCTGGACATTGTGTTGCCCATAAGCGCCTTCCCCCTGCAGCTTTTGGGGCAGTTTCTCTGTCATTTCCATGTGCATTCCTGGGCTGAGGTGCTGTGATGGGCTGGGAATACCCCACAGGCTGCAGCACCACACCCACCTTTATCTGTGAGACAAAACGTGCTTGCACATGTCACAACGTCCCCCTAACCAGCTTTGGGAATTTGGGGAGCAGCAAGGAAGGGCTGGGAGGAGCGCTGGGGGAGCTGAGGTGGCTCTGGCCGCTGTGTCTGGCCAGGAGCTCCTTGCTCTGGGGCCGGGGCACTGCCTTGCCCCACTGGGAGGGCTCAGCTGAAGGGTGAGACACGCTGCAGGTGACTGGACTGAAAGTGACACCCCCAAACCCCTAAAATGTGCTGAATGTCACCATTGCTTCTTGGGAAATCCTTCCCAGCTTTCAAGGCCCACAGAGCAGGATGAGGAAGGATGATTTCTGTCTGCGCTGCTATCGAGGGAAGGATGATTTTTGTGAGCCATGACATTTCTGTGAACCCAGAGGGTGTGATAGCAGGCTAAACAGTGCTGCCACGCTTGGCACTGCTCAGGGATGGCTCGTGCTTCTCTTTTGGGAGCTTCTCAGGGCACCAACCCGGGCACGACGCCCACCTGTCCCCAGGCCTGCGGCATCAGAGCTGGCCCTGCCAGGGATCAGCTGGGCTCAGGCAGCTCCTGTGCTCCCTGCTGGGAAAACTCCCTCACCAAAGCCCTATGGGAGAGCACAGTCAGGTTTTTATAACAGCTGTATTTGTTTTATAACATAGGAGGGAGCAAGAACAAGAGGGAGCTGTCACAAGGAAAAACCCAAGAATTAGCAGTGCTGTCGTACGTGACTCAGGCATCATGCAGCCTTAAAGACAACAGAACCTTTAGTCATTTCAGGCAGTTCCTACAAGGAGACTCTTCCCAGCCTCCTGGAAAGCAGGTCCTGCCTCTGACAAGGCCAAATAAAGCATGGACCTGTCTCCCTTAGCACAATGCATCTGTTTGCCTCAGCTCTGCAGCCACAATGGGATTGTAATTGCGAGCAGATGGATTCTGGGTCTCAGACGCTGCACACAAGCTCTCCACAGTCCTTTCTTTGCAATGGAAACTCAAAGCAATGATTTTTAAGATCTGTGCTCCCCACCTGCCAACTGCACAATGGCAGATGGCCGTGGCTGCAGCCCCACGGCCAAACTGCAAACGAGGAGTCAGGCTGTGCTAAGATTTTCCAGAAAACAGCTATTATAGATTTGGCTTTGGTGCCAAGAGACAACAGAGAAATGAGCTTTAATAAATTGCCTAAATATGCATTTATCTGGAAGACACAGCCACTTTGATCCTTTGAGCATACCAGTCAGACTTTAATAGCTCCAAGCAAGTATTGCAACAGCTTGGAGAAATAATCTGAATTTTATTACTTTACAAGAATGATTTCTGAGAGAAACGCTGGAAGCTGATGTTGTTGCATGAATTCAATGTGCAGAATTTGTTTTTCTTTCCCTGGCAGGCTGGAAGGCAGCAGAAAGCAGGATAGAACTGGGACTGCTGGGGACTGGTCATCTTAAATTGCATTGCCTTCCCCAGTGTGTATTTTAAGTTATGTCAAGATGTAAGAGTAAGCATTTTCCTTTCTTTGTAGCATTTCAGTACATCTAAATATACCAGGGAGCAGTATTTAGAGGCAGGCTGCTGTGAGCCAGAGAACTGGAAGGCTGGCACAGTACCCCTGATCCACAGCTCCTGTTTTCTCCCTAACACAGCAGGAGAAATGAAGTTTGGTATTTTCCAAGCAAAGGGGCAGAAGCCAGGAGTGTGTCACCCCAGTTCTGACCTCTGGTTTGGCCTGAGACTGAAAGGGAAATCCTGCAGCAAAAGAAATTGCTGTATGTGATTAATTCACATTTATCATCTGATAAATGTGAAAACCAACAAAATGCAGGAGCCCAGAGCTGCACATCTCTGAGAAAGCATCCTCCCTTGTGGGAGGGCTCCATTCTTTTCTTTTTTCCCCACTTAAAAAACTCAGTTCCAGATATCCAGGCACTACCCTGGGCACTTGGCCCATGGTTGTTGCAAAACCAACACAACAAACAAAGGATTCCACAGCTGCCTCCATGCCCAGCCACACCAGCAGCTCCTCTCCTTCCCAGACAGCCAACAGGGAACAGTGGCCCCGTGCTGGGAACTGCACTGGGGAACTGCTCAGGATGTTCCTTGTATGAGTGGGAAAGGAGAACAAGCCCTTCTGCCAGCTCATCCAGGATGCCCCACACTGGAGAATTCACCCACCCGTGCCCCAGCACAGCCCCAAACCCCAGTGAGATGGCCCTGGCTGCACCAGCCCAGCCTGGCACAGGGCAGGTATTCGGGATTTGAGTTTCTCCTGGAGGTAAAGACCTTTACAACAACAATAGTGAGGTTTTTGCAGATACAGCTCATCTGTTCCTGAGCATTTGTCCCACAGGTGCTCTGAGCTGAGCAGGAGCTCCAGCCAGGGGAGCTGCTTTGTCCAGCAAAGTAAGGACTTGCAGTGCCTCCAGCCAGGGCTGCATGAATTTGGAAAAAGCACAGATTCATTTGTCAGGAGAGATCAATAGTTTATTAACTTAAAGATCAGTTCACCAAAGCTCCATCTTTCCTTGGATTTGGTCCAGGCAGGTGAGGGCTGGAGACAGTGTGGCTTTCCCCTCCTCACCTGGCTGAGGTGAGCTCTTGTGGGCAAGCCCAGGCAGGGCAGGTGTCGTTGCAGCCGAAACCAAGCAGGGATTATCCCAGCTCCCTGTGGAACTGGTGACAATTCATACTGGGAAGTTCACTGGAGAAAGGTTTAACTCATTAAAACTATTAACAATGAAAATCAGAACATGCAGCGTAGGAAAGAGTGTTTACATGTGTCTGGTGCAAAGAGTGGCTTTGCAGGGTCAAAGAGGAGAAAAGGAGAAGGAATAAGACACAAAAAGATACCCCACTCCCATATAAAAAATAGTCCACAGAGAAAAAAAACAAGGATTGTATAAGTTATTTTTTAAAAATCTGTAAAACAACATAGCCAAGGATATTTTAAACACAATTATATAAACACCACAACTTACTATTAAGAGAGAGCATGAAAAGGTTTGTTTTGGGGAAGGGTTTTGTAGAATTAAGTTTCCTGGCTGGATCCCTGGAATGTATCATTTGGGAAATAGATGCCCAAGAAAAATCACTGCCATGAACAGGAGGATTTTGTCTGAGAGAGAGGGGTGTACCCAGCGAAACAGGGGGAGGATCGTGACGCAAAATGCCAAGAAAGATTAATTGGGACAACATCTCGTTTAGAGGAAGGATTTACCTTGTTCCAGAACTGACTTGATCAGCAATGTACAAGCAGTTCCAGGAGGGAAATACATTTTGTGGTAAGGCTGGTCCGTGTGGACAAACCCCCCAAAACCCTACGACTCCTTGTAGGCACACACACGGGTTTTGCCTGGCTGCAGTCACCTGCAGGGCAGAGCCCTGCTGGGCTGGCACACCTGCAGAGCCACAAGGGGCAGCTCTGGCTTTGGTCCTCAAATCTCCAGTTATTGCCACGGCCAGAGGGAAGCGGTGAGCGACGGAATCCGAACAGGAGAGCCGGAGTGGGCCATGCCCTGCTCCAGAGCCACCTGGTTCATCGTTTACCTATGTACAGAGCACGGCGCTGGCACTGCAGGGTTACATCAGCTGCACCTGGCACGAGAGGGCACCAGAAACGAGCCAGGAGCGGCTCTGTCCTCGCAGGTGTGTCAAGTCCTGCCTCCCTCTGGCGAGGGCTCCGCCGGCCGCTCGGGGCGGGCGGATCAGTAGGGTTCCTGCGAAGAACCAAGTGTGTGTACATGGATCATGCATTGGTCCCTGCTCACCAGGAGTGTTTGAGAGTGTTAATATCACCACTTGTCTGCTGCTTCCAGGCCTTGATCACTCAGGGTACGCTCCAATCTCTGCTTAACATATTGCTATAGAAACGCGCCGACAGTGATATTAAAGCTATCAAACTTACGAGCGAATGCTTGACAGCACCATGTAAACTCTCCCAAAGCTGAAAAAATAAACTTTTGTCCTAAACATTTGGCAAAACTGGGCTGGCAGTCAGTGGAAGTCCTGGATGGATGCAGCCGCTGAACTTTACCCGGCCATAAGACACGTCTGACAGCAGAACTGCACAAACAGCTTCTTTTCACAGAGCTTGTTTGATTTCACCATCTCACAGAAAGTCTTGTCAGCTGGGAGGCCGGGGTGAGGAACAAGAGAAAATGAGAGCAGATTAACATTTTAAATAAACAAACACTGCATGTAACAGGCACAGCAACTGTGCCAGTGTTGGGGGAGACAGAATTGAAAAGAAGTCGCTTTTTAAGGGCATCTTTCACATGGTTTTAATGAAAGAATAAAGGAGCTTTGCAGTGAGTGGGAGAATTAGCCCCAAGACTAAACTATAACGAAATACAAGTGCTTGGATGTGTTTGAGCAACAGGCAGATATCCAGAAGCAATGCCAGGTGAGCCACCTGCCCCCCACAGCCGGAACCCAGCCCATTGCAGCCATGCCCCAGCAAGCCCAGGAGCTCCAGCACTTTTAGCTGTAAGTGGTGAAGGGAATCCCCCAAAACCTCCCATTTTTGCTACCAGGAGAGCGCAACAGTGTCAGCAGCTCTGCCACTTACCATTGGTACAGGTTTCATTTGTCACACAGGAGCCACCGAGGAGGCTGTAACCTTCCTTACACCTGAGGCAGTTTCCACTGGAGCCCTCACAGGCTGAGCAGTGGTCATCACACCTGGGGACAGAGACCTTGCTGTGGCCTGAGCCAGCACCAACACTCTGGTCAGGCCACCCTGAGTGAGCTGTCAACCAAAAGGCATCTGCTGGCACTGTGACAGCCAGACCAAACCAGAGGATGTAGAGAATGGCAAATTTGAAGGCTGAAATGTTATTGAAGCCCTGAGTTTGGTGAGGCCAGCTCAATGCCCAGTGACAGCTAATGACACCCCAAAAGCTCTTGCCTTCTGGGAAGATTCAGTGGGACATGCACCTCATGTCCCTGCCATCCCAGCTAGAAAAAGAGCTGCAAAGGGAACTTGTGCTGCTCCCATCCATTTGCTGAGAGTAAAGAGCTCAGCACTGTGCTTCCTGCCTGGGGACGGTGGCTTGTGGAGACTGTGTCTGAAATCTCTGGGAAGGGATGCTGGTCCCTTGTTCCTCCCGGATGAAGAAACAGTGCAGGTGAGTGAAACCCCAGCAGGCAGGGATAGCGTTGTGTGTTCCCAAGTCATCTTTAATCCTTGCCTTTCATGTTTGCTTTCATGAGGCTGAATGCACTCCCACTCCCCACTTAAAGCTCAGAGCTCCAGAGAGAGTGGGAGCAAATTGTTGCCTGCCGGCATCTCCGTGTCTCCCGCACACAGCCCCGTGCCGGGCAGGGAGTGGGGAACACTCCTCCAGCCTGGCCACGGGGCCAACGGAGCAGCTTTAATTGAAAGCTGGAATATTTATCTAAACATTGCAGTTCCTCCCACACCTCCTCCAGAGAGCCTGGGGCTGAGGTTGAGCCCCTTCCACCGTAGCCCCAAGACACCTTGGCTGGCTCTGGCAGGGAGCGTGCAGCTCCACCGCTCTGAAATCCACAGGGCAGGGGCGTGTGGGGTCCAGCCCCACAGCTGCCCTGGCTCCCTCAGCCCTGTTTGAATTTCCATCAAGCTGTGAGCTGTTTCCAGCATGATCCTGTCGAGGCTGGCAGTGCTCCCCACCAGCCCTGGCTTTGCTCTGCTGGTTCTGTACCTCTTGCAGACTTTGTTGGGCAGCCCGTGGCTGTCGGCGGGGTAGAAACCCTCACGGCAGGCAGGGACACAGCGCCAGTGGGGTGCAGGGCCCTCGGGGGTGCAGGGGGTGCAGTCCTCCTCACCTGGCCCTGTGGGGACAGGGAAAACCTGGGTGGGTTTGGAGACAGTGCAAACAGCCCCACATGTGATGGGGACACCAGCTTGGCTTTGTCTTGCTCATGAACGAGATGCTTGTCGTGCCACGGGGTCCCGCGCATGTGCTTGGCTCCCACCCCAAAAAACTCAGTTTCCACCCCAAAAAACGCATCCAGGACCCAGTGTCTGTCCCTCTGCAGAGCCAAAAGCTGCCTACCAGGGCTTGGTGACAAAGAGCACATCGAAATCCCCTCTGGGCCATCCCAAGCATGCACCGATTTGGGTTTCCCCAGGGTGGAAAAGAAGATGCTGAACTGGGCCAAGGAGGAGCTGGAGGGGGAAAGTGCTCCAGAGAGGAGCTGGGAAAGCAGAGGGCCCCACTCTGATGCTGTGTGTTGTGGCTGGACAGCAAAGCTCAGTGATGAAGGTGGTATCATTAAAGGGCTTCCACGCACCAAGCTTGAGAAATGGTTATGCAGGAAAAGGAGGAAAGAAAAGGCTGGAAAAATAATTGTGGTGGAGTACCTTCACACTGACTGGAATAAGAATTAGAAGGGAAATAATTTTCTTCAGGGATTAAGAGCCCATTCCCTTCTAGCCTTGCCAACAAGATCAATAAATATTTTGGATTTAGACTAAGGCAATTGCCCATGTATGATAGAAGAGGTTCATGCCACTGAACATGGATTGTCTAGAGATCATATTATCATCAGATCTATGATGATTTCGAGGGCAGACGCAAACATTAACAATGGAAAATAATTGGACTTGCAGGAAGCAAGAAAGGCAGGATTTAAAGGGAATGCTGAGCAATTTGAGGCAGCTGGGGGAGGCCAGGAGCAGCCAGCCCAGCAGCGTGGGGCAGCTGGGATAACATGGGATAACACGGGATAACACACCTCAGCTGCCTGACATTTTTATCTGCTGCAAAGCCACCTTCCATCATTCCGAGAGGGTTTTACAGCCTCCCCCACAACCTTATTAAACTGAAGCACCTGGCTTCGGGGAGATCGAGAAATAAAAAATGGCTCTAATAAAAATGTAAAAACTCCCCTAAAAACCTTCCCAGCATGAACATATACCTCACAGGACATGCTGGAGACTTGGGACTGCTTTCCCTCAAGCACGCTCTGCCTCGGCTCGGGGTGGTACAGTGGGGATTGGCACCTGATGCAGTGGGGTTTGGGGCTTTGCACGGGATGCTGTGGGGCCAAGGAGGGATGCTGTGGGGCCAAGGAGGGATGCTGTGGGGCCTAGGGCGTACCTGTGCTGGCAGGGCAGGTCTCACACCGCCAGGGCTCCCGGCTGAGGTACATGGCAGGCTGGCACTCTGGCACACAGCTCTCCCCTGCCAGGCTGCCAGGAAAGCAGAGAACATTTGCACCCAAAACTACAGGATATGGGGACGCAGCACAGCCCATTCCCACCCCTCATCCCCCAGTGTCCTATGGCATCCTCAGCCTGCAGCACTGGAGATGTTGGAAACCCAGCCAGCGTTTTAGGAGAAATTAAAATCCTGCCCGGACCAAAGGGACAGCTGCTGGTTCCTTAATTAAGTATCCAGGAGGAAATAAAATTATTTTTTTCCCATGGGCAGCCAGCCAGGCTCTCCTGAAGACCTTTTGCACCAGTGAGGCTCCCTGGAATAAAAGGAAATTGGTTCAGCGCCGTGGCTGGGCCGGTGCTGCTTTGCCGTGGCAGGGATGATTTGAAGTCCCAGTTTAAAAGGATATTGGACAATAAAAAACAAGCACCGTGTGGATTATGTCTGACAAGTGCCTCCACTTGTGCTTTTCTGAGGGAGTAGATAATCTTTTGGCAGCAGGAATTTCTTTGTCTGAGTGAGCCCCACTGCTACTCCATAGCTCTGGCTCACTTGCAGTGCCTGAACACTGCAGACTGCCACGGGATTGTACTTCCATGAGCAACTGGGGATGGAAAACAGCCTCTCCCTAGTGGTGACACTGGGCTCTGTGTCCCACAGATGCCATTGGGCCAGCAGCAGTGGCACCCAGTGCCCCTCTCAGGGTCAGGGCTGCCCTGCCTGCCGTGCTGGAAAATCACTGTCCTGTACTAGCCCCACTCAACAGGTACACCAAATAAAATTTTCAGCATGGATGGATCTGAGGGAAGGGTTTCTGCATTTGCAGGGAGCATTCTCAGCCTGCCTGAAGCAGCTCAGTCTGGTACCAGCTCTACACAGCTCTTACCCACCACCCTGGAAAGAGCTGGAGAAAATGAAATTAAATTTAAATCACGGTTTTCAGCTAAGAAAGAGACGCTAATCACCCCCTTTAAATTCCCAGACCTCCAGCACACTGCACCACAGCTGCAGCACCATGGAAGCAGGATCTCTGGTCTTGAACTTAATTCACTCTCTAATTTCCCATCGGTTTTCCCAAATTTAAAGCACAGGTATGAGTGCTGCAGGTATGAACTCCTCCCGTGCTGGTGTTTTACCTGAATCCCTCTTTGCATGCAGTACATTTGTCTGCTTCGCCGACACATTTTTTACAGCTTTGATGACATTTCAGACAGCGTTTCTGACCTTTCAAAAAACAAAGCAAAGCAGAGAGAATAAAATCTGGACGGTGATTTGCACGCAGCAGCCGGAGCTGCAAAGCCCCAGTGCACCCCAGCAGCAGCTCCCCAGGGTGGAAAGGCACATCCCTCCCCAGCAGATCCCTGCTATTGCAGGTGACCTTATCTGTCACCACTTGCTAAAAAGAAATATGCTTTGCAAGCAGCCAGGATCATTAATTACAGTCTTCTAATTAAGGGTTTCAAGTTGAGCACCTCTGCTTTGCATCACTCTCTGAACACCCAGAGGTTTCCCTCCTCCCTCCACCATGCAAAGTGTGTCAAGAGGGAAATTCAAAGCCAATACTCAAGAATCAAGGTGTGTTCTCCACCCAGAGTGCTTAAAATAGAAGCAACCCCAGCACATCCTCATGCTGCAACTTGCAATGATAAACATCCTTACGTTCCTCGGCGTAGAACCCGGGAGGACAGAGCAGCACGCAGGTGCCCATCTCGGGGTGGTGGTAGAGGTTCCTCTTGCAGGCCGTGCACTGGCTGGGTCCCCTCCCGACGCAGCGCTCGCAGCCCTTGTGGCACCGCCGGCACCTCCGGGCGCCGTTGTCACCGAAGAACCCAGCGGGGCACGAGCTCACACACATCCTGAGGAGGGTACAGGGCTTTGGTGCCAGCACCAGTCACCTCCCCCCTCAGGCACAGCCCCTGTGCCCTCACCCGCAGTGTCTGGGGTGTTGCCCAGCCTGGGCAGCAATTGGAGCTCGTTTACTTCTTGTTGTTGTGATTTACAGTGTCTTGGAAGTCACAGCCCTAATACAGAGATGCGGAATCTCTTGTCCCAGCTGTAGGTAAAGTTTCACTGTGCTGTCCCAGTGGAAGCCCCAGTCCCTGACAGCTCAGTTGGCTGTCCCTTGGGTGTGGGTGATCCCAGTCAGTGAAGCCAAAGCTTCTTCCCCAACATTATTATGCGGTCAAGATCCTCCAGGACTCTCCAGCTCCATGTCCTCTACCCCACTGTACCCTAATTCAGGACAAGGATCCTCACACTTCCTCCACCCATTTAATTTCTCATACACTTCTTTCTCTGTGCAAACATCTATCACCCACACTAAGCTGTGAGACCTGAGGCAAGGTGCTGCTGTCACCTTGGGGACCCCGTGGGGACACCCCACCATCACTCACCTGCCAGTTTTCACACTGCCCAGGCTGTAGTGGATGCAGTTCAAGCACTGGTCAGCGTTGGGGCCATCGCAGCCCTGGTCACCACACTCAGGGTGGCATGGACCTGAGGAGGCAGAGACCAGCTCTCAGTATGGAAGAAGCTGAGCACCCTCCAGGCACCACTGCCAGGATGCAGTGAGTACACCCTCCCTGGACTGAAGGACACCTGAACCCTTCCCCTGTGTTATTTTATATTCTATATATACTATATTTTAAATTTAATGCTATGGAGCTGCATGGCTTTGGGTGCTTGTCTTTCCTGCAGCTCATCTTTCACAGAAAGAATCCCACCCAGCCATCCTCTGGCTGAGCACTGGTGCAGGAGCAGCTTTGAAAGAGGGACCTGCTCCTCAGGGAGCAGCAGAGACACCCGCCCCTGCCTGTGCTGGAGGAGGGAAGGTGGGCAGAGGAGCTTTTTTTACCCCTCAGACAGCTGCACCACCAATTTGTGGCTGGGACGGGGCATTTTCCTACCTTCTAATTTCACCATGCTGCTGCCCCGCGCTGGCCACAGGCCCTGCTCCTCCCAGCCCGCCTCAGCCCCAGGCAGGATCAGGCCTCGTGGCTCCCCCAGTTTTTACCAGGGTTTCCATTTTCCAGGGCACTCTGGGGAAAACAAGGTGGCAGCTCAGGCAGGGCTTACCCGCGTACTCCTCCTCCTCCTCCGCCACCTCCACCTGGCTCTGCAGGAAGGCGGCTCTGGACGGCTCCATCTCCGACGTTGGCACTTCCAGGGACCTGCCCCGGGCCTGCGGCCCACTCAGGGCAGTGTAAGGGTGCTCGCCTGTCCCGTAGAAGATGAGGCTCCACTCCTTCAGCTTCCCTGTGGGGCAGACACATCATCACCCATCTCCTCCCTGTCTGGGGGACCGGGTTTTGGGGGAAGCAGGAGGAGGATGGACTGGACCATCAGGGTGTCACTGCTGGCACAGCAATGCAGAAGCAAACAGTGAATAACCAGAAATGTTCATCAGCCCCTGAGCTTCCAGCCCACACAAATGCAGCTGTTTAAGCCACTTACAAAGGATTTTTAATTCCATAACTCATCTGAGGAACTGCAGCATCACCAGAGTCTCCGAGTCCAACACTGGAGAGAACCGGTAATTTTAAAAGCTCCACAATAGAGGATTATTTCTGTCTGACAAAAGCCACCCGGCACACACTGGATTATTTCTTGCTCCAGCCCTCTCTTTGCCTGACACAACAGAAGTCTGAGCTTGGCATTCCCCAAAACACTGTAGTGCACCTGGTGAGACCCCCCCCAAGGCCTTACACCCACACCAAGACCCTTCACAAGCCACGTGGCTTTGGGGAGAGAGTCCAAAAATGCTGCTGCTTCTTTCCAACGCTGTTTTTCTTCCAATTCCCCATCAATGCGAGTCACTTCATGCCCGCAGTGTGCTCGGCTTTAACTCCTAATCCCTGTGTTTCCAGGAAGGGCTTAAAATTTGCAATACCCAAATCCCTTGGCTCTCCCAAAGGGAGAGAGGACACACCTGCTGCACCAAGCAGTGCTGGTGTGGAGCCTGCAAAGGGCTGAGCTCCGGCAGCATCAGCTGGGGAAGTGCCTTTGCCAAAAGAATTGAGTTTGCTTTAAATCTAAAATATCCTGCGTGAGGAAAGCCCAGGCTGCACAGGGCTGGTGTGGGGGTGCAGGAGTACCAGCGACATGACACTCTTAGTATTTAATTTATATTAAATTAACCAATTTAGTGGTATTAAATTAACATTTAATACTAATTTCTGCTACGAGCTGGGAGCATCTTTCCTCTTTTTCCTCTTGCTGTGCCCTCTCTACTTCAAACCCAGTGCAGACTTTTTGAGGGGATGACTTAATGCACTCGTTTTCATTTTGTTTTGCCAAACTCTGATGCCCGTGAGGGGCTCAGAAACACCAGCCACAAACTGTAAATACCAGGGCAAAAGCAGCTCTGTGGGCGCTTTGCTGCTGCTCTCCAAGTTCAAAAGATTTGGGGTGAAGGCAGCAAACAGAAACACTTTCAGTGCAATGCACCCCCACATGCATCTCCCGCCAGAAAGTAGCGTGGGAGAAATTTTTAATATTCTCCTGGCTTCCTATCAATGATTGTGTGGGTTTAACACCCCCACAGCACACGCCAGCCCCAGGCAGGATGCTTCACATCCCGCTGCCCCCAGCCAGCGAGGCGGGGCCGGATCCTGCCCACACGGCTCCTGTGCTGGGAAGGGGTCAGGGAGCAGGGGGACACGGCAGGGCTGGGGACATGCAGGGGGCCAGGCTGAGCCCAGCCACCCCCCACCAGCGTGGTGGCAGCCCAGGGAGGATGTCCATCCGTCTGCAGCCCGAGGGGCATGGTCCCCTTGCGCCGTTGCACAACCAACCCACATGCCAGATGTCCCAGCAGCGAAGCAAAACAAACAAACAACAATTACAGCTCTTGGGTTTCCTCGTTTTGACTCATTACAGTTTAATTTTGGAAACCTGGCTCTCGGGTGCAGCCAGTTTACTGCTACTGCTGCTGCTGCTGTGAGGAAACCAGCTTCCAGCTCAGCCAGACCGGCAGCCTCCTGCGTTCAGAGCTAACGTTTCATTCCCATTTTTTAAAATCTGGGCAATACGGTTTTGCTGGAGACCATGAAACTCACAGTAAAATTTACAGCCGAATGAAGCAGCCAGGAAAGGGATTTGGGAGCTGGTGGGCACTGGGGGATCCTTACCTTGCACGGCGGGGTTGCGCACTTGGGATGGCGTGTCGTGGATCTCCAGGGTCCACTCCCCCGCCGCCCGCTCCCCCCAGCAGTGCACGGTCATGAACTCCCAGCCCTTGAAGCCTTCATTGGAGTGGTCAAACACCCTGCAACGGTAATGCCACACACCAAGAAATGTGACTTTGGATGTTGTATTTTTCAGAAAAGGGAGATGGGTTGAAATCCCAAACTGAGGATTTTAGGGATCCCTGCATGCACACACCTTGCACAAAGCTCCCCTGCAGCTGAAACCTGCGCATGCTTCCCACCTTCCCCCCGAAACCCAAGAAAACTTACAGCACCCCCCTAAAGGAGGATGCTGCCCAGCCCAGACACCCTGGCTCGGGCTGCCCTCACCTCCTGGCCAGGAGCTGTGACCGTGTCCCGGCCGGGGAGATGAGGCTGATCTGGAGGTCCCCGCGGCGCGGGTGGGCGATGCTGAGCCGCACCACGACGTGCTCCAGGTACAGCACGTGCTGGTCGCGCTGCTCGGCGCAGGCGCTGCTCAGGGTGCTGGCCCGCAGCACGTGCTCGGCTCGGATGTACCTGCCAGGGACAGGGAATGGCGTCAGGATGGGGACAGAGTGCCCCTGGCTCCCTGGCATGGACAGCCTGCTAGATCAGACCCTGGTCTCCTGCTGCTTCACAGCAAAAATTATCTTATCTGCCACGGCAATTCCCAGTGTCCTAGCAGGGGAATTTGCTGAATTGCTGGATGGTAACCAGACGAGTTTGAAGTGCTTCGAAGATCTATGCCTTATGGGCTGCAAGGGCGCTGCTTTATTATAATTATGAGTGCAGCACTCCACTTTGGGCTGTAATTAGTGTCTGTATCAGATAAATAGCTTCATGAACACACTTGGCTCTGCACTCATTCCTGTTTTGCATATGCAAGTCTCTAAAAGACTTTTCTGATTAACAGCTCTCTTGCTGTACAGCCAGGCATTGGTAAATGAGGAGTCACTTGGTCAGATCCCTGATCCCACTCTTCACCTAGGAGGGACTGACCTACCAAGGATGAGATGTGAACCTGAGCTGGAATGAGCCTGAAGTCAAACTCAAAGAGAAACAAGACACCGGAAATTTGGTAATTTTTGCAACAAATCACCGGTTTTTGGTGTCTATCATCAAGACAAAGTGTTCAGGGTAAGGATGGAGAGACCAACACATCACTGCTCACACAGGACACACCCAGCAGGCAAGGTGGGTTTGATCTCTCACTGTCAACCCTCAAAATCTCCCTGCTGATCACTCATCTGGGAAGCAAAATCTTGCAAAAGAGAAAAAAACCCCACCCACTATCAAAGCTGGCCCTGGAGAGCCCTAATGGGACCTGCACTTCACCAAGCCATGCACAGACCCCACAACACTCACTTGGGCACCCTGTCCAGGCTTCCCACGCAGACGTGCTGGGGAGGAACCATCCTCCACTTCTTGGCTTCCACCACAATAGCGTCAGCATCCACCAGCCCAAAGCCATATAGATGGCTAACTGGAAAGAGAGAAGACTCAGAAACCCTCAGCCTGCCTGGCAGGGATCAGGAGCTCCTCCTCAGTGATGGTGGAGCATCCTCCAACCGTGGGGAAGGTGTGGAGTTGACCCCACTGGGGTATGAGGTGTTTCAGCATATGGAGCTCATCACCCTGGCCAAGTTACACCCCAAATCCACACAGACACCATGGAAAACCCATTGCTGGGAGCAGCCCAAGGAAAGTAGCAAGAAACTCTGCAGCTCAAGATAGTCTCCACCAAACAAGTTTCCCAAATCTCCACCAAGCAAGAGTTCCAAGCATCTCACCCCATGAATTACTGCCCTCTCCTCCCTCCACTTAGCAGCCTGAAGGTAGGAATGAACCCAATAGTGGCCACCCACAGTGAACTGTCTCCATAAGTGAAGCTCAGGAGAGCTTTGTTTTCCCTTGGCTGGCTGTTCTTGCCCTGCCATCCCCACGGCCTCTCACCTTTATGCCCTGCTCCATTGGTTTTCCAGTCGGGCGCTCGCAGGTGCCCCGGCCGCGAGGTTTTGACCAGCAGGTGCTGGACATCCCTCCAGGTGAGCAGGGGGCTGCAATGACACGTGGCTCATGGGGTGCAGCAGCAGCAGGTACCCCACTGAGTTAAAAAATAACAAAAACACACCAGCCACCCCCTTTGCTCTTTCCTGCTTGAAAAAAAAGCAAGAAATTATGATTTAAATGCTGACCACTTGCAAAGCCCGAGCAGAGTGGTGTGCCCCAGGAAGGGATGCCACATGCCCATGAGAATTGCAGGATTTACTCCTGGATAAGGCTGTTTAGCTCTCAGGCTCTAGGGTAGAAATGAAGCAAATAAGGAAGGTTTCCTCAATTTTTTTGAAGGAGACAGGGAGAAAAGCTGAGGCAGGATAGTGGGCTCAGCATCTCACTGATACACAATGCTGAGCAAACCTTCCCTTTAGAGAAATAACAGCAAAAAATTGCTGGAAATAAAACCTGGGTTGTTCATTAAACAGAAAAATTAAACCCAAATCGCCTCTACCTCCCCAGGCGGGGTTTGTGTGTTCAGAGTGCTGGACATTGAGTGCTCTGGGCTTCTGAGCCCCCTCATGACCCCAGCTCAGGGATATTGCTGGAGAATTTTCCTCGCTTTACTTACAGTCAGTTGTTCAGCTTCTCGAGCTGGGATTTATATTGCTCTCGAGCAACATTTAAAGAAAGAAATTCAATTTATTCTCTCTTGTCATAATGGAATGCCTGAGCACCAAGCTCTGGTAGTTAATGTTGCGGTTTATGCCTCAGCTAAACTATTCAAAAATTACATCTAAAGCTTTTAATATATTTGTAATGAAAACTGCATCTCCGGAAATGCTCTCACCCGACCTGGGTGTTGGGATTAAACCAGACAAGGAGGAATGGAGCCACAATCACCATCCCTCGATGAGAGTGCGGCGCTGCCCTGAGGCTTATTCTTATTCCCAGCCTTTATTTTATTTCCACTCCATAAAAATAATAATAAGCTCATGAAAAGACACTCCATGAAGCAACACAGGGATGCCCAAGGGCTCTTCCTGGGCTGGGGGACCATGATGGAACCAGGATGGGATTGGGATGGGGACAAGAGGAAAAGAGCAGCTAGTTTGAACCAGGGGTGTGTTACTGAAAATCAAGTTCTGTGAGTTTTTGACATTATGAAAAAGCAGTCTTTTTCCACCAGAAATGCAACACTTGCTGAAAACCATCACTTCTGCCGACATTTCCCAATATCTGTGATGTTTTCTGATGTTTTTTTCCTGGAAAGTATTTATAAAACTCCCGTTGGAGCTAGCTGTCAGCAGTTTCAGTGCACCTACTGAAAAGCTTGACTGATGTCATCCACCCCAAACTTTGCAACACATGGCAACACATGAAGAATTAGATCAATAAAACACCTGTGGGAAGATCAGATTCCAGACAACAACACTGCCAGCAAGGAGCGATTTAAAACAACTCTGTCATTTTGGTCACCGTACAGGAAACAAAACCACCTTGTTTCTTTCAGGTTTTGCTCAGCAGGTGCTAAATGTGGGAGCATTTCTCCTGGCCAGGTTACACTTACTTTGCCTCCAAGGCCAAGGCGATGATGCCGGCGACCATGGGGGCGGACACGGAGGTGCCGGTGTGGCCGTCGGTGCAGCGGTGCCGGAGATCCGTGGTCACCTGAGAGAGAGGAGCTGCAGCCCCCAAAATGCTCCCAGCACGGGCACTGCCCCAGCAAACCTCCACCCTTTCACCCATCTACCAGGGACATAAGGACATCCCTGAGCAAAAAGCAGAGCAAAACCCACTGCAGGCTAAGGGCAAAGCCTAGCTCTTATACCTGAGCCATCACCCAGCCCAGCCAACAGAAAACCCCGTGGGATACTGCCCCACTGGGGGTTGGGGTAAAACTCACAATTTTCCGCTCATAAAACGCGCCGCTGCTGTAGGTGGTGGCGAGGGTGGAGGCACATTCCTCCAGGTACCAGGGCTTGTAGCCATTCTCAGTGGTGCTGCTGATGGAGATGGTGTAGATGCTGTTGGTGTAGCCGTCACAGGAGCAGTAGTCGCCCTCTCTGCCGCCGTTCCCCGACGCCCAGACGAAAATGGACCCCAGTCCCCGGCGACCCTGCGGGCACAGAGAGCGTGGGGGGTTAGAGGAGGTGTTTGCCCAGGATGAGGGGTGATGTCAGCGTGGGGAAGAGGGGTAAGTCTGGTTTTTGGGTGTTTGGTTAGGGTGGAAGGATGGGTCCCACCCTGCCCAAAATTCAGCCCCCTGTATCAGTCCCCACAATGTGCCTCTCGGCTCAGTCAGTCCCAGTTTACAGGCAGTGACTCCCCAAAATCCAGCAACAGGATTTTGGCATTTTCCAGGGGGCAAAACATCTTGGGTATTCAAAGCCCCTGGACCACAGCATGGGTGCTTTTAGGGATAGCCCTGCAGGAGGAATTGGCAGAGAACCCCCAAACCCCAAATCTCCCATGCCCACAAAGCCACTCATGAACCACTCAAACCACCAGAATCCTTCTCCCAGCCTATCCTTAAAAGTTTCTTTTGCTTGTCTTCTATTTGTTAGAATAGAAGATTCTAACTCCCACCCTTTTCTCTCCCCGCCATCACTTGGCTGGAACCTCTGATGGAGCCATCCCCACAGGGTACAGCTGTGACCCCATAGGGAATTGGGGAGTGGGAGGGATGTGCCTGCTGCCCAGACCTCCCTGGAGCCAGGGGAAAATCCCACCTGGCAGCAGCAGCTGTGGTGCCAACAAGGGGCCCCTAAAGAAGCCAACACCCCAGGAATGAGCCCCATTCAACTCCTCCATCCAACCACTGCCAGGACACCCAGGAACAGCCCAGCCCTGCGGGGGTTCACAGCAAGGTGAACATCCTAAAAAGGAGGATTTTTGGTGAGCCAAAAGGGTTAGGGGCAGGAAATGAAGTGGCTGGTTCTGTTCCGTGCCCCGTGAGGCAGAGCTCTCCGGGGAGGATGGAGCTGCCGGGCTTGGCAGGCGCGCGAGCAGCGCAGCAGCCCCGTCCTCCCCGCGGCTGCTCCTGCCACGGAGAGATCTCAGCGCTCGCCTGGGCAGATCTGCTGTTTGCCTCCCTCCCACTGCTCTGTGGCAGCTTCCTCCACAAAAAATAATAATAACAACAATAATAATAATAATAAAGCAGCTTTGCTCTGGAGGAATTCACCGGGATTTATTGTGGGCTTTAGGCGCCGGGGGGAGCGGGAAGGTTTATTACCTGTCTCGCCCCCCTCCTGGGGCAGAGGCTTTCTGAGCTGACCCTGCCTCTGGATAGACAGTCTAAGGCTCTTTCCTTACTTTATGAAAGTTTTCATTATCTGGGCTGCCTCCCAGCAAAACTGGGTGGGTATTTCCCTAGCAAAGATTAATAGAGCTGTCTGGAGCTCTGCAAGAAAAAGTGCAATTGCCAAGGGAATTACTGCCCTGCTCCACGTCACGGAGAGCTCGACCCAGCTTGCCAGCCCACCAAGCCTGCTGCTGGCATCTCCCATCCCACTTTCCAGGGTTTCCTGGATCTGCAAGGAGGCATAATCCCAGCCCACACACTCGACGCAGACAGCGACTGTCCAGCTCACTCACACCAAAGTCAAAACACCTCCAAGGATGGGTCCCACTGCATGCAACACAAGCCTTCCCAAATCACTAATCAGAGGAATAAAACCTGACACAATTGGCCAAGCATCTGGAGATGGAGCAATGATTTTGGTTGGGATCAGGAGACTGGGAGCCCAGACCTCCCTTTCATCCCTCACCCGAGTGTCGCACCCATGGGACCCAAGAAAGGCTCAGACCTGCTCCAAACCCACATCCCCTGACGCCCAGGCAGGGCTGCACTGGGGGAAAGTGGGTTTGGAGACAGCACAGTCACCTGAGGACATGAACAGGCACATGAATGACACAACAACAATGCACACACACTAACACCTGACAGCATTTCCTGGTGAGCAAGAGCTCACCACAATTGCAGCTCCTTCAGATTGGAAAAATCCATTCTTTCCCTTTGCTCTCAAACAAGGAACTATCAAGATTTCTGTAAGCAGACCCCAAACTTCCAGCTTCTTAATTTGCCATCCTTCTAAGACAATGCAATGCCAGTGAGGGGCTCCTGGCTGCTATAAAACCTGAATCTGGGCATCATTTAAAACAGGGAATCCCTCCCTGGCCAAGCTGGGGCTGATCCAGCTCACCCCAGCAGCTCATGGGTTGGCTGTGGGATGCACAGCATCTCCTGCTTCCGCAGCTCTGCAGGGCCTGGGTGTTTGCCCAACAGCACTCCATGAATGACCAGGATAAATATCCCCTCGTTAGCTTGGGAACTAATAAAGTGTGGCTGGAGGAACAAGAAACAAGATGATAAATTACCCCAGCGCAGTCCTATCGCTAATAGATAAAGGTTATTTTAATGTTTCCATTAAAAACTCAATTTTAAGGATTTATAACTTGGTTACAGCTGTTTGCTTGGGCTAAAGGTGGCAGTTTACTATCTGCTTGCAGCTTTCCTTGTTATTTAAGGAGATGGAGTTGGCAATTACGAGTTGTGCATGTGGGATAGTGGGTGCTGCAAGCACGGGGTGGCAGTGGTGGGACTGGGGTGTCCCCTGGGAGGCAAAAACAAGCATCCTGAGACAGTGGGGCTGTGCTAGGCGAGTACCCTGCTGCTGCCCGTTTGCTCCTGTGTGGAAAAATAAGGTCTAAAAAGCAGCTTGTTCCCCGTATTTACACGGCGTGAACTGCCCGGCACTTCAATGGATTCCTCGGCAGGCTCACCGCCCCAGCAGGAAATCAAGTAAACAGTGGGAAAAGCACTCCACCCTATTTTTAGATAAGAGGCTGCCCCAACGCCCGGCACGCTGCGGGAAGAGGCAGCAGAGGAAGGAGTGGTGGCAGAGGTTGACGTGGGGGCTTCACAGCCTGACCCAGGGCTGCTGGCAATGGAATCCCACCCCCAGATTCTCTGGAGCACCCAGGGAACAGCCACTGTGGAGCCCTGAGCCACTGCGACACTTACCCACAGCGCCCACCAAGCTGCCAAAAGGCCTTGTTCCCAATGCTTTAGCCAATATTGGGCATTTTTTAAAAGTACCCAAAAAGGGAAGGGGCACAGGAAGGGGCCAGGGCATCCCCAGCAGGGATTGACAGCTGTCAATCATATGTGATGTTGGCCAAACAAGGACAACAATCCATTGTCAGACCCTGTGGCAACACCCATGTCCCACCCCAGCCATGACACAGCCGCTTGTTCTGGGGGGAAAACCAGAGAAATGCTTAATGTGACAGAGGCCCCTGGGAAAGGATACCAGGAATCCAAAGAGCATGGAGGAGATGGTTGGACATACTGGGGATTGGGATACTGCTGTTTCCATCCACACCAGCATCCAGGGGGACATTTTGGGGTGCAAAGTTACCCCCCCAAGAACCGCTTTGGGTTTCTCATCCCGGCAGAGCTTTGCACAACCTGGGGCCTCCCTGCTCTGCTGGGGCCGTGCCGAGGGGTCCCACCACCACAGGCACCTCCCGCCGTCACCACCCTCGGCCGCCAAATCCACCGGAGCTCTTAGGGGACAACCAGGAAAAATCAGAGATGATTGGCGCCCCCCGCCCCAGCCCTAGTGCTGGCATCGCCTCGGGGGCCGAGCTGCCCATCCCCACACCAGACCCCGGGACAGGAGGAGGAGGGCGAGCGCGTCTGGGCGCTGTGGGATCCACACCTTTTTAATGCCTTGCTCAAAAGCCTGTTTGGCCAATAGACCAGGTCCATCAACTGTCTTCCCATCATCATCTGGCCCCCAGCTCGCGCTGTAAATGTCAATGTAATCGGGTCTGATGCCAAGCGACTTCGCTTCAACAACATCTGTTACATCTCCATCTAACATACGAATGCCTAAAAGCACAAAAACATCAGACATTAGGGCTTCATGGCGTGGATGACAGCGTGAGGATTGCAATCAAAGGGCTTTGTTAACGGCGGCGGAAACCGCGCCTGGAATAGCTTCAGCCCGTGGCCCCGCATGCCAACAAGCCTGGCAGCAGGAGGCTGGGGAGCTACGGGGAAACTTCTCTGTGTTGCTGGCTTCATGGCAAGGGATGGACAAGGGGGTGTTAAAATTCACTTCCCCTCCTCCAGTGGGGAATGGGTGGTGGTAGTGGTACTGCACTCCCCAGTGACAAAATCCCCCTTTCTCCCCTTATGATTCCTTAGCCAGCACATTTCTCCACCTGGAAGATTTTCGTGTTTCCTGAACTCATGCCTCCCCCATCTTCAGGCACATTGGTGGGATGAAGTTTCTCCCCTCGAGTGAGGACGACTATGACTGTTCCCAAACCCCATCACTGCCCAACTGATGCCAGCAGTTCCCTGGAGAGGGAAAAGCCCCAGGAAAAAAACCCAGGTTGTGGTTTGTATGGCCAAAATCAGAACCAGGACCCCAACACATGGTGGGACAACAATGCCATCTGGGATAACTCTCACTTTCAGCTGGGAATGCCAGCAGGTACAGCTAGGATGCTTACAGGCAGAGCCCACCAGCCATGCTGGGATGGGCTGGGGGATTGCTGCACACCCCCAGCCTCTGACTGCTGCAATATGAGAGCACAACCCCCTCTGCCCTCCATCACCCTTTCCCTGCTGGATTTCCTCTCAATACAGTGGGTAGAGGATGCCAGGCACCCCAGCAGGCTGCCCAGAAACAGCCCTTGCAGGAAAAGCAATGCTGAAAATTTCAGCATCGTATTTTGTCAGCCAGGGAGAGTCTGGTTTATGAAAACGCATTTCCCCTTCCACATGTATTTTGTCTTAAAGCAAACAAATGCAGGCAGATGTCATTCCAGCTGCAGCTGTGCTCTGGACACCAGTCAACTCAAATATCTCCTTCTGACGCTGTCCCCAGCCAGCCAAAACCAAGCTTAGAAATGTAAAATCAGGGAGCAGAGCTGTTCCCAAAAAATTCCTCTTTGTCAACAAGAAAACACAAGGAGAAGGGGCGAAGAGCCAAGCCCAGTGTCTGAGCTGCACACGGCAAGGAAAGCCAGCTGAGGGATGGGGTTTGTGCTTGCTGTGCGTGGCTGTTCTCATCAACAAGCCCAAAATCAGCCTAAAGTCAACCCAAAGCCAACCGAAAGTCTGCCCAGAGACAGCCACCCACAATGAGGGGCTCTCTGGTAAAATAATGGGGAGCAGGGGTGGGTGCTGCAAAATAAATGAGGTTTGTGTCACACGGGGAGCAGCACCGACCTCCAAAGCGAGCGTTGGAGGAGAGGGGAGAGGAGGAGGAATGGCAGGAGCCCTTTCCTTGAGCAGTGATGTGTTTTGCCCAGGGCATATGAAAAGCAATGCAAGAGCACTGAAGAGCAGCCAGTAAAATTAGATGGGAGCTCTCCGAGTGTGACAAATAGGCTTCCCCAACAAGTTGTGCTCATTAATCGCTGCTTTATTTGTGTAATCCATCTAAAATCACTCTCGCTGCAGCTATAGCGTATTTTCCTCCATGATCCCAAACTTGATACAGCTCAGACTCTATTTTTCCCCTTTGCCTGCTCACGTTGTGGGAAGCCCCCGGCCCCCAGCCCTCTGCCAGGTGTCTTGTCTCACTCAACACCTCCCCAGCACACCCCTGAGGCAAGGCACTCGTTAAAGGGAGCAAATTAAAATGAGACCCAGAGGTCGTCATAAAGTCAACAAGGAACTCTCGTCTCCACAGCTGCTGTAGAGAAAGGAGCATGAAGGGAATGGCCTGATCCTGCAGGATCCAATAAATCCCACCACGAGCTTTGCCTTGCTCTGCTGCTGCTTGCAGTGTGCTTGGAGATGGGTTTTTAGAGGCAAGAAGCCTCTAAGAAGCAAAAAGCCATCACACATGTAGGGGGCACAGGAGATGGGATGGGATGATGTGCCATAGCCCTTACAGCCCTACCAGTCCACTCTTCACCCTCCCTGGGGTTATTTCTTCCCTCTGGAGATTTTCCCAGCACAGACAACACAGAAGGTTCTTCGCCAAGAGCAAGATCCCTGTGGACACTGCTCCCATGCAGACACAACTCTAACAAAATCTGTTTCCTGCACAGCCAGGATGAATAAGCCAAAAGAAGGAATTAAACCCCAAATCCACCACTGGGCACTTGGGTCCCTGCTGCTGACAGTCACTTCTCCCAGCACTGGGGTGGTAGGAGGGGCTGCAGGAAAAGCCCCTCTCCTGTTCCAACCATGCCAGGGATGGGTCTGAAGGCTGAAAGAACTCATCCCTAGGGATTTGTCCCCTACACTGTTTCACCAGCCATGTAAGGTGGGACACCACACTCCCACCCCTGCTAAGACCCTCATGTCCCCAGTGTTGGCTGTGTTGGCCAGAACTACCCCAGCTCAAACCAGCTCAGCTAATGCAAATGAACTCAGCAATGCTGATTAACACTAGGATCCAATTTGGTGATTGGATTTCCATTTGCTTTCCACACATGTTATTTGAGGGGCTGTGCAGAAAATTCCCTGTACGTGCATCTCTGACCCCCCACCTTCTTGGTGTTTTTTCCCCCTAAGGGTATTTTTGGGGTTCTCCCCAGGCCCTCTGCTCTGAGCAGCTCCTCAGCATCCCTTGACCCCACAGACGAGTGACATCAGCTCTGAACCTCAGCCAGCACCACTGACCACAGCAAACACAGCCACCCCAAAGGACAGAGCCCACAAGAGCAGTTGTGGACTTTTGGGGTGAAAACACCACATCCTCAATCCATATGCACCCTCACAGCAAGGATGCAGCCCAGGCAGGAAGTTTCCACCCTAAATTCATGGAGCCAGAGTCCCCTGCATGCCATAGCACCCATCCTCCTCCCCAGCACCCCTGGGGCTCCCTGCAGCCAAGGCGCCACAGAGGAGATGGGGGAGCAGCATGCCACCTCTCTCCCAGGAGCCTGTTGGTGTGACCAGGGTGGCTGTGGTCCCTCAGGGGGTGCTGAGGGGCAGGGGAGCCGTGCGGGTGCAGCCTCACCTCCGATGCGGGCGTTGTAGGCGATGCCCACGATGCAGTAGGAGTTGTTGGCCGCCGCCGCCACCTCGCCCGCGCAGCGAGTGCCGTGCCTGCAAGGACAGACCCCATCAGCTCTGGCCATGGCCAAGGATCCCCCAGCCGCCCCACACAGCACCCAACACCAGCCCCAAGGCTGGAGCAGAGCGAGAAACTGCCCTTACCCAAAACCCACACCAAGCAGGTGGAGGAAACTAATGCTGAAAGCAATTTGCTGTTTGCATTTTGCACCTAAATCCAATTTGCTGTTTGCATTTTGCACCTTGATGCAACTTCCTCTTTGCATCTTGCACCTCTTATGCAGGCTGCTCTTTGCATTCCCGTTTCCTTTCCACCTGTAACCATCCCACTTTATCTGAAGCCCAAAAAATGCATCCAGGCTTTGCCATCTCAGCCACCCATCCTGACTCACATGGTTCAATCTCCAGACAGGGCAGGGAACTCCCTGGTGCTGTATTGGGTGGCTGGAGGATTCATTAGCAATTGGTGTGGTTGGCACCAGCTGAATTTGCATCAAACACAAGGACTTAGTGCAAAGTCCTTAACACAGCCTCCTCCTCAGCACTGGGAGTGAGGAAAGGGGCCTGGAAGGCCCCATAAGGGACACCCAGCCTCAGGAACACCCCCAGACCCCTTGCTCCATTACAATTATCACCACATACTTGTTCTCATTGCTGGCATCATAGCGTGGAGTGGGGTCGTGGTCATTCCCATTAACATCATAGCTTGCAAGAGGGTCCTGAAAATATTAGATTCACCATTAAATTCAACTTACTAGATGCTTGTGGTGGCCAGTAGCTGCAGTGATGGCCAGCGCAGGCAAGCAGAGCAGAAAATTGCATTTTCCCTTTAGTTTCTGTCTGTTTGCTCAGAATAAATAGTTTTAGGCTGCAGTCCTGTGTGTTTCCCAGGGGAAATATCCTGCTACCTCAGGACCTGCTCCTCTGAACCCCAAATCCTGCTGGGTTCAGCACCCCCCTCCCTCCCATTCTGGCCATGTGGGGTTTGAGCTGGGCTGAATGGATTCATGCAGGTTTTTGGCTCTGCCCTGGTGAGCAGAGGGAGGAGGCTGCTTCCCAGGCAGCTGCAAAGGGAGTTCCCCCAATCCTCTTTATCTAAAAACCTCATTTCCTTCTTAAAAACATCTCAAGCTTTTTAAAAAAAAAAAAAAAAAAAAACAACAACAACAAACCTTTTCCTCTAAATATGCCAATGCACAGCCTTCAGCTGTGTTTACAGTCTGAAATTCTCCATGAATCAATTCATGGTGAGGATCTGCCCCAGTCCATCCCGTCCATCCCCCAGCTCACGTAGTTCTGCAGGAGGTCGGGGTGGTTCCTCTCTATGCCGTCATCCAGGATGGTGACCACCACGTTCTTGCCCGTGTAGCCCCTCTGCCAGGCTGCCAGGATGTTCATCTCTGACCTGCACCGACTGTTTTTATCACTGCAGTGCTGCGGGGACAAGCACAGCTGCAAAAGGGCTGCAACCCCATCCCAGCCCATCTAAGCAAACAGCCAGGCTGGGAGCCCATTTAATCAACCAGAAAATATATTTACAACCCACCCCCTGCCATATAACTTGCAGATTTGTTATAACTTTACTCCACAGATCAAACCCATCCTGCAGCAGTTAATCCAGGCAATGCTATCTCCCCATTATTCTTTTCCTCTTCCATTTCAAGTACTATGGGCTCCTGGGTTTTGAAGTGCTCACTTCCTTTCCGCCCTTAATTTTCGATGAATTTCCCTGTCAAATACAGATCGATGAAGCAGGCAGGAGAAAAATTATATTACAAATAGATGGCTGCAGCTCTGGGATGGGTAAAATACAGCAGTGCTGCTCCCAAGCCTTTGCTGTGCAGACCATGAAGAGGGGCTGCTAACAAGGGTGAAACAGTTCAAACCAGACTCTCAGGTGTATTAATTCACAATTTTTAAATCCTGCTGCCAAGCACATTTGATGCTATTATTTCATTACTGGCTGGGCTGAGCAAAGATTGATGATGCATTTGCTTAGAAATAAATGACCCCCCATAAAGCAGTGACAGGGAGACACCCACCAGGTACCACATGTTGGGCCACACCGGGTCGTTGAAGGGCAGGGCATGTGGCTCCCCTCGGGCCTGCCTCTTCACCCTCCTCTTCACCTCCTGCTGCTGCAGCCAGTCCACCTGCAAGCAGAGACCTGGGTCAGCACCACCCACGGGCACTGAGCCTGGCATTGCCCACTGAACTGGGATGTGGGATGCAGAAGCAGCGCCAGCCTCAGCCTGAACCCCATGCTCTGGCATACCCCCATCTCCGTTAGCAAAGCTGCCGTGGAGACAGCAGCTCCATTTGGAGGGAGACGGGATGGATGGACAGACAGACAGGGTGAGCTCAGCTGGCTGAGCTGTCTGAGCCAGAGCAGATTCCCCTGCTGGAGCACAAGCACCGGCGGCTGGGAGCGCGTGCCTGAGCCCCCGCGCTCAGCGCAGCACAGAAGCACGCGCTGGAGCCCCGCTGCAGACACACCACATATTTCAGTGTTTAGCCAAAGTTTTGGACAAGACTCAGGTGCTTGGCTTAGATTTTGGGCTGATCCTTCCTGCCGACTGGGAGGCAGCAGCTCAGCCCTGAGGCTGTTCCACCTGGCTCCAGGGCTGCTCATCCTTCGAGCTCCTTCCTCCTGATAAAATACAAAAACTGTGGGCTTTACCCAAGCACAACACACATTTCCCAAAAATATGTGATGGCCACACACGGCTGTGACAGATCTCAGGGGACGTGGCCAGCTCCACACAAGTATTTTTGGCAGTGGCTGCGTGTGAGGTGGCCTTGGAGCCGACCACTCTGACATTTGTTTGCGTTCCAGCGGGGCATGACACGCAGGGAGATCAAACGGGAAATGATCTGGAAAAGGCCATGATTGGGAAATGCTGGTGTTTGCCCACAGCACTGTGGTGGGAGCTGCCTAAGGTGCTGCTTTGGAAGCAGCCCCATCCCATCCCTATCAAACATTAACCAGCCCCCAGACCCTTTATTGCCACACAAAGGGCTTTCCTGCCTTCTGCGTGGAGGTGAAGCACAAGTTTAGTGAAAAAAGGTTATAAAAGTAATTTATGGACCAAATCTTTACAGATGTTCATGCTGGGGGAGAAAGGAGGCACCAGCCAATGAGCTGTGAGGGCTGTGTGGCACATCCCTCCTGGCTGGACACTTTCTTCCTGATGGCTCTGGGTCTTTTGGGAGCTACTCATGGGGATGTCTCTAGTGTTGTGACTAAGGTTTTGTAACAAAAGGAATAAAAAATACAAAGTGCAACTTTTGTTGAGCTCATTTATGTAAAACTGTCAGCTGAACTGAGTTCCTGCACAGTTTATTGCTTTGTGCCTCAGATGGAGGTGGATGTCAGAAACCCGACAGCTTCCAGCCTAGAGCTTGGGTTTTAAACACATATATATTATAAAGAAAAAAAACACTGTTGAAAGAGGGAGAAAAAAATGTATTTCATAGAAAAATGATTTTCCACGCTGCCTTGGCTGCCGAGAGTGCACCACTTTGCTTACACAGTGATGGATTTAAACACTGGAAGCAAAAATATAACTTCATGGTCTAGTTTAAAAAAAATAAAAATACATTAAATAGGGGTTATGGCCCAAATAACAGGCTTTTTTCCTTAAAGCACCACTCTCTGGCAGCATTTCCATGAGTCTGGCTGCCCAAGCCACAGCTACCACCTTTCCCTGCTGCTTTGCAGGATGCAGGAATGATGGTAAGGTGTGGGATTTTGGGGGGTTTTGCCAGGAGCTGCCTCACAGGGATGTCTTCATCTCAAGCAGGCTCCTGATCGACCCCAGCACTGCCAGCCAGGAGTCAATGGAGCCATCGTGTGTGGACACAGAGAAATCAGCAGTTTAAGGACATTGATTTCAAGGAAGAGTTGATAAATCAATGTGGCTGGCATGGGAAAATAGGCAAGCAGGAGGAGTCTGGGGCATCCCTGCAACAGCTCCTGCAGCTCACGAAACTCAGATCAACTTCCATTGATGATCCAGGCTGGGGAAAAGCTTCTTGAAAATGTAAAATAAAGAGGGAAAAGGCTTTTTAGTACTAGAAATGGGCCAAACTGTTATAGTCCTGAGGCCCAGGGTCCCAGCTCTACCCTTGCAAAGCCTAATTATTGCAGAATCACAGAATGGTTTGGGTTGAGGGAGACCTTAAAGCTCATCTCACTCCAAACCTTCTACCATGGGCAGGGACACCTTCCACCAGGACAGGTTGCCTCAAGCCCCATCCAACCTGGCCTTCAACACTTGCAGGGATCCCAGTGGCTGTGCAGGAGTTAAAGTGGAGGTCCAGGATAATCAAGATGGTTCCAGCACACATTTGCCATGAAGCACAGCAAATATTTCAGAGGGGGTTGATTTTGCTGTGGTGCATGGCCAGAGGCACAGGGACCAAGGCCGTGGCATCCCCTGATGGGGATCAAGAGACTGGAGCAGTGAGGATGGAGGCTCAAGCACTGCATGGACCCACAGGAGCATTCCAATGAGCAAGGGAAGTTATGGCAGTAAGAGCTGCAAGTGGAGCCCCAAGAGGGGTGGCACAGCATGGTGTGACCCCACTCTGCACCCCACAGTCCCTCCCCAGCTCTCACCACCATGACCTATCCCCAAAATCACTGGATTTGCCACATCCTTGCTCCCTTTCCATCACGTGCCACATCTCTTGGCTCATACCAGCCCCACCAGGAGCAGCCAGCTGCCCAGGGGTCTCTTGGGGCAGCAGGGCAGCTCAGCAGCAGCGTGGTCACACAAGGATCGGCACCCTGGCTGCTTCCCTGTGTGTTCTGGATTCTCCCCTTCCCCAGACTTCTCCTGGGGGTGGAGAGCTTGGCGTGGTCCTCCTGCTCAGCTCCACCGAACCCCACAGCAAACAAACAACAGCGCTGGAAACAATAGCCCCCAGAAGGCATGAACCACCCAACATCTGCAAACAACCGGATTGGCTGGTTCCTCAGGATTTCTGCGAGATTTGTTTCCATCCTCCCTATTCCAGCTCCTGTCCTCGTGCCTCGAGGTGATGTTTTCCTGCATGCATGCTAAGCTGGTGCCATCTGAATGCAGCACTTAAACGATTTGTAAATGTGCATGGGAGAGGGGGAGAGACAAGGCATGCCAACAGGTTTTGAACTGATAAGGAAGGATTAAGAGAACAGGAGTTAATTGCTCCAGCTTGGAGCCCACAGAGCAAGGTAAGGTAAAGGTTAATATGACTAAAAGCCAATTGATTTAGTTTGCATTATAACCAGACTCATTTAAATGGGGATATTTCAAATGCAGAGAATTCGCTGTTTGCTGGGATGCCTGTGCACCCCCTGAGGGCGAGCAGCTTTAATTAAAGCCCAGCACACTTCCAGGGCACCAGGCTCCCCTCGCCGAGGTTTCCCCCGCTGGCAAAGCAGCCACGCAAACCAACGAACGCCTCCTCCTCAAAAATGTGCTACGGACCTTGTCCAAATATTGAACAGCAAATCTCTGCGGAAAGCCTGGGGAGGGCAGGGCTGCTGCGAGTGTCTGGGGAGATGTAGATGGGACCGGGTGTGGAGATGTCTTGGGAAGGAGCATCCCAAGGGTGTCTGAGCACCCCGAGGATGGCCAGACATCGCTGCAGGCACCAGCAGCTTGGGCTACATTCACCAGAATGGCTTTTTCTGCTTTTATGTGCCCCTCTCCCAAAAAAACCTTCCCACCATTAACCCTTCCCCTGCTCTGCACAAGTCACACCTCGCAGTGCTCAGGGGGAGCTGGGGGAGGAGGACAGCCACAGGGGAGCCCCAACCCTTCCCCACCACCCCAAACCCAGCTTGCCCAGGTCCCTCCTTGCCTTCTTCCCCTCCCACCCCATTACTTTTGTCAATTCAGCTGCACTGAAAATCCCTTTGGATGCTTGCTCTAGGAAAGAAGCAATGCAGAGCTATTGCCAAGGATTTCACACATAGCAACCATTGAGGCAGCAAGTGTTGTGGCAACTGGATCAACACCCTGAGCATGCAACAGCCTTTCTGTCCTGGAAAGCTTTTCCCCCTTTTCTTCCTGCCGGCTTTCAGGCAGATGTTAGTGTTTAGTCACTTTTACGTATTTTTCACCACCGCTCTCCGTGCCCGTGCCCAATGAGTCACTCGTGTGTGAGCAGGGCTGTGGCTCAAGGGTGACATGTCATCCCAAGATGCTACAGCTCACTCTTGACCCAGATCAAGCCAACAGCCTTCTCCAGGGACAGGTGAGGCCCCCCATCCCACCACCCCACAGGAGCTGGGGACACCAGGGCGCCCAGCCCCGTACCTTGGGGTCCATGCGGAGGAAGTTGTGCGGCCCCCGGCTGCTCAGCGTGGAGCGCTTAAACGTCTTGCTGTGGTGAAAGTGGTAGTAGTTTTCCAAGCTTCCAATCTGCAAAAAAAAGAGGTTGTTTGGGTTGTTGTTTTTTAAGGTCTGTTTTCCTGTGGCTGCCCCCCCATTTTGTACTGGCAGCATCAGTGCAGCCGTGTCCTGCACCCCAAATCCCTCAGTCCCACAGAGCTCCCGGGGCTGGGGAGGATGCAGGATGCTGGCACCAGCCCCGGTGCCACCGCTGTGACAAACAGCGTTGGTGGTCGGACGCTGCACTGGCACAACAGAGCCCGGAAAACATTTTTATGAATTTTCACCCATTAAATGCATCTTTGAAAACTGCCTTTCATCGGCTCCCAAGCAGAAATAATGAGCTAAAAATGAGCTCAGCAGCTGCGGCGCAGCCAGGGGAGCTGTGCCTCATCCTCCTGCCTTCTCCGCCCGGCGCTCCGGCTGCACACCAGGAGAGGTGATGCGATCCTGCCCGCCCCGGGATGCTCCTGGAAGCAACTGTGGGATATAACTGTGCCTCGCCTGGAGGGAGGGATGGCAGCATTTGCAGGAGAATGCGGTGCCAGCCATGCCACCCTGCCAAGCCCCGGGGTGGCTGCGCTGCCTCCGGCCCTCTCAGCCTGGCATCTGGAGACACCACAACTCCTCTTTTTTCATCCCAAAAGCGCGGATAAAGTCCCGGGGCTATGCAATGAATCGAGGGATCTCAGCCAGACACCGCATGTGAAACATCCCTCGGGGATTCACAGCCAGAGGGATGGGAATGACCCAAAAGCTGCACTCGCTGCCATGTGGCTCCCAGATCACATAATTTGGGTACAAATTGGGACTTTGCTATAAATTCGCTTTTGCCTAAGTTGGTTTCCTTTTTTTTTTTCCACTCCACCAAAAAAACCCACATTCCATGTCAGGAGCTGGATGTTGGGAGCCAGTGACATTCCCTGTGTCTTGCTCACAGGACCAGAAGGGGCCATCCTACCAGAACCCATCTGCAACCCACGAGGCAACATCTTTAAGACCATGTGTGACCCGGGGGCCAGGGTGACATTCCTGAGGCCAGACCAGGGCTGGCTGCAATGGAACAGCAGGGAACAAACAGGTTTGTCTGGATCAGATACTAAAGCAGATGACAACTACTTACATCTTTATCACACTTGATACCTTGAGAACTGCCAGTGTCTCTTACAAGCATTAAATATTTAATTAGTCTTGGTCTGCCTTTTATGCCAGAATGTCATTTCACTAACTTTACTGCTGTTAGTGTAATTCTTATAATTTATTTCCACTCAAATTCATTTAAACCCTCCCTCTTCCTCCTTCATATTACAGCATAGATGAGCATTTTCTTTAACATTCACATAAAGAGGTTGCTCATTGCAATGTGTATTTGCCTTTTAAACCCATTCTCCAAATCCATTCACACTTATAAAATAGAAGGAGGGTGCTTCAACCTCTCCATATTTTAGGGAAACCTTGACAAGGCCGCCCTGCCTCTTGCTCACTCTGCCTGGAAATCGGAGTACAGGGCTTACCACAAAATCCTGCAATGGGTTTAGGGTTGGAAGGGATCTTTAAGATATCCAGTTCCAACTCCCTGCATGGACAGAGACACCTTCCACTAGACCAGCTTGCTCCAAGCTTCATCCAGCCTGGCCTGAAACAGGGATGGGGCATCCACAGCTTCTCTGGGCAACCTGTGCCAGTGCCCCACCGTGCCCACAGCAAACAATTCCTTCCTAAGTAAAGAATTTCTTCCTTCCTTTTCACAAATAAATGCAAAATTGCCATGTGATGCAAAGCAGCAAGAGCACAGGGAAGGTAATGATCTCATCACAGGCTCTGGGGATACATAGCCAGAGCAGCAGGAAAAGAACTCTGTGCCCCACTTCTTTATCCTCCTGGGATTTATGGGCAGAAAAATAAGAAAAACCTTCCCATGATGGGAATACCTTGAAAGTCTGAGCAGAGGTTGGTCCCAGTGGACCAACCTGGGAGACCTCCAGATGTCCTGTTCCACCTAAGATATTCTAAGTAGAAAAAGTTGTAAATGTCATTTTTCTTTTGAATGAAAAAGGATTTGCTGATCCTCCTTGTGATCAGTCAGCTCAGTAAGGGCTTTGTAATGCAATCCCATCTCACCCAAACCATTTTATCTGTGCAAAGTACAGCTACACCAGCGCTGGTGCCTTCCCAAAGGGTGGATCCAACCGGGAAGGCAGTGAGCCCTCCCCTCCTGGGGACACCACCCATTCCCAGCAGGGACAAGGGGTCCAGTCGCTGAGCTCCTGCCTTCAGGAATGCAATTCTCAAATGATCATTAATGTGTTCATCTCAGAAAGGATCAAGCCAAGAGCTGCGAGATGACAGGAATCCAGGAAAGCTCCAAATACTGCCCCAAATTAACCCCATCCCTCTCCTGTGCTGCAGGTGAGACCACTGAGGATGTGCCAGCCCTTCCAAAAGTTGTGTTGGACACCACACATGGAAAAACTCATATGAACCCTGGAACCAGGATGGGAAGGGGGTGGTCCCCATCACCCCCCGGGATGGGAAGGGGGTCCCCATCATCCCCGAGGCTCCGGCGCCGTCCCCGCAGCGCCCTCGGCCAGGGCCTGTCCCGGCTCGCCCCGGCACGGCCGCGGAACAAAGCCCGGCGGGAGGAATGAGGCGGCGAGGAATGAGCAGGCGTTCGAGGGTGTAAAAGCCGTTTCTTTTGTTTAGTTGTTTGCTTCACTTAAATAGAAGTTGACGCAAGTGATTCCCCAAGGGAAATGTCACTCTGCCATGACCCAGAAGGGTTTAGAGTGTCCTGGCTCGTGGTTTGGGCACGGGAAAACGCTCAGAGCTGTGTGTGCCAACCCCAGCAGTGCCTTTCCCGGGCAGCACCATGTCAGGAGCCTCCAGGATTGCATGGCAGAGGAAAAGATGTCACCAGCCACCAAGGCAGGGCTGAGCCTCCTTGCACCCAGCTGGGTCTTCATCCAGCGAGCATCACCTCTCCTCCTCCCTCACTGCTTTGGACTCCACTCAAACATCTTCCCAGGGTGATAACATCCTTGGTAGAGTTTCCCAGCAGGTTTTGTCCAGAATCAGCCCCCCAGGAGGGCACATCTCACTGGGGACAGCGCCATGACCAGCAGCTCCACAAGCCGATGATGCAAGAGAAGTGGGGGACACCCAGGTCCTCACGAGGCTCAACACACCACGAACCTTGAGCAAATGTCGCACACGTGCAGGGGAAGCAATCCCTCAAGGTTTAACCTTTTTCCACTGGACAGGACCCAGTGAAAAAAGCCCAAAAGCCAACGGGAAAAGCTTGGAGAGATGGAGGGCTGAAGGCAGGGCGTTGAGAGCAGCTGGGGAAGCCCCAGAGGTGCACGGGCTCCCAGTATCCACGGGAAAGGCGGGAGCCAGGAACACCCTGATGCAACCACAGAAATATTTCCCTTGCTCTCCAGCCTGCACAGGGCTGCCCCGGGGAAAGGGCTCAGGGGGAAAGGATGGATGCTCCAGTGGAGCCACATTGCGCCCATGGGCCAAATGCCTCCAGCATCACGGGGATGAGCTCACATAACAGGGATGCTGGGGAAGGAGGGAGGAGTAACAGATGCTCCAGCAGGGAAGGGACACAGCAAAACCCCAAACCAGGAGCTGACGTTAGGCTGATGCAACTTGGGAGAGTGGGAAGTTCAATCAAGATATTCTCTGCCTGAAGAGGGATAAACACTGAAAAGCCCTTTGGGTTGCACAACCACCTTCGCCCAGCCCTGTGATAGACGCAATTGAACAATACAATGTGATTTTCCCCTTGGTGGGACGGGAGCTGAGCACGCAGGTAGGAGACTGAGGGTGCGACGTGAGGGGTTGTCCCCCACGGGAGGTCACAGACACGGGTGCAGGAGACAATGTGCCCAATTCAGCCTCCCCCCAAAAAAATTGTTTATGCAGCACCCCGTGACTTTAATTATAGTTAAAAGCAGGGTTGCGATATAAAGCAAGGTTATAATTTGTAGTCCGGGAGACACCTTGGGCAGGAGGACAACCTGAAGTGTCACCCAGCCAAAAAAGCGCCGGGCAGCGCCATGGCAATAAACTCTGGAACAAACTCCGAGGACACCAGCCTGCATCTGGGATTGCAGAGGATGAAGAAATTGAAAGGAAAATGAGCTGCTGTGCGGAAAATCTCTTTTAAGACACCAGTGTTCTGCGGGGGTTTGAAAGCAAAAGTTCTCTGTGTTCCCAAGATCTCCGATAAAAACCCGGGCCAGAGAGTCCAAAGTTTGCTAAACCCACAAATACAACTTTCCGGGGTGGGAGGAACTTGTGCAACCCCCCAGCGGTGCGGGGCGAGGGCACCTCGAGGAGGGGCGTCCAGCCGGGGGGAGCCCGCCCCCGGGCCAGAGCGCTCCGACAGCATCCCCGCACCGGCCCCGTTCCCATCCCGACCGCTCCGGGGGCTCATCTCCCGCTCCCGGGACACCCGGCATCGCCTCGGAGACCGGGCAGCTCGGCGAGACCTCCGCCAGCGGGGAGAACTCGGGGTCCGCTCCCGCTCCTGGGTCCTGCCCCCGTCCCGGGAGTGCCGGCAGTTCCGCGGGACCCCCGCCGCCTCCCCGGTCCCGGGACCATCGTCGGCTTCCCGGTCCCGGGAGTCCCAGTGCGACAGCCCGGGCAGCTCCCCGGCGCCGAGCTCCCCACGCCGGCATCTGCCGCAGGCTCCCAGTGCCGGAATCCCCGGCAGTTTCCCGAGACCGCTCCGCCTTTCCGATCCCGGGACCCTCGGTAGCTTCCCGGAACCCTCGGCTCCTCTCCGGCTGCGGGACCCCCGGCAGCTCCCGATCCCCCGCAGGCTCTCGGTGCCGGAACCCCCGGCAGCTGCCCGGTGCGACCCCCCGGCCCCGCATGCCCCGCATCCCCCGCTCCCGGTGCCCCGGCACCTGCCCGCTCCCGGCGCCCCCGGCCCCGCCGCCCCTTACCTGCCCCAGGCTGATGTAGCCGTAGGCGGCGGCGAGGCGGGCGGCCTCGGCGGGGCCCCCCCGCACCCGCACGGCCCAGTGGTTGGTGTAGACGGTGCGGGCGGGCTCGGCGGCGGCCCCGCGCCCGGGCAGCGCCAGCGGCAGCGCCAGGGCCAGCAGGCAGAGGCGGGCGGGCGGCGGGGCGGCCGCGCTCCCCGCGCCGGGGCCGGCGGCGGGCATGGTGCGGGGCCGGGCCGGGCTGGGCGGAGCGGGGCGCTGCGCCTTTTAACCGGCCCCGCAGCCCGCGGGGGCGGGGGGATGCTCGGGGGGGGCGGGGAGGGCCCGGGAGAGCGGGCGGACGGGGCGGCCCCCGGCGCTGCCCCCCCGCGTCCCCCCGCCCGCCGCCGGGCAGCCCCGCCGCTGCTCCCCGAACCCCCCGCGCACCTCTGCGGCCCCCGCCCGACCCCGGGCGGCTCCCCGGACCGCTCCGTGCCCGGCTCTGTCCCTTCCCCGCGCACCTCCGGACAACTCCCCGTGCCCCCCGGCATTGCCCCTGCGCGTTCGGCGCTGCTCCCCAAGCAGACCCCCTGAGTCCCCCCGGGTGCCGCGGTGCTGCTCCGCGGAACCCCCCCTGCCTTTCCCCGCATGTGACCGGGCAATCCCCTGTACCCGCTGCATCCTCCCCTGCGCGCCCCGGTGCTGCTCCGTGAACAACCACCTGCATCCCCCCGCATCCCTCTGCAGGCCCCAGCACTGCCCCCCCGGTTTCCCCCTGCGCCCCACTTCATCGTCCTTTGTGCTCCCGATTCCCCGGGGCACCTCCCCTCCTTCCCCCGCAGGCAGCCCCCATGCATGCTCCCAGCTCTGCTTCTCAGGTAACCCATGGCACCCTTCAGAGAGAGCCCCCGCATCGCCCCCGCATCCCCCTGCATGCCCCGGCACTGCATCTTCTTTTGTGCATCTGCATTCCCCCCGGGCAGCCCTCCATGCATCCTCCCAGATCTGCTCTGCAGGTACCCCCTGAACCCCGCAGAGAGAATCCCCACATTGCCCCTGCATTCCCTCAGCCATCTCCCCATCGTGCATTCCCTGGCTCCATTCCCCACGTAGCATCCCCCCTGGGCAGCCAGTCTGAGCCCCCTCCCCTCTGTCTCCCTGCAATGCTTGGCACTGCCCACATCTCCCCCACCCCGTTCTCCCTGCATCCCCCCAGGCATCTCCCTCACCTCTCTGTACAACCCCCACGGGCACATCCCACTGCACCTCCCCTGCATCCCTCCAGCACTGCCCCCACAGCCCTGGCATCCCCCCTGCACCCCCAGGCGAACCCCAGACGGGTGGGGAGGGTTTTGGGACAGGACTCGGGATAAACCTGGACACCCGTAGGGCACCACCATGAGCCACAGGCTGGGGCAGACAGGCTGGAGTGCTGACTGTGCCTCCCACGGATGCCATTAGGGAACAGCAGGGACCTCGAGGGATATCAGAAACTGGGCTTTGTTTGGGGAAGGTGGTGGCGCACACAAAGGCCGGCTCAGGAGCAGCCCGGGGATGCTCTGCTCCACAGCCCTCCCTGCCAGTGCGGGCCCAGGCCGGCAGGGAGCTGCCCAAAATTAAAGGATGTTTCAGTGGCATTGCATCCACTCACATCACACCAGAGCTTCACCTGAATCATATCCGAGCTTCAGAAACGTGCCCGGGGCTCCCAGGGCCCTGGCAATGACCAGCTGCTCAAGCCAGGATGGTCTCAGATTCCCGGAGTAGGTGTTGTCTGTTTTCCAGACCCCGACCAGATTTGGGGCCCCACACCCCATCTCTCTGAATGCAAACACCTTCCTGAGCCCCAAACAGATTTGCAAAACCTACCTGGGTGTGCAGGTGTGAGGGGGCATCCAAGGAGCAGTAAGCACAACCCATCTCTGGAGCTGGAGAGGAAAATCAGAGTCTGGTGCCACCCACTCGTACCAGCCCTGCCACTGAGCAGGTGAGCTAGTGAGAGTCTGAGGAAATAGGGAAGTACTCCCAGCTCAGCCGTGAGATTAATCCAAGGGAAATTTATAGGGAGCCTGTTCTGCCTCAGACAGGGCCAGAATGCTCTTGGCAGCTCCTGCACTGGGCTGGCTTTGACCCATTTGCAGGCAGCAAATACATGGAGGGGCCAGATGGAGGTGAGTCCCTGTGCCACAGGCAGGCTTATCCCGGGAAATTACAAATATTAGCAAAATGGGGATTGGGAGGGTTTCTGTGTGCAAACAGTGTTGTACTGGCATTCGCGATGTGACAATTTGTTGCCACAATTTGCAGGCACTGGGGAGTTTGGTGACTCTCACCATAAGATGTTGCTCACTGAAATCACTGTGGGTTATCACTGCAGGGACACTGGAGCCTCCAGGGCTCCCCACCCCACAGGTCCTCACAGCACCCTGGGCAGAAATGATGGGTTTTGTGTGACCATTCCTTCTGATTATGCAGTGAAGGATGGTTTCCATTAGCACCAGCACATTGCAAATCCAATCCTCACTTCCCATCCGGTTTATGGGCTTTTCCTCAAGTTTCCCATTGATTAAGGTGTGTGAGATGGATGAGCAGTGCTGGCGGGTGCTGGGTGTGCTACATGTGTGATGCACATCCAGAGAGATGCAGGGGGCAAAGCCAGAGGAGAGGTGGGAATAGATGAAAGAAAACCCTTTCGTTTCAAAACATCCACCTCCCTCTGCTGGGGAAAGTCTGAGGGATGTCGGCAGGGGATGCAAAGTAGGGGCAAAGTATCTCCACAGGGAGCAGAGAAGGGCGAATGAGCGCTGGCAGCAGCAGGGAGGGTTTAGGTTGTGGCAGTGGCAAAAGCTTTCTGAAGCTTTTCAGAAGAGTGAAGATAGGAAAGAGGTTGCCTTTGTGGGATTGTGTGTGCAAAACCTCATTGTGTCTGTGCTAGGTGATAAAAAAATGGGCAAATCCCAGGAGAATCAGGCTGAATCCACGTCTGGGAGTGCTCTGCAGCCCACTGCAATGCTCATCAGTGATCAACATGGCCATCAAATCCTAGCTACAAGCTACATCACAGACCTTCCATCCCAAGGCCATTCACCACGGCTCCCGATGTATCTGCCTGGGGAAGTTACTGGTGCCAGTAAAGCCCTGTGCCCAGCTCAGGCTGCAGCATCATGTGAGCTGGGTGAGAGCCTTGCCCAGACACTGACTGCAATGTAGGGACCCTGGTTTTGCTGCTCCCTGGTCCCTGCAGTGCTCCTGACCCGTCTCCCACTGACATAATTTTGAAATTCAGAGTGGCAATTTTCCCAGATGAACAGAAGGGATTTCCAGGGGTGTCAGGAAAGACAGACTTTGGCCCCATGTGCTTTGCAGTGGATGTAGACTAAGGCAGAGGCTCTGGTTAACTCTTTTCCTGGGATTATTTGAAAACCCGGAGAATTACAGTGAGCCGCCAACAATACAATAAATTTTGTGAGCTGAGAGGTTAAACAGAAGCTGCTGTAAAAGAAGCATGGAAAGGGGCACTGCTGAACCAGTAACATTTAAACTCTCCTGAATAAAATTCGTAATAACCCTGGCATTTTATATCTGTCCATGAATTACAGTTAAAATCCCACCACGTCCCACGCACGCTCGTTGCTCTGTACGGCAATAAGATTACAGCGAAGAGCTGGACGAGCAGGGAAGAATGTAATTTAAATGCTGCTCCTTTGAAAACCAAGCCCTTCTTTTTAAGGCACGTTCAGAAAAGGAAAGTACAAATAATGCACCCAGAAGGTGCTATTTTTTCCAGGGGTGGGATGGCAGGGCTGGCACTGAGCTGCCTGCCCTGGGCAGCAGGATTGTCACCCTGTTCCTGCCTGCGGAGGAGGGACAGGACAGTGGGAGCTGTGCCTCTGCCTGCTCCAGTGCAAGGAGTTAAGCAAACAAAAGCCGTTTTGCAAACGCCCACGGTTCAGAGGTGTCCCTGGGATGCCAGAACAGGGAAGCCACTTGGCTCGGAGCCATCGGCCAGCCTTGCTGGCAGGAGCTGCCCGGTGAAAGCCCCGGCCACAGGAGCCGGGGTTTTATCCTGTGCGTGATGAGAGCCTGTCGACATGGAGATTACAGCACAAATCAGGTTAAAACCCATTTATCTGACCCAAGCAGAGCCCGTGTGCTGGGATGTGAGTGAGTGGGGCCATTGCCGTGCCCATGGCTGCGAACTTGTCCGGGTCTGCCGGAGAGCCGGGCAAAGCCCGTCCATGCAGCTGTGCACGGTGGGTAATCCAGGGCAAGCAGTAATTAAACCAGCACACCTGGAAATAGCTCTTTCTGTAGCTCCCAGGCTTAACCAAATGAATGAAATTTGCGCTGGCGTAATTAAAGCGATGCGGTTCAGGATCTCGTCTGCAGCGGGGAGTTACTGCAGCTTGACTCTTCACTCTCCGTGACAGCCACGTGGAAGAACCCCCAGCTCCAGCCCCTGCACGGCGGCTCCAGTGCTGACTTCTCACCATCAGGGTGCCCATTAACACCAGCCCATTAACAACAGTTCATTAACACCAGCCTTCAAACCTGTCCAGCAGCACAATGCCTCCAGCGTCCTCCGGCAGCTGCCCCGGCTCACTCCAGCGCACAGCAGAGATGGCAAAACACCGGGCCCTCGGCTGCATCCCCGCTCCCCTCCAGGGACTTGTAAATCTGCAGGAGACATCAGTATTCTTCCATTTGAACTATGTTAAACCACGACACATTTATATTCACTCATCTCAAACAGTCTCTTTTTTTTTATTCTCTGCTTGCCCTTTTAGGTGTTAAAATAACCCCAGACTCGCTAGTGGCCAGATGGTTTTGGGGATATTAATGGTAAAATCCTGCACACAAGTGAGCTGCCAGTGAAACTTGCCAGTGGAAAATAAGATTTGGAGCCTCCATGGAGCTTCATCCCCACGGCTGATGTGTCACAGCAGCTCATGGCTCTGGCAATGCCACCACGGCTGTCAGCGTGCAGCAGCCACCAGCTTTGCAGCTGGGAAAGCCCTGGGTGAATTCCCAGGAGATTCATGCTCACTGGAAAAATCCTGTCCCTGCCTTTTTCCTTCCCTTTCTAAATCTGGATTAAGCTTTCAGTCTGAAGAGGTGACATCAAATGTGACGGAGAGGAAGGAGGGGATGAGGTGGAGCAAGGCCCAAGGAGGTGTGGACAAGTGGCAGCTCTGTGTTGGTGCCCAGCCCCGGTCACAACACTGCAGGTACAGAGAAATTAATTTCTAAATTCTTGAAACATCCATTTTATAAATCTCTGACCTCTGGCAGCTCTCATTAAAAAATGGGTAAATTTACAGGGGAAGAAGCTCTCTGGCCAGGGTGGAAGGGCTCAGAAGCACAGGGATCTCCAAGGAGGATGTGCCAATGGTTTTCTGCCATGCAGCACCTCTTCCAAGCACTGAAGGCAGCAGCCAAAGGGATTTAAATTGGGGATTAGAGAGGCTGCCTGGCTGCAGTGATACACTCGGGGTACAGAGCATCCCCAGAGCCAGAGGTTTTAGCTGTAATTAGACCAACATCTGTCCGGCCATGGCCGAGGCTTGCGCAGTCTCCGTGTTGCTCCAGGCTGGGCTGGAGATTTCCCGCAGGCTCCTCCTGCTCTGCTTTTCTGCAATTTCACAGATATCAGATATTTTTTCCATCTGATGAGTTCTTCCTCTCCAGAAAGATTAAATCTTGATTGTCAGGTACTGTGGTAGCAGGCAAGAAGATTTCCCTACCTAGTTCAAATGCCATCCTAGTAAAAATGCTAGTAATAAAAAATAAAAGAGAAAGGGCCCATTGTGGACTCAGGCCTGAAAAAAATATCCAAAAGATGGATCCTGAAGTTTAGAAACAATTGAAGCTCAATGGCCAAAGGGTTCTCTGTGGACTGCTGGGCCCAGCATACACATTCATAGGGTGAGGAAATCAATCAAAGATAATTGACTGCGTGCTGGTCCCGAACTAAAATGGAACAAACCCAAGCCTTTTCACCCATCTCAAATGGGTTTGGGGATTGTTGTTATTTTGGAAGTTAGGGCAGGAAGGAAATGCCCAAGTGAGGGGTGGTAGAATGGGGAGATGCTTCACCTGGAGAGGGTGCTGGGACAGGGAGGGGACCACAGGATGTGGCACCCATCCCACTTGTGAAGCAGTAGCTCTCCTGGTTGTTTCCACCATCCCACTTCATCTGAGAGCACTGTACCAGGGAGAAGGATCAGAGTCAAGAGGGTGCTGGTAACAAACTGAGCTGAGCCAACCCCACCCCTGGAAGAGCAGGTCTTGGAAAATCCGGTTACACTGGTGCCACGTGGGGGACGTGTTGTCACCATGCAGGGGAAGGCTATTTCAGGTTCCCCCAAAGGAAGCACACTGTTGCTGTTGGAATGATGGCTCCAGGGCTGGATTTGGCATCAAAAGCTGGACCCCTAGAAGGGGCTGGGGGTCACCAGGAAGGGACAGCTGCTGCCTGCTCTCTATGGTGGCTTTGTCAGATCAAACACAACTTTAGTATTTCGCCCACAGGAGGGGTGATGTACCAAGGACTTGGCTGTGACTGGCACAGGATGAGCCTTCCCACTGCATTTTCACTTCCCAGCAAACCCCACTGCACTGGAGCAAGCACCAGCAGCAGAAACACAAGAGCAGAGCAATGAGCCTGGGGGTGGAGAGATGCAAAGATCAAACCAGCAGCGATTTCAAAATAAAATCCAAGAGCCCAGGGAAAACACGGTGTGTCCTTGCCGAGGCTATCATTTATGCCAATTAAAAAAAAAAAAAAAAACAAACTGGCATGGCACGAAGGAGAGCTGCGTGGTATTTCCTGAAAAGGGTGTGGGGAGCATCCTTGGAAAGCCTGCCCTGCACAATGTGCTTGCTGTTTCCAGAAAAATAAAGTTTGCTGTGACCCACCTGTCCCTGAAAAGCAGCTATTTAGGGCTGGAACATGGTCAGCCCGGAGTCAGTGGCTGGGTCTGTCCTGACTGCAGAGCAGCTGGCACCTTTGCCAGGATTTGGGGTTTGGCATTTACCTGCAGCTTTTTAATTGATGCAAAATGTCTTAGAAAAAAAATTCAGGAGAGCTGCCCAAGCACCAAGTGCTCACAACTGAAGGTCTTTCCTCCACAGCTTTTGGCTGGTGGCCATTAACCCCCATACCAGCCCTCAGAGCGTGACAGAACAGGACAGGAGGGGTTTTCTCCTTTGCCACCTTCAGATTTTGGGAGTAGTTTGGCTCAGCTATGAATCTGGGGGGTTTAGAGCAGTAGTTTTGGAGTTTGCCAGAGAGACAGCTGTGGGAGTGATGGGTGAGAGCAGCCCCGTGGGCCAGTGGAGGGGCTCTGCTGGCAAAGGACAGGAGGGTCCCCATTGGGAAGGGACAGCTTTTTGTGGAGAAGGGAGTGTCCCATGGGTTTGTGTCCCCTCATCCCCTGGCAAGCTGGGACAAAGACTCACTCCCCACCCCAGTGGCAGAGCATGCTTGGGGCTCACCAAGGGCATTTCTGAAGGTTTTGGCAGCATAGCAAGACTTGCCAAAGCCTAATCTCCAAGTGAGCTTACCTTTGGCATGAAATTTCAATGGTGGAGTGTGGAAAACAAACATCAACCCACAGTTTGGATGGGCTTTCTTTTGTCTGAGCCCTGCTCAGAAGCTGCAGGCAGGCAGTGTTTGGGTGACCAGACTGGATCCAGCGTTCTCTGGGCAGCCACGACGCTGAAAGAGAAGCAGCTCCACCTTAGGGCAGGCGCTGGTGCTGGAGCAGAGCCGACCTCGACACCAATTCAGCCATCAGCCCATCAGCCATCACCATCGTCTGTGCCAGGGACTGGCAACATCTCCTTCAGCCCCCAGCCAGGCTTCGAGCAAACACCAAGGTCTCAATTCTTGGGATCAGTTTGGGGCTGAAAAATTAGAGATTCCCTTAGTGACACTGAAAAAAAAAAAAATCCCCTCTAATGTTTATTTTCTTCCCTAATGAGGTTGGGGGTTAAAAAAGCTGTTTTCAGCAAATCCCCCTTTGCATCCTGCAAAAACACCCTGAGACCCACAGTGGGTGGAAATCCCACACAGAGCAAAACTCCACAAACATAATAACTCATCCTTGGTTGAAAAATAACTTAAAAAAAAATAAGCAAGACAAAGCAGGGTTCTATGGAGCCCTGGACATATCTGGATTAGTCCTATAAAAATCAGCTGTTGTGGCATATCGGCTTCCCTGCAGGAGACAGCAGGAGAAATGTTAACCTGGTCTTGATTTGAAAGCTGCTTATTAGTCCTCATCAAGCATAATTATGCTTCAAAGCCAAATGAGATGTCCAACTGAATTCTGAACACACGTTAATGTTTTTAAATGTGAAAAAAACCAACAAAACAGTATTTATTGAATCCCAGCCAGGCTCCAAATGATAAAATAGATGCTGCTAATGGCTCTGGGAAGGGAGGGCTGGAGCTTCACTGCAGCTTTGCCAATTAAATGGTTATTACTGACCAATTAGTCAGGAATCAACCCTGCTTTTAGTGATATCTGATTAAGTGCGTCCTGCAGATCAGCCTCAGTTGTTAACCAGGGGAAGAAACACCTTCTCCCCATCTGCTCCCCCAGATACTCAGACTGGGCAGGGTTTGTGCCCACCTTGCTCATGAAAAATCCCTTTTTCTTCCAGCACTACCACTGTCCTGGGGAAAATACATCTCAAGGACCCACCTAGGCACGGCAAAACCTTTCAGAGCCAGGAAGGAAATGGGAAGGAAATGAAGGAAAAGGGGAAAATTAACCACACGCAGAGGGTGGCTTCTCCCCCTGCAGCTCACAGGTTGCTGCTGCCCGGCACATGCTGAGCCATGCCCATTCACAGGCTTTTCCAAATATTATCCCAATATTTTCTTTCAGTTCCCAGATAAATGGGCCTCTTCAGAAGGCTTTAAGCCCGCTCTGTTCCAACATTTTCTTTAAAGCAGCAGAGGAAACCTTTGAGTTGTGCCAAGCTGCTGAATCCTGCTTTCAGGGCTGAGCTGCAAGGGGTTTTCCAACAAAAAATAGGGGCAGTGTTGGGCTTTTTCCTTGTTTCATCAGGAAATATAAAGGAGGCCACATCACCCCTTAATCTTCCTTTCTTCCTGCCTCCTCTCCTACCCTGCAGTCCTTGTTTCCTGTGCTTTCCTGTGGTCTTCAGAAATTTCTGAGCATATTCCCAGATTTCCAGGAGCATCCCCCTGCAGAGCATCCTCCCTCTAAATACTCCTGAGCCATGGAGAAACTCCAGGGGACCTTGGTATCTCCTGTAGGACAGGGACAGCAAGGCCACAGCACCCAAGGAAGCTGGGGAAAGTGCCTATGCAACAGTCAGGGAGGGTGGAGCCAGACAAAAGATAGGAAAGCACGAAAAAAAGAGCAAAATTTCAGAAAATGTCAGTGCAAAGAGCCCCTTCCTTCCAGGGACTGGGTGCAGCAACATGTAGAGGGTCCATCCAACCAAAATTATACTGGATGAGTGTGCTGCAAGCCCAGGGAAGCTGGTGTGGTTGAGCAGAGGATGACTGCTCACCTCCTTGTTCCAGGTGATAAGATAGCTCTGGGTGCCCTGGCTGGCTTGGACAGCACCTGGGCAGAAGGAACAGCCCTTGGCCACAGGAACAGGGCTGGTAAGGATCTGTATGTAGATCTGAAGTGAAACAGGGTGAAGGAGAGGAAGGAAAATCTAAAGACGTGGTGGCTCTGGGAGTCTCTGATGGGCTGGAGGGGGACAAGAGCACACCTGGTACAAAGGGGCACTGCTCAAGGCATTTCCTGGCTTCTTACTCTGCCCTACACATCTACAACTGGTGCTTACAGGGTGTGGAGGGGGCAAGGGAGGTGATGCTCCCCAGGCACTGAGGTTTGTGGGGTCCATGGCCACGTGTCCTTGGGAAATGCCACGAAGAACTCCAAAGCTGTGATGTGCAGGAGCATCCCCAAAGTGACACCCCAAGGGGTCCAGCCCTGCCGATGGGACAAGCCCAGAGACTGGGGATGGAATGTGGCCCTTTCCCTCGTCCCCAGACGGGTTCCTCCTCCTGGAAAGGGGGAATCCCGTTTTCCCGGGCCACAGGATGGGGCATGAGGAGGCCAGCAGCCCCAGCAGACGTGGGATCCATTGTGGCCTCTGCCTGTCCCCATCCTCTGGAGCAGCGCAAAGGCTGCATCAGCTCATTTCCTCCCACCGTTCCTTTACCCCGGAGCCTCCCTCGGGGCCGGGGCACGAAGATTCCCCGCAGGGCCGTGCCACGGGTGTCCGGGAGCAGCCGGGGCGGGCGGGAGCAGCCGCGGAGCCCGGGGAGCCCGGGGAGCCCAGGACTGGCCGCGGCCGGTGCGCCGGGCCGGCACTAGGTGGGGATGGCACCACGCCGCGGGGAGGAGGAAGGGCGGGAGGAAGGGCAGCGCCGGGCCGGGCCGGGCTGGGCCGGGCTGGGCTGGGGCTGCCCGGGGAGCGGCGGGGCTCGGGCTGCGGGAAATGCCGGGATGGGCTGAGAGGGGCTACAGCGAAAGGCGGAGCGGAGGGATGGGCAGGGATGCGGGCGGCACGGCTGCGATGATGCTGGAGACAGAGTGGCGGGGATGTTGGAGGCTGCAAGGACCCGGTACCACATCAGGCATTATTGCCAGGGCTGTGGCTGTCTGTCTGTCTGAGGTCTGAGCCCTTCTCTTCCCCCCACTCAGGCTCATAACGGTTTTTACTGACATTAATTACATTTTGAAATTTTAGAAAGGAAGTATTTCAGTCAGACATTCTTCTGCACCCCACAGCTTGTTCCATCCAGGCTCTGTGCTGAGGTGGGACACTGGCACAGCTGAGAGCTGGGCAGTTGGTCACCAAGCTTTGGAAAGGCTGGGAGGTGGCACAGCACTGGGAGAGGGATGTAAAGTGCCTGTGGTCTCACTGCAGGGCTAAAGAGGGATGGATCCATGTCAGGAGGAAAACTCCATCACAGGGAGTGTTTCACACAGGTGCTGGGCCATGCAGTACCTCCAGAACCTGGCTGGGACACAGCAGGCCAATGCAATAACCCTGCACATGAAAGGGTTTACTTGCTGTAAATCTTGGCAGGATTCACTTGGTCCAGTCCTGCCTCATGAGTCACCACTAAAACCAGGGCACAGGGTAAATCTCACCCCCTCCCTGTCACACCAAGGCTCAGCTCATTTCCACAGCCACTGCACAAGGCATCTTCAGGGAAAGCATCACCCTGAAGTCCTGATCCAAGAGACAGGATTTTTCCAGCCTCCTCCGGCAGGGACCCAAGCAGAAATTTGGCCATTAGCATCTGCAGGGAAACTCGAGGTGAGAAGTAATTGTTGATACACGTTTTTACACCAAATTCTGAGGAGCTGGTCTCACCACCGGATTAGGTGCATAGACCACAGACACGGTCAAGTTGTTTAATTTTTGCTTCCTCTCTTCTCAACAAAAAAGGCCAACAAACCAGCCCAATCCTGCAGCATGTCTGTCAACACCCATGTTCACCACAGAAATGGTGGCTCAGAATGAGCCACTGAGGCCTGCACCCTCAAATTAGGGGACAAAGGAAGTCAGCACCGCTGGGACAGGAGCATAAATCAGAATATTGATTTAAATGTAACTGTTGATTTAACCCCTTCTGCTGCCAATCTGTGTTCCTCACATGCTCATCTAAATAAGAGAGAACATTATTTCAGACAAACTCCATGGCTGCTTGCTTTGCAAGCCATCAGGCCCCAAAATTCATGAGCCCCTTTGTGCTCAGGAGCCAGGCAGGGTGGCAGGTAGGGATCAGAATCAGGATGGCCCAGGACAGCCCTGAGAGCAAGAGTGCACAAAGCAGGATCTTATTACCAGGGGTCATCAGTGCTACAGGTACCAGATTACACTTCTCTGAGGGTTTGTTTCTTGTCACAGCAAACAAAATCAGGTTCTGAGCACATTATCATATAAATATATAATATTTTTATATATCCCAGCAGCTCCAGGAGGACCTCAATGCTGCATTGCATACAGGAAAGCTGATGCAGTGCACCCAGAGGTGCTGCCTTACCTTAAACTCACCCAGAAAAATCCCTCCAGAACCTCTGGGGCTGCAGCTTCACCTTCTCAAAGTGGCATGCACACAGCAGAGGTGTTTTGGAGAGCTCCCATGCTTAGACAGGGAAGGGAGGCAGTGGGAGGTCAGGACTGTGGAGCAGGAAGTGATCCCCCCCAAACTCAGCCCAGTTTGAAAGCCTGGCAAGCACTAACACTAACAAACAGTCAGTGTGTTTATATCCCACCTTCCTGCCTGAGAGCAGGGGTTATTTTTGGCATATTTTGTCATTGGTGGAGATGTCAGTGAAGGCCAGGAACACTGCAGAGCTGTTGGGAAAGCCTAGAGGCAACTGCCCCAGGCACAGGATGATGAGCTGAGGGATGTGGGAAGCTGCTCCAAACCATTCACACAGGAATTGGGTTTTGCCTGCAGGATGTGGGGCACAGCTCTGGCTTCAAAACACCTGAGGACTAAGAACAGCATGGACTGTCCTATTCCAGCCCTATTTCAGCCCCATACTGCTCCCATTCACTCTGTGCAGCAACGTCATCCTGAGCCCTCACCCACCAGTGCTTCACTCCTTCCCACCTTTCCTGCCTGTGCACCAACCATGGCCATCAGCTGGGCACCACCAGCGATGTTCTGGCGTCATCAGTCACCTCTGCCAGCCTGCACTCACTGTCTTTCATCAGGGCTTACTGCTCCTGCTGAGCTAAAACAGAAAGGAAGAGAGCACAAGGCAGGATTGCTCTTGCCCACTTGCCATTGTGCCACAGGGCTTGGCCACATTCCTTCCACTCACTGCTGGTTTTAAGATCATTTAAACCACTCACCTCCCCAATTTTCCCCCAGCAAGTGACCTCCTTACCTACAGTTTTGGATCTGCTTTTTCCCTCCTGTGAGCACCAGACGTCCTCTGCAGCCAGGACTGCTTTTCCTGACAAAACCAGCAAGATCAGCAGGGAGAGCACACGAGTTCCTGTGGTGCTTGCAGGCTGATGGCTTTGGCAGATAGCTGGGTCTTCTCTTCCACACATGTAACTAAAATAGGGAGCATGAGTAGCTGGAAAGCCCAGGTTTGATTTGGGCAGAAGCTTGGACTGGTATCAACCAAGAGGAAAACAGGTAAAACCAGGATTTTGGCAGGTCAGCAGTTATTGGCCAAACCTCAGACCAGGTGTGATAACCTCCACTGCCCCACTGCAGCAGGGAATGTGGCTGGAAGCACCATCCTTTCACATGGCTAGTCCATAAAACACAAGATTGAAGTCCAGAAATCTGGTGGATAGGTGAAGAGAGACCTTCTTCCATGCCAGCTCCAGATGTGTGGTCTCCCATCTCCTTCAGCCTTTGCTGCTGCTAACTCCCCATGCATCACCCGAGGATTTGGCCATCCCCACACTTCTTGTTTAGCACAGGTAGTCTGGAGGACTGGGAAGTGACTTAGTCCCACAACCATGGTGCAGTTTGAGAAGATGCCACAGGCTCTACTTGGCATCAAGAGCCCGAATTGAGCCCTATCTTTGCACACCCATTCAGATCCAACACTTTCTCTGGGCCTCTTTGTTTTAGCCCCAACCAAACAGATGAAATTAAGAACATCCCCATTAATTCCCCATGCATATGAAGGGGTTGAGGATTTCTCCTCCAGCTCAGGACCCATGTGGCCTCACTGAGCCCAGCACTGGCTTTCAGTCTCACAGGCATGTTCACCTCCTCCCTCCCCAGTGCAGAGCAGATAACAGGGCAATTCCCCTAATGAGTCTCTGTCTGTCCGGCCCTGCTCAAAGCAATTAACAAAGCCAGGCACTAATGAACTTGGCTTCAGAGCACCCTGGAGATGGGTTATTGCCATTTGAAGTGGAGGAAAACCAAGGCGAGAGCAGGTGGAGTGGCTGACCCTGGTCACGAGGTGCCTTGGTTGGATACAGGAGACAGAGCTCCCTGCCTGGAGCAGGGAAAGGATGGCAGGTAGACACGAGGGCGACCACAGCTCTCTCATGTGGTGTCTGTGGCTGGAGAGACTGGTTTGTCCACGTTTGGGAGGGCAGGAGGGACTCCCCACCCACCCCAGTCCTGTCTCATCCCTGAGTGGCTTTGGGGAAGCTGCGTCTCTGCAGCCAGAGCTCCTGACACCCGCCTTGGTGGAACTCCCCTACATCCTGCGCCCCAAGTTTTGCAAGACCCCAAATGCAGCCATTGAGGCACAGAGCAGCAGGAGTCATGGGTCCACTTGCAAAGAAACTTCCTCAGTTCATGACTCACCATCCCACCCTCCCTGGTGTCACTCGTGACTCCGCTTCACTTTGCTGCAGCAGCATTTCACCATCTCTTATCAATGCAGAAGACACAGGGCAGCCTGTCCTGGCTGCAGACATGTGCCCAACACCTCTCCCTGAAGCATTTTTGTAGCAACCTCCCTGTTGCTGTGAACTGAACATCCTCTTGTAAACGACAGGTTCCCCTGCAATGCTGGAGGGGGTCAGAGTGGGTGTCTCCAGGTCTGCCTGCAAGGGTGAGGATAGCTGATAAATCACAGGGATGTGGCCTCTGCACCACATGCTCTCACAGCACACACGTCCTCACATGCACGTTGACGGCATGCTAAAAATATTCTTCACTTTTTGACCGATTAAAATTTTCCAGGAGAGTTGGAACCACAGCCCCCACCCTATCTGTACAGCCAGAGGCTTCCCCTCACCTCCCCCAGCCCTGCCAGGAAAACAAAAAATACTGAACAACAGTTCCAGTAATTTGGGGGGTTTTAGTTCCTTTAAAAGCCTGGCTAAAATATAATATTTTTTCAATAGTTTACTTTGTGATGTCTGGCACCATTCTGGAGCTAAACTTGGCACCCTGTCTTGCTCTCATACACCCACTGAGAAGGCTGTGGGTGAGCTGGGATGATCCCACTTCCCACCCAAAATCCCATTTTGATGGCTCAGGAAATTAAACAAAGAAAATATGTTTTAAAACCAGCTCCCACCTGGTGTTAGGCAGCAGAGAGCTAAGGCTGGCTTGGTGACAGCTCTGAATGCTGATGGCCAGTCACGATTTTCTTGACTTCTTTCAGAGGTGCCTGTTGTGCCAGGTAAAGAAGGAACCTGAAGGATGCTGTCAAACCCCGGGCCACTGGCCAGGCCCCTCTGTGCCATCACTGGTGCTTGTGGCAGCATTTTCTTTGCCTAATTTGGCTCTCGGCCATGGAGGAGGAGCAGGGGAGGCACAGAAGGTGTTTATACAACATGGGGATTGTCTTGGCGAGACCACAGCCTTTGCCAAACTGAGCTGAGCTGATAGGAAGGAGATGTCATCAGTGTCTTTTTGCCAATTATCACTAATAATTATTTATAATTATTTGTTACAAGCTCCAGTCCTGGCTCAGCCTCTGATGCTCTTGCAGCCCAGTGAAACTGGAGCAAACAGCAGGGTCCTGCCCCAAAATCCTGCAGGTGAGAGGAGAGGGAGGGCAAGTGCAGTGCTTGGACAATGCCCTGACCGTGGTGGTCAGCACAATGCATCCTCCCTCTTGGTGTTCTCTCCCTGCTCACACCAGCTACAACCAGTTAGACCCTGTTTGTCCTCCCTTGGCTTTTCTGAGTGTGTTTGGTGCCTCAGCCTCTTGTCAAAACCCAGATTCATCACAGCACAGCTATTAGCTGCTCCCTCCCATGTGAGATGTCTTTCTGCTGACACGGCAATCATTCTCCTGTCAACGTGCCTTGACAGTACCAGGATTTCTCATTTCAAGTCCTGGTGTGTCCCAGGGTGATTCCCAGCTCCTCCATTAACCCCTGGCCCTGCAGGATGGGGATAGCCTGCCCTGATGGATGCTCTGCTATCCCTCCCACCCCTGTTTGGCAGAAGCTGCCTCCTGTTTTTCCTCTCAGCACTTGCCATACCTATGCAGAAGAGCATTTAACCTGGAGGTAGAGGGTGTCAGACTTTTATTCTTCTTTCTTTCTTATTTTCTATGCTGAGAACAATGGAGACAAGGTTTGCAGAGGGAGGTAATATCTTTTTTTAGACTGACTGAAATAATTAGAAGAAAAACCAGGCAGGCTGTTGGGTACATGAGCCCTCCAGCAGGCCTGAAATAGCTGCAGAAGTCTGCAAAGCTGAATTCCAGTGGAGAACAATAGCTCTAAGCATGACTAGTGTTAACCACTTCTGCTACCAAAGACCATTCCCCAGCTGTTTTCCTTGGGGCATCACCTCTCTGCCAAAATCCACTGTCCAGAGACCACACTGTGGCCTGGAGCCACTGCTGTGGCTGAGGGAGCCACGTGGCTGCACACACCTGAGCCCCGGCCATTGCTCCATGCTGGCTCCATGGAGGGGCAATCCCTCGCCTCTCTCCAGGCTGTGCCCTGTCCTGCTGCTCCTGGGGCCTGTCCTGACCCCAGCCCCAGGGACAGTGTGCCACCCCAGACCCTGCCTCACCCCTGCCTGACCATGAGGACTCTGATTTCAGGCACTGTCTTACTACAGGGGTCTGGCCTGACCTCATGGGAACCTTTCTGATCCCAGGGCACCGTGAGAGACACCAGGGACCCCCTGACCTGTGGGATCTGCTGATTTCAGGCTCCCCTACCACGGGGTCTAGCCTGATCCCTGGGGACCCTGCCTGACCCCAGGATCTGTATGTGACCCCGGGGACCCTGCCTAACCCCGGGGATCCTATTGGACCCTGGGGACCCCAACAGACACAGGATGGGGGGCCTTCTGATTTCAGGGATCCTCCAATTTCAAGGATCCTTCGATTTCACAGACATTGTCTCACCACGGGGGTTTTCCCTGATCCCCGATGACCCTATCCGACCCCGGGGATCTCTCCTACCCCGAGCACCATGTCCCGCTCCGGTTATCCTGTCATCCCTGGCTATTCTGCCCACGCCGGGGTCCATGTCCCACCCCAGGGTCCACGTCCCACCCCGCAGCCGCCGTCTGACCGCACGGACGCCGCTCATCCCCCTCTCCCGGGCTCGGTCCCAGCCCGTCCCGGGGCTCCCACCCTGCCGGCGGCGGGGGGGCCGGGGCCGGGGCCGGGCCAGGCGGGGGGGCCGGGCCAGGCGGCGGCGGGGCCGGGGCCGGCGGCGGGGGCATCCCCGCCTCCTCGCTGGCAGCGCCGGAGCCGCCGGAAACCCGGCGGTGCTGCTGCTGCCGCGGCTCCGGCTCCCCGAGAAGTTGTTGCCGAGGGAGAGCGGCGGGGCCCGGGCCGGCAGCCCCGGCCCGCCCGGCATGCCCGTCCGCCCGGAGCCCAGCGGGGCAGCGGGGCGGCGGCCGAGCCCCTGAGCGGGCGGGAGGAGCCATGGAGCCGGTGAGTGCGGCCGGAGCGGGACGGGCAGCGGGGGCACCCGGGACAGGGAGGGGGACCCCGGGCCGGGCGGGAGAAGCGCCTGCCGGGGCACGGGGACCGCCCGGGCACCTCGGGGCGTGTTCGGGTGTTCGCCGCTCTGGGACATCCCGGCCCCGCTGCGCCCGGGGCACGGCGAGCGAGACCGCGGGGCGGGGGTTCCCCGTGCCCGGCAGCCCCGGAGCGGCTCGGGCAGAGCCCCGGCAGCGCATCCCGGAGCCCTCGGGATGGTGGGGCCGGCCGGGAGGGGCTGCCGGGCTGGCTCCACGCGTGCTGGGCCACCCCGAGTGACTCCGCTGGCGTGTTGTCCTGCCCCGCTGGAGCCGGGCCTGGGTCGAATCGCCAGCTTGGCCATGGCTACGCACCTCCAGACTTCCCCACTTCTGTTCCGCTCCTCCTTTCTGTTTGGGACGGGTTTAACTCGGAGAAGGGCAGTGGTGCTTCTTCTGCACACGGTTTTCATGTCCATGGGATCAGACACCCCAATAATCCATCCCTCTGAGAATTGATTAAGATGCCACAAATTTTTTGGCAAGTTAAACAGGTCGCTTTCTCCCCTCGTCTGGCCACGCAATTATTCCTGCTTCCTTTCCTTGGATGAGGTTTTGCTGCTCATGCACAAAGAAAGATCCCGGTAGGACGGACTTCAGGCTCTGTCTGGTACATGCGATCCCTGTCGCTGTGGCTTGTCTCTCCCCCCTCACACCCCCTTATTTCAGCTCCCAACATTCTGTGGCAAGAATGAAAGCTCTTTTAAAACAGCAGGGAGACGGCAAAGCAGCCCAAGTTGGTAGTGACTGAGAGTTGTTATTATCCGCTGGCATCCATGAAATTAATCCACAGCAGAGAAACTGCTTCCAGCTGGTGGCTGCCGGCCAAAGGGGCTTCACACTTACCCCAGCATTGGCTGGCCCTCTCACGGGCTTCTCTTCTTTAGTGATCCATGAATCCTCCAAGGATTGCTTGTAGAAGGGGTGTCAGAGGCAGTTCCCCAAGTTCCACGTGCATCTGAGCAGTTCACTTCCAGCGATACAATCTGTTCTGCTCCAGCAGCCTGGGGAGAAGTGCAAGTGCTAATAACAGCAAGGTTTGGGAGATAACATGGAAAGGGAGAAAAAGAGTGGACGTGTAGGGATGCAGGTTGTCTCCTGGGAGTTGTTCATCAGCACCTTGGTAGAAAGGAGTGTATGATAGTGAGATGCTTGATTGAAATGAAGTTGATGTAACTGGCTGAGGCACTTCTGTGATCTGTGTAACTTTAAAAGCACCACTGTTATTCAACTCTTGGGGGTTTGTTTTGTTGGAAGACGTGAAGATTATGTGGGTTTGTGGGCCCATAAAATACAGGGCAGGGGAGTTGACTGCCTAGTTGTTAAATAAAAAGCCATCTTGTCTGATTTGGGTTCTCTGCTGAGCTGCAAAATGTGAGGCTAAACCAAGCTGAAGGAGTGGAACTTGTGTTTCACCTCTAATGCAAAAATGGCTCCTTTGGGTTGGTTTTGGGAGCGATGCCTTTGGCCTGAGCCAGCATTGGGATAACTTGGTTCTTCCTTCATTTACACTGGCTCACTTGGCTGATGTCAGAGGGCTCCTTCTCATGGAATTACCACAAGAATGAATCCAGCCCAAGAATATCCCAGGAAGGATATCTGAATTTCTTGTGGAATGCTCATATATAGCTGAGTTAACAACAGGAGCTCATGTCTTTTAATTGTGGAATTGCAGGCAGGGGACACAGGATGGACACAATTCCCCTGCTGCCAGTTTGGGGCAGGGCTGGCAAAAAAAAAATTGCAAAAATGTCAGGCACCATCTCCGAGACTCTTCTTGCTTTTGCAGGAACAAAGTTTGCAGTTGAATGATCTGGGTTTTTAATGTCCTTAAGCTGCAGGTCAGGGATTACAGCACCTGCCCCCCTTGTGGGATGTGCTGGGTATGTGTGAGGGGGAGCCAGACCCCAAACCAGCTCTGCCCCGCTGTGCCTTGTACAGAGGTGCCAACATGAGCCCCAGCTCTGCTGGGCAGGTTGTTTTTCAGGGGTAGATGTTAGGTGCTGTGTTTTCACAGGCAGTACTTTTATTTTAAAACCAGTGTAGTTTTTGCTCTGCGGAGCAGAGCATGGATAGACATATTTACCATGTGACTTCAGCCTTTCTGCCAGGTGGGGAAAAAAAAGCCCAGCAAAAATTCACCTGCCAAGCAAAAAAAAAAGCCTTAAAAGATGAAAACATTTTAGCAGTTGTTGGTCTGGACTCACTTGAATAAACTCTTCATACAGCAACATCCATGCACAAGTGCTACGAGGGAGGTTAAAGTCCATGCCCAATTATCTAAAAATGACATCAAAAGGGTTCTCGATCAGGAAACCAGCAGGTCTGTATTTGTGCAGGAATTGATGTTTGCTGAAGTGGCAGATCTCAACTGAATACAACTTCCTGGCAACCTAAAAAGTCAAGTTTAAAAAAAACCCACCCTATGTAGTTCCTCCATTTCCCGGAAAACTTTTTGATGCTCAGTCATCCTCTATTGTGGCCATTTCAGATACAGCTCAGTAGAACTGAAATAGCTTCTTCAGAAGGCACCGAGGTTGTTGCAGGTTTCAGCCGAGTTTTCTTTTAGATGAAACACAGTTTATTTGAGTTTCTTGTTCCCAGTCTGCACCTGAGCCTACCAGGAAAGCCCAGCCCCTTCTAGATCTTAGTGGAGGTCAGAATAAATGTGGGTGCACGGGGTTTTTAAGCTGTTTTTCTTCTTTTTATGGGTGCAAGCTCCCTCTTTGGAATAAGAGCTTACCCTGGTGAAAGCTGCTGTCCAAGGGTGTGTTCAGTGGGAGTTTGGTGCATGAAAACAGATTCGTTAACAAGGCTCTCCTCCAAATTTTTTAAGCTTGTCCATACACACTTGCTCTGTCCTGGCTGTGGGAGTATCCAGCTCTGACTGTGTTCCATGCATTTGGGATTTTCTCATGTTATGAAACAAGATGTCTGAGCTCCAGCCAGTCCCGTTTGTGCAGTGAGGGCCACTTTGGGGTGTTTGGGGCTCTCTTGTCACACATCTTCTGTTTGTGTGCCAGCTCTCTGCAGCAGGATTGCTGCTATTACATGTGGGGACATGGAGAAAACCGAGTCTGGGGGACAGTGGGGTCCCTGGGAGGGGTTGGAGGATTTGGGCTTGGCCTCTCCTGACAAATCACAAGGTTGGTGAGGTGATTGTGTAAGGGGATTTGGCTCAGCAAGGGATTCCTCTTGCCTTGCTCCAGGGAAAGAGGCTTACTGAGGGGTCCATGGGGTGTGGGGAGCAGCAGGGTGCTCCAAGGGAGGGGTGCAGGGATCCAGCCTTTGCAAAGGCTCTTCCAGTGCACTGGAGAGGAGGAAAGCTTTCATCTTTTACCTGCTGGGAACGTTTTAACGTGGATATAGTGAAGCCCTGTCCCTCATGCTGTGGATTTGCCCACAGGAGTTGGTTTGGGGATGGTGACTAAGCAGAGACACCTAGAAGAGGAGCTTGCAGAAGTGGCCTTGGACTAAAATATGAGTGTTGCTACTGATGCCAGCAGAATCCATCGTGCTGGGATTCATCAGAAAGCTGGAGGAGCAAAGAGGAGAGGAATCTGCTCTTTTTCAAGGTGCACTTGGTGCACGAGTGAGCAAGGAGTACCTCCCCAGAGAGGGAAGCAGAGCCCCTGGGGGAGCAGAGGAGCAAGGTGGACTTGTTGCCCTCCCAACAGTGTCTACAGGGATGGCTGGGGTCTGTGCCCACTTACCAGTCCTGTGAGAGCTGGTTGAGTTTTCCTCTGGAAGATGCCAGTCTCCCGTTGTGATGTGGTGGGGAGGGACCGCAATTGGTGGGTGCCAAAATCTTCTCTGGGCTGCCTTTCTGATGATGGAAACTCCTTATGCCTTCTGTCCTTGCAGGATACAAAGGAGGAGGTCTCAGAGAAACCCAAGGGTGCTCCAACTGCAGAGAAATATGGCTGGATTAAGAAAAGCAGCGGGGGGCTCCTGGGGCTGTGGAAGGATCGTTACATCCAGCTGAGGAAAACACAGCTCATGGTCTACGAGGATGAGGTATGGTCACAGCTAATGGCCTTGAATGAGGGGCAGGAGCAGGCCCCCGGGGACACAGCCATGTCCCTGTGTTTTTTACTCTTCCCTCCAGCCCATTCCTTCCAAAAGGACTTCTCCAGATATCTCCAGGAAGAGTAAACTCTGTAAAAGAGACAGCAGCTGCAAATATATTATATATTATAAATATTTTAGCCACTGAATATTTTGACAGAGCCTTTGCCAAAATACAACAAGGGGGGCAGGACATCCTGTGAGAAGGTGAACAGAGTGAAGCTTTGGGCGGAAGCAGGATATGTGCAATGAGGTTTTGGCTTTTGAAGGATAAAAGTGATTATAGCAGGCTGACTTCCCACCTGCCACTTGAGGGGATGGCAGGCAACCCTGCAGCTGTTTGGCGCCCCTCAAGCAGCTCAGATTGTTGCCAGCCTGACTCCTCAGGGTTTCTTTTAGCCACTGAAGGATGCAGAGTGAGATTGTGAGTGCTTGCTGTCCTCCTTAAGCACAGACAGACTGGATTTGGCTCATCTTTTCCCTTTACTTGAGCCAGTTCTGAGCAAAGGACCCCTGGGAGCCTTGTTCTGGACTTCCCTAGATAAACTGCATGCCTTGAGTTCATGGCCACACTTTGAGCTGTTTCCAGACAAATGAGGAGTAAGAGCCAAGCTGAATCTGTCCTGCATTTTCAGGCAAGAAGAATGAAAAGTGCAGGGCTGCTCCTGCCAGGATGCAAAGGTGGCTTTGTCCTGAGTCAAGCCCTTGTTCCTGGGCTGGAAGCAGCTTCTGCAAGAGCAGAGTTTGCCCCAAAAGTTAGAAATTACAGTGCAGAGCACAAGCTACAACCAAGAGGGGTGTGAGATGAGGGGTGGGTAGGTCAAAGCCCTGTGGTGGCCTGTGTGTGCAGCTGGGTGGGGGACTGTGGTCTGCACAAGGCCACGTGTTTGTGAGGTGTCAGGCCCAGGAGGATCTGGGTCATGTGTGGGCATCAGGATGATATAAAAGCAAAATCATGTAAACCTTCATGTGCAGTGTATCAAGGGAAGAGGAATGGGGAAATGTTTCAGCAGCTGCATTGCTGTGGTGGTTTCAGGAACAAAGGACTGACAGTGAGTTCGGTTCTCTTTTTTAAAAACATACTCTTGCCTAATAAAGAAGATTTGTTATAAACTATTTAGGTTAAAGGATACTGCCTCTTCCCTTAAGCTGAACACTCCTGCTCTTCCCAAATCCCAAAGCTTTCTGGTGTCATTTGTTCTTAGCTGTGAAATGTCATGAAGAGTGCAAAAATAATGACAGGAGAAGTCAATGTCAGGTGATGAGCAGTTCAGAAGGCAGGAAAAGCAAGGGGGAATTCTCTTACCCAGAGGGATGCAGCCTGGTCCTGCAAACTGTTGACTCTCTGTAGATCAGTTCCCAGTGCCCTGGACACCTGTTGACTCCAGCTGAAGCTTCAGGAACTCGAAGATTCAAAATCTATAAACATGACGTAGGTTTTTTTTAAAAGGGCATGCCTTTAAAAACAAGATACATTGAGGCTCTCATTACCACAAGGGAAAAGGAGGCTTTTAAAGTAAGATTAATTTTCACAGACATTCAGAAGAAGGAAAAAAATCCCAATCATTTAAAGGGTTATTTTATTATCTCAAGAAGGAAAATGGCATTTGTAACAACCAGGAATAATATTTTCTGGTAGCCTGCGGATTGTGGTAACATCCTGTAATAAATTGCATCTGTAAGCTACAGTAGCTGCAAGGTCCCATTATTGTAAATAAGGGATCATGTTAATATCTATAGGCTATTAAACTGGCTTACAGTGAAGTCAGATGTCTTAGGAGAGGAAATTGCTGCAAAATTATCTGGTAGCACAATAGGATAACATGTGATTGTGCAGACTTACTACAGGGAAACCAAAGGAAATGGCAATTTTCTGCACTCAGGAGGGGTCTTGTTGCAACAGAATTGAGGCAGTTCATGTTTATTACTGTATTTATCTTCCTTTAATGTGATCAGGGCAGTGTGGCTGTCTCTATCTTACAAATGGTGAACTAAGTTTTTGAGATGGGAAGGGTTGATGTCTAGGCAGAGCCTGTGGTGCAGTGTGCTATGGTGGTTTGCATTTCTGGAGTTCAAGGTGCCATTTTTCCCACTGGACCATCTCCACATATCTGCTCTGTGTGACCCTGGAAAAGAACACAGCATTCAGACCATCCTCAGACTGAAACACTTACAAATGGGGTTGTTCTGTGCTTGCTGAAAAGGAAAGGAGATAAAACCTCAGGCAACAGGAATAAAAGGCATCTCTTCATATTTATCCTGAATTAGACTTGGATGGGTTAAACGGGGGGTCAGCTGCCATGTGGGCAGGCAGGTTTGGAGGCTGAGCCTTTCAGCTGGTCTGAGCCCATCAGATTTCCAGGAACTGAGTGGTGCCTTGGACTCAGTGTGCTTTTCTCAGTCCCTCCCGTGCCCACCCCTTCACAAAGGGCTGCTAATGTTGCCTTTAGCTGTTGTTTCCTATGCAGGCCGCCTTGTTGGTGCAGTTGCATGAGCCTGGCTGCACGTGTAGCTGAGGTTTAGGTGCAAAACAAGAGCAGAGGGGACTGCCAACACCAGATAGATACAGACAAGAACATTGTACAGTGTTGCTGGAAAGTACAGTCTGAGCAGCACACAGATACCATATATCATCATCAGTAGCAATCTCCTGGAATGTGCTGGAGATTGATTCCCTGACCTGCCCTGGGAACGTGTTCCCCAAGTTGCATCTGCTAGTCAGGCTTTGGGTTTGGTTTAAAGCAGAGCCACCTCCTGAAGGCAAATGGCAAATGCCTATTGTGTTACCTGGAGCAGATGGGGTGAAAGTCATCCCACGGGGCTTCAGGTTTCTTTCAGAGGATGGGGAATGAAGGGAGATGGATTTCTAATTCTCTGCTGTGCCTGCATATCTACAGCAGCCTGCATCTGTACCCTTGCAATTAAGCAATATGTTCGTATATTCCATACCCAAATGTCAGGAAAGGAGGCACTGATGCAAGTGCCAAGAAATCGGATCCCAAGAAATGCTGTGCAGGTCTGCATAGAAGCAAGTGGGTTGTTTTCTAGTGGGGTTTCTTGTCTTCTTGTCTCTGCATATTCTTGCATTAAAAAAAACCTACAGAGTTGTTTTTGGTTTTTTTGCCTGAAGACCAGGCAATGCAATGTAGGGTGACTAGACAGATCAATATTATTACTTCATGGATTAGAAAGTCTTGAGTTTGGATTTTTTTACCCCCTAAACAGTGCAGCTAGTGTTTAGACCTGTTTTCTTCTTGTTTTAGGGTTTCTTTGTAAGTGTCTTATTTGACAGGGAAAAATCCTACTAGATTCTAGAGACCAGAGAATCCACTTGGCATTCAACAGTTGGACATTTAACATCTGCATTTTGCCCCTGATAAAGTAATTGCAAGGTATACCCAAAACTGATTTGTTAAAACACTTTGAGAGCCTCAAATAGAGAAAGAAATTATTATTTCAGACATTTTACACTGAATGGAAGGTCTCAGCCCCTGAGTCAATGAGGAGGTTTTTGCTGGGAATTACACCTTCTTATAAATAAAAATTTCAGGGAGTCTTTCCCCCCCACCTTTTTATAAACTTTTCATTAAGGAAATTGTTTACCAAGTGTGATTCTTCAGTTAAGCATATGCATTAATATGTCCAGTTGTTCAGTAACTTTCTTCTTAAGGGCCAAGCCGATAGACACAGATATGTTTGTCACAGGACATGCTCATGAAGAGTTAATGGAATAGTTTCTCTGCATTAAATCATGAATGTAAGGGTTCTGTACCACGATTGAGCTTCTCCAGAGCATGTGTCAGGGCAGTGTCTGGAAGTGACCTTGTCCCTGCATGGTGCTGAGTGTCCTCCAGGTCCCAGGAGGCTGAAGGGACCTGGGGACCTGTGTCAGGGTCAGGTCTTTCGTTCTTTATCTTAGTGTTGCAGGACAGACATAAAGGATCTCTTTGTGACCCAGGTAGGCTCACAGAGCAGGGATGGCTGCTTGCCAAGGGTAAAACATAGACAAAAGCCCCATTCTGCTGCTCCCTGAACTCAGATGCTTTTCCTTTGCCTCATACATGGAGTTTTTATATTTCTCTGGCTGCTTTCTTCCCTGCTTTCCCTGAAGAGGATAACTCACTTGAAAAGTTCAGGTCCCTGAGATGAAGGAACCACAGCTTGAACAGTCAAGGTGTCTCTGGGAGACAGCATCCTGCATGTCCCCATCCTCTCTGCCCTTGTTCCATGGCCAGGTCACAGTCCCCAAAGCCTCCCCAGGGAGAAGACAGGCAGCTGGAAGGCAAGAGGCAATCTCACAGCAAAACCACACCTTTCCACCCTGCCAAGTCCCCTTGTTCCCCAGCTTGGTGTTCCACAGCCGTTAGGATGTGGCACATGGCTTGCGCAGGGAAGAGTTCCTGTCCAAGAGGCAGGATGGATGGCATGGACAGGAAGGGTGACATCGGCTCTGCTGGGGACAGAGCTGCTCTTGAGAGCAGGGAGGGTGGGCAGGAGGCTTGGGGCTGGTGTCAGCTCAGAGCACTGCTGAGCTCTCTGCATCCTGAGCCCAGGGAAGGAGGGGAAGGAGCTGGGAGCTGCACCGGCCGTGCGCAGGGCTGTAACGTGGGCGGTCGTGCTCCGAAGGCCAGGATGAGATCACCCATCCCCGAGGCATGTATTCCTGACCTCACCCTCCTCTGTCATTTCTTGGCCGCAGAGGGGTTATTATTTCCATCCCTGTCCTTTTGCAGTGACATTGCATACCAGGATTGCAGCAGGAGCCTTCAAAGGGCCCGGTAGCGTCAGCAGGATTTTATCGGCTGGGTTTTAGGTTTGGGCAGGATTCATCTCCTCCTCCTAGTGTGCCTTTTCCCAGTTCACATTCACCTACTCAGTGTTAAATGAAATAAACAGTAATGTCATTAAAATAATAAACCTAAATTAGATCCAGACATCCCTTGGTGGCTCAGGACTTGCTGTGAGTACTGCCATCAGCTCTGCCGGGCCCCCATCCCCAGATAGGAGGGTTAAAAAAACTGAAACGCAGGCTGAGTTCTGCACAGCGACTTAAATGTCAAGTGGTAAAGGGAGGAAATTCCCCGCAGCCCACTTCCCTCTGAACTCTCCATTCCCTGCCTCCAGCCACGCAGCAGCTTCCTGGCTATGACATGTTTCCTCATCCCACACCCCCGTCTCCACTACAGGAATTGCTAAATACAAACTCATACAGGCACAAGGAGCTGCCCTGGGAGCAGAGCCTGAGCTGGGGGTGGTTATGGCCAGCGATTTTAATTCAGGATGGTACTGGAGAGGTTCATGAGCCATGCTGACTGTAGCACTTCACTGGCAAGAACTGCTCTGAGATTCTCACTGCTCATTTGTGCTTAGCAAAAGGGAGCTTTGGTCTCTGCTGGGCTACTGAGACATGAAGAATATTATCTGCCCAGTGTTACGCTGCAATTCCTATTAGGGATGGTGCTCTGCAGCTGAACTGAGCCACGCACCACGTGTGGAATTTTAGTTATGTTGCTGGGAGAAATGAGCCAAGATCGCGGCCGGCAGTCATCAGTGGAGATACTCCAGAGATAAATATTCCCCACTGAGATGCTGGCCCAGACAGTTTTGCCGGCTGTACAGGGCTGTATTTCCAATCCTAAGCGTTTTGACAGCTCAGAGTGTGGCTGCAAGAGGACTGTGTCCATCACACATGGCTCCTGCTGGCCTTTGTGATGTGAGGACCAGTCTGCCCCAGCTCAGTGTGGCAGCAGGGCTCTCCTCTCACCCCTGCTCTGGCTCAGGCTTCCTGAGGGGGCTGCTTGGACCATCGTGATGCTTGTGTCATCTTCCCTGTGAAGAAGCAGAATCACATCTCCTCCTTTCATTGTGGGATGGAGGTAGTGTCACTTCTGGCTGCAGATGCCTGGATGAGGCGAACAGAAATGACAGAAGCTGGTGTTACTGTCCCCAACCTGTTATTTGCTCAGCCACTGTGGACCACTAGGCCTGTAGCTTAAAGACCAGAGTATTTTCTTAATGAGATGCCAGCCTGATTTATGGGGCTTTCTGGCTGCATGCAGGTTATTTTTAAGGCAGAAGAGCTTTTAGACAGTTGCAAAGGGAAGAAATGCAGAATTTGATGGTCTATGATTGATTTCAATGTCTCCTTTTCATAGTAATGTTTCATTCCCTCTCTGCAGGATGAACAGAAGTGCATAGAAACGGTGGAACTGGAGAGTTATGACAAGTGCCAGGAGCTGCGTGCACTACTAAAAAGGAAAAATCGTTTCATTTTAATCCGCTCCCCGGGTAAGAAGGTAGGATTGCCTTTCTCATCACCCTCGAGTTTGCTAACTCCCAAGTGAGTTCCAGCCAGCTGTGCCCAGAGCAGATGAAAAGCTCTGAGACTGAGCTCCTTGGCAGCTGGAAGACTGACCTGTAGCTGTGAAGGGTGTACAGTGTGTAAGAAGGAAAGCCACTGTCATGTAGATTTCTTTCTTGTTGTGGGGAAAGCATCTTCCTGCAGCTCGACCTTTTCCTCTTGATTTTTTTTCCTGCCTTAGCATTTTTTTTCTTCCAGTACTCCCTAAGTTGTACTTCTTAGATCATTCCCTATGGTTCCTCCATGTCTTCTGAACACCCGTGGATGCTGCAGCTTTGCCCAAGTCCAGCGGAATCAAAAATTCCAATCCATGTACTGAGACAGTTCCTGGAGTTAGAACCATTGATCTGAGAAACTCCAGTGCAAATTTATTTGCAGCCAAACAGTTCCTAGGAGAAAAGATTTATTTTGCAGAATTCATGAAACCCTACATCTGTAGCATCCTGCACAGCATCTGGTTAGATCCAGAAGCTAAAAACCAGGCTGGCATTGCAAAGTGACTATACATCCATCTGAGCACAGGGTGTATGCAAGGACATCCTGCTTTACTTCCTATCTATAGTCATCATCACTACACATCTTTTGATGTTCTTCTTAGCTCCTACTTGCATGCCATCCATTTCAGCATCTTTATGGGCTAGAATTCTTCATTGTTGCTTTGGGGTATCACACTTTGCCTTGTAATTTCAATGTGATTTTTTTGGCCTTAGAGTTCTTACTAAATCTCCCCATGCAAATCTGAGAAGTTGTGAGGGACAAAACACATTCATTTCCATAAGAACATGAACAGACACAAATACCAAGTTGCTGCATTCCCCCATCTCCATTTTGTTTAAATAAATGGAGATTGTTTAGTCCTTGTTGTCACTGTTGCTTATTCTTTCACTCCAGTCACTTAGTGTTTACACATATAATAAGACCCCAGCTGAGTTCAGAGCACCATTGTGCTAAACTTCATTCAAAACAACAAAACAAGGACTTTCCTGCCCCAGAACCCTGGGCTAGTGAGCTCCCCCAGAGCACTGGATCCCAGAATACATTAGGAAGAAATTCTTCCCTGCAAGGGTGAGGAGGCCCTGGCACAGGCTGCTCAGAGCAGCTGTGGCTGCCCCATCCCTGGAAGTGTCCAAGACCAGGTTGGACAGGGCGTAGAGCAACCTGTAATATTGGAAGGTGTCCCTGCCCATGGCAGGAGGGCTGGAACTGGATGGTTTTTCTCTTCCAACTCAAATAATTCTAGGATTCTGTGATTCTGAGTGTCCACCTATTCCCAGGGAGGCCAATAATACCCTTTGTGCTCAGAGAGGGGCAGCACGGTAGGAACAGGTATTATCTGCCAGTGTGTTACTGAGAGAGAATTGTGTAATAGCTGCATATGTCTCTGCACTGCTCCATGAATCAATACAGGGTGTGAGACCTGTTCCCAAACCTTTCATTTCTTGCTATGAGAAAAATATGCCCAAACTGTGCCCAAAAGGGTAACTTCATCCTTTTGGCATGCTGGCAAGTTTACAGCTACCCTGTTTTTCATGCCACTGATTCAATGGAGACCTAGATAGAGGGTACTTTTTATAAGGCTCTTTTGGTGAAAGGAAGGGCTTTTATAAATGAAAAGTCCCCTGTTTGTGGCTCCCCTCCCGCCCTTCTTTTGGCTGGGAATCTGGTGAGGGTGTTGACACACAACATACTTTGGCAGATGTTAGCACAGGCTTCAATTAGGAGGCCAACGTACACAACTGTCCTTCTTCTGTTTTGAAATACACAGCTGTGGCGATGTATATCAGTTAAACATTTTCCATTTGGGAGGCTTGCTGCCATCCACACTTTAAAATCACCCTGAGAGCCAGCTTGCCAAACCCTGCCACATCTTGCTAAGGTTTTTTTCTTTTCACCCTCTCTCTGGAGCATAATGGTGAGGAATGAGTTTGAGGGACTTAGCAACAAGCTAGGAAAGGCCATTTCTGTTTCAGTGCACAAATCTTGAATACAGGGAGCCCAGTTTAGTTGCAGGGGAATCCCAGTTTTAATCTTGGATGGGATATTTTTGAGCAGAGATGAATCAGTCAGTTAAAACTACTCTGCAGCTGAAGTTGCACCTGAATAAATAAGTTGTCTGCAAAACACTGGTCGTTGATGAATGTACCCCAGATTCTGCTTGGCCTGTTGACAAGGATGACATTTTTGTTGAGCTGTGACAATATGAGCATGTCACTCGCCTGCACTGGTATGGAACTGAAAGAAAGCACTGCCCCCTGAGCTTCAATTCTTCAGTGAAGGAAGCTGGCAGTGTGCAAAAGCCCTGTTCTGCTTAGAAATCTCAAATGCTTCATTCCATCCACAGCAATTAAGTGAAAACTTTTGGATGCAGAGCGCTGGGCTTCTAAGAAAGGGCAGTAGCCTTGGCCTGGAGACTTTAAAATGTACTAGTCACAATGCAGAAAAGCAGTGTAAATGATGCTTGGTGTAAACTCTGAAAATTGCCAAGATTGGCACGTCTGGTGTTCAGTGGATCTGAAAAGCTTCAGCTGCAGGGAAGTATTAATATTGGGAAGAGGGTGGTAGTAAGGAAAGAGCCCACCAACAAGTCCTGCAGCTCCTCACACCTGTGGTCAGGGATGGAAACTTCCACTGCTTATTTTTCCCTCAATCAGTTTTTCAGGTACCTGGAACTGCCTTCACCAGGGGCCCAGCCTGAGAGCTGCAGTAGAATGCAGTGAGGTTTGGGGGAGTCTGCTCCTGGGGCCTGCCAGTCTGGCAGAGATGCTGCATTATTCCCAGGGGTGATGTAGCTCTTGGTTCAGCTACAGAAAAGCACCAGAATCCTCTGACAGTCATCTCATAGAAACATGGAATGGTTTGGGTTGAAAGGGACTTTAAAGATCACCTAGTTCCAACCTCTCTGTCATAGGCAGGGAGTCCCTTGTCTTCTCCTTTCCCCTTCTTGATATATAACCTGACAAAGTCATGTAGAAGAAGGCAAGAAATGACCTCCCATCTGGCAGATAGGCTCTGCTGCACTCATGGTAGTTGAGATGTTATGACCCAGCTCTGCTGCAGCTTCTGATGGAGGTGATCACCCTGTACCAAAAGTCATCAGAAGGGAACACATCCCCCCAGCAGTTCACAGGCAATTCACAGTTCAGTTTAGCCCAGCCCCACCAGGCTTTGCTCTGAAACAGATAAGGACCAAGCACCGGTTTGTGTCACCTGCCTCTACAGCACATCTGCAGAACTGCTCAGCAGAGAAGTGTTGGTGACAGTCTTAAACTGCAGCTACAAGCTCTTCAGAGCTTGTCTGTTAAATCACTTAGCACAGGTACAGCAGACTGACCCCAGGAACACTTCTCTTTCCTGGAAAGCAGGCTTGGCATTGCCACCAGGCTGTCAGTGCTGGAGAAGACTGATGTCTCAGGGAGGACAGGGAGCAGGGAGGGAGCTGGTGCCCGCTGCTGTCACAGACAGTGATCCCTGTGGGAGCTCTCCTGCCTGAGGTCTCAGCAGTGATTCAGCAGGAGCTGTGCTGTGCTCTGAGGAACTGTCAGTAAATTGTGTAGCCTGCATTCATGGCTTACAATGGTCACTAGGTTTGGCCATGACAGCTTTTCCTGGCACATCAGCCTGTTGTTTATGGCATGACTCAGTCTCAGCTGGCTTAGCAAGAAGGAGTGCAAATGTGTTACCCTGCCTGCTGCCCTCTCATATTGGCGTCACTGACTCTGCCTTAAATTCCTGCTGGAGAGCAGACTCTACTTAATGTTTTGTAGGAAATACCCATCTTTAGATGCATCTGCTGATATCTGTAAATATTCAAATGAGTAAAGGTACAGACAAGAGAAATTAATTTGTTCCTTGTTTGCTGAGAGCCTGGGAGTCTCAGAGTACTGTGCAGAGTCCCTGTGATAGGCAGGACTGAGACCAGCTTCTTCCTGCCTCTCCTCTGCAGCTTCCTGCTTTACAGAGAGCTCCCATCCTGGTTAGGGTGAGCTTCCTTCCCCCAGTGGCTTGGCTGAGGACAGGAGCCACAGATGGATGCAGGCAGAGCAGGGACTGCCAGGCAGCAAAAGGCTGTGGCTGGCAGCAGCCTGAGCACGAGCCTTGGAGCCTCAGCAGCCTGACTCTGTCTTGGTGTCTGTGGATGTGTTGTAAAATGGAGAGAAAAAATTTCTAATATACCTGGGTACTGGAAGGAACCTGCCCCTCTGTGTCACAGCCCCAGGGAGCTGGCAAGCAGGGCTGGCACTGCCCCCACTGCCCTGTGGGTCCCACTGTGCTGCTCATCCTCCCTCACCCAGCCCCTTCTGCTGCCACCATGAGTCCCTTTCTCTCTCCATCTACTGGATCTGATTTGATGGCAAAGGGTTGCATGCCAGAGGGACATCTCAGCTTCTCATTAACGAGGAACCACCCCCCTGAGGTTCTCTCTGCTCTGCCACAGAGTTGCTGACACCAGTGCTTAGTCACAGACTGGGAAGCTTTATTTGGAATGAGGCACAGAAAGTGGCACTGGAAGAGGAAGCTTGAAGTGAGGCAGGAATCCTTCCCCTGAACAACGTGTACGGAGATTTCTAAACCCTGGTGCAGGCTGCCAGGTCTTTGCCAGGCAGTGCAGCAGCTCAGCTGCTCACAAGTAGAGCTTTCTCATAAGCTTTTATAATCACAAAGCTTTGGGGCAAAATCGTTTTCAAACAAAAAAAGTTTTTAAGCACACACAAAACCAGGCCAGCTCGGACTAAAACAAAATCTGGCCGTGGCTCTGTTTTGGAGCTTTGCCTTCCCTTACAGTCCCTGGTTAGAGTGGCTCTTCTGCATCCCAGACAAAGGGCTCTTTTTCCAGAGGGCTGTGGGTCAGGCCCTAACCTCCCCTCTGAGCTCTCAGGAAGGCATGTGGTCCCGTCACCTTACGTGCAAACTGATCAAATAAAGAATCTTTCCCCAAATTATTCCTTAACTCCCTGCTTGCCGTGATGGTTGTGAGTGTCTGGCACTTGGAAGCTGTGATGTAAATCCATGGCACTGACACGAGAAATAAATACAGAAAGGAAGAACAGTTGGTTTCTAACAGCAAGAGTGGGTGTAAGGAGATCAGGCTTTAGTTCTGCAGAATTTCTGATGGTCCCTTCAGAAGTTGCTGAGACCCAGAACAGTTGCTGCTTTGTTGTGCCATGAACAGGGAGCTGCTAAGAGCACTCGTCTGTCAGTCACCATTAGCTTTGTCCCCCTCATTTAATATAGTCCCTGTTTTATATAGACGCTGCTGTGATTTTGGAATGTGGGGCCTCATTTACAAAAAGGCTGAGGCTACAACTGCTCTTGAAGGCAATAGGAAAGTGCAGAGTACCTATAAGGATGTTAAATACCCCAAAAAGCTGTTCCAGGCAAAACCCCCATGAGGCTGTGTTTTGAGCAAGCCTCTCTGTAGTTCATTTCTCCACCTGGAAGAGGTGGATAATTTCAGTTGCCCTGAAAAGGAATTTGTGAAGCCCCCTAGATACTGTAGTGATAAGCAGGAAAGAAAAAAGACTGTCAGGGGAATCAGTAATTCTGTTTTCAGGGCAGGGCTGGAGCAGAGTGAAATCAATAAGCCATATTGACCCAGGAGGATAAAACACATGATGGAATAACTGAGTAAGAAATGCCACCCTGTTGTTAGGGATGGTGCTGGGAGGAGCACACACAGCAGGCTGACATCCCTGCAGCCCGGAAACAATGGGAGTGTCTGACTTTTCATTGCTTCATTTGCAATGTTGCTGGTGTCCTTTAGCACAGGAGTATTCCTGTGTGCCTGTGCAGTGTGGATGAGGGCACCACATGGAGCTGTTTGGATCCCAGCTGGTCTGCCATGGAGCCACCTGTAGGGTGAAGATGATATTTCTCTCACCTGGAGTGTACTCTGGGACACAGCTACATAATACTGGTGAGGTGCTCAGAGGAAACTGCAGTGAATTAAATAACACCCTGCCTACTGTCACTGCTGTGGGCAAGGAGAGACTGGAAACACTGAGCAAAGCCATGGGGTTGTCCTGGAGGAAGGGAAGAGCTGGCTGGCTGGAGGACAGGCCATAGAATCACCCATTCTCCCTCCTTATTTGTGACCCATACTTCTTGCCAGTTCCCTCTTAGATGACCAGCTCTTCCCTTCTTCTTGGGGCAGCTCTTCAGACCCCAGAGAGTGCCTGTCTGCATGTTCACTGCTGGATTTCCTTTGCAAACAGAAAAAGATATGGTGAATTTTTGCACTTACATTGCTCTTACGCCTCATTGTGTCTGTGCCCAGCTGGGTCAGGGTTAGAGCAGCCAGTGTCAGTGCCCCACATTCCAGTATCAGTTCTGTTCTGCAGAGCCACAGGAACAGAGAAGCAGGCAGAGCCCACTGTGTGCAGCCTTCCCATTCCTGGTATTCTGGGGGAAGTGGGAGATAACATATTTTACTTCATCTGAACCAGCCAGTAGGACTTGGACTTTCAGTCTGACTCTGTGCAGTGTGACCATTTGCTGTACAACTCACTGATGCTCCAAGAGCTATTCCAAGTGTTTTGCAGAAAGGAGAAACTTACGTTTTTACTACTTTAGTAGTTACCAAAATAAAACTACAACAAAAAGCTGTCCAGCATAACAAAATGCTGTTCATGGGAGCTATGCCAAAGCACAAAGGAATCTGTCGTTTAAACACAGGCTAGAAGTGCATGTTATATAGAAACTGAAGTGATTCAGAGGTATCTCTGGTCCTGACAAGGAATGCTCAGGCAGAAATTCTCTCTCTGCTCTTGCAGGTTCATGATATCAAATTTCAAGCTCCAACTTTGGAAGAAAAGGAATCGTGGATAAAAGCTCTTAATGAAGGGATCAATAGAGGCAAAAACAAAGTATTTGATGAGGTAAGAGAAACAGTTTTCAAACTCCTATGTTTCTGTGTCTGTTTTCATCCATGACTCCTTGAGCTAAAAGCAGAACTTGCCTGAACTCTTGTTCTCCTCCTTCCTGCATGCCAGCCATGGTCCAGGGAAAGAGAACGTGGTGTGCAAGGTAGGGCAGGTTCCTTCCCTTCAGAGCTTGGGATCCGGATTTCTGTGAGTCTCCCTCTCCCAATGGAAGCAGCTGGTGCAGAGAAGCAGCTGCAGCGCTGAGTTGTGTAGAGCTGGGATGCAGCCTGGAGGGACTCATCTTCCCCACACTGCCATGGTCCTCAGCACCAAGCAGCCTGGAAATGGAGGCACTTGGTTAGGATGCAGCCCAGTCTTCAGGACTGGAAAGGTCTGAAGTGACTCAGTCCCCCAGCTATTCCGCCTGCAGTCTGGAGAGAAGTCTGGTGGAAAGTTACTCCATGGTCCTGGCCAAACCTGCCTGCCTCTCGGCTGGCCCCAGCACACCTGCACTTTCAAATTCTCCTCCCATCCTGCTGTACGGAGGGGAGGATGAAAATTGCACAACCTAGAGCCTGTTTAACCTTGTCCTGCTCTGTCTTAGTTTATAAATCAGCCCTGAGCTAAACCAAGGAAGCAGCATCTCTTCTGCAGTTCTTTCCGTAACTGACAGGAAATTAACACAACCACCACCATGGAAATGACACAAGAGAAAATGAGCAGGGTAAGGAGAGACAAGGAAATCAGCAAAACTGTTTAGCAAAGGAAACCAAAGCAATGAGTAAAAGTTCTGAGAAAAGGGCTAACTTGTGTAGATACAGTGCTAGAGGTGTAAACTCTGAGAAGTTGGGCTTTGCTTTTATTCAGTACAGTGGTCAGTGAACTCTGCACACCCTTCAGCAGCACAGCTAGGTGGGATCTCAGATCACCTCCCTGCCCTGTGAAATGGGGTTATCCTCCTTACAGAGGGATCCAGCCTCTAATTCTCAATCATTCCAGTAAGGATCAAACCTCAGATTTAAAATGTTTCCACACAGGCCAGGCACAGGGTAATGGGTCAAGCCCTCAGCTCACTTGGATTATCCTGAAGGAGCTGTAAAACCACTCTGCCATAATTTCTCTTTAAATCCCTATTTCACCCTCACCAGCTTTCCTATTGTACAAACTTGTGGTACCAAGGACACACAGATGTTTCTGGTCACTGGTGCTGCCCCTCCATGGGGAGCAGACTCCAGCCCTTGGCCATCCATGTGGGTGGATGGTCATAGAGCCAGCACAGAGAAATACCTGTCAGGGCACTTGGACTTCCCTCCTTAGGAGTGTGAGGCAGTGCATTTCTCATCTGATTGCAGGAAATAAATTTGTTAATTCAGCTGGATCTGCAATTAATCCAGGTCACTGCTCACACCTTCTCCTCAGCATCCTGCAGTCATTAGAGCTGTGGAAGGGAAGGGCTGAAACAAAGTGCTGCTGATACAGTTCACAGTCAGGTCACGGTTATTAATGAGCTTTCACCTCTAAGATGGAAACAGCAGTTCTGGGGCTGTGTTCTGCCATGTGCAGGAGCTGGTCCAAGCACAGGGTGCAGTGAGGACAAAGCTCCTTGTGTCCTTTTTTCCCTGCCTCTTAGGTGGAGATAAGTTTAGCCATTGCAAACCTCTGAGACCTTAGATATCCATCACATATGTGCAGGGCTTTGCGGGCAGGCTGTAACTGAGCTCTGAGGTAAATTCTAGAGGTGAAGTGCTTCAGCATTTCATGTGTGACAGTGACAACTTTATGGACATGTCCTGAGAAATTAATGACCCTCTTCCTTTTTTGTTTTCCTCCTCTTCCCCCTGCTCAAGGTGAAAGTGGACGAGAGCCTCTCCTTGGACCACGTGACTCGGGACAGGGTGAAGGTGTCCCACGGACGTCGGCCCCCCACGAGAAGTCACCTAAAGGAGGTGAGTGCACCCTGATGGAGTGACCCATCCCACCAGCTGGGATCACTGAGAGCTGCTCCTTCCACACAGATACCAAACCCCAGGGGAACCCCAGAGACAGCTGACAGGGAAACAACTTCCTGCAGGAAAGACTGTGCCAGCACCTCTCTAATGAAGCTCCAGGTTCCCATAGATCTCTATCTGCTGCAGCACGTTACCATATATTAACTTTTCATAACTCATAAGCTGCTTCACCTTCTGGTCAGAGCCATTAGAGACTGAAGCTCCTATATTTATTTTCAAAGATGTGATAATTTTGCAGCCACAGTGGTGTAAAGGTAGAAGAACTGCATGGTCCATGGGGAGAAGCTGTATTTTTATTAAGCTAACTGGAGAAAGCGGACGAGCTTTCAAGCTTACAAGCCCTTCCCTACATTATTCTCCCAGGCAGTTTTATAGACTAACCTGTCTCTACTTTTAACTGATTTTCTGGGTCTGTCACTTGAAAAAAAAAAAGAAAAAAACCACAAACCTGCATTTCATTTCCAGGGGAGAGGTTCTTACTAATGTTTGATTCCTGTGATTTATGAAGAAGTTTCTACAGACAGATTGATATTTTAGCAGAGCGTTAATCACAAGCAAGGGAAGGTTTTTAAATCAAACCTTCTTTCTTCAGACTTCCAAGACCCTGACTTATGTGCCTGCACAACACTCAGATGACCCTTGTGCAGAAAATGAGATACCCTGAGACTTTTTACTTTGCATAGAAATGGAGGGAGAGTGTCTCTCCCAGAGAAATGCATGAGAATGAATCATAGATTCCCATCCTCCAGAAAACCGCAGAAGAAAACATGACAAAAGTCACAGCAACAATGAACTGTGGATTCTCTTGCCTAATACGGGTTCAGTAAGGTGGGGAGCCCTTCCCTAGGCAATAAAAACATCTCTCTTCCCTGCTCAGATCACTATTTTCACAAGATAACCCTGAGGTTAATACCTCTAAGATGTCTCACCCTCAGCCAAAATCAGGGAAAACTGACTTACAAATTCAGCAGCAGGAATGAGGGGATAGAGCCTGCAGAAAGATGTGTATCATGGCTGCTGGCTGCAGATTCATGAAGGAAATGGCATGAACATGGATTTTCAGTGTTCATAGCAGGCCAGGTGAGAATGGGTCAGGGCCAAGCTGCCAGGATGCAGCTTGCCTCTGTCTCTCTGCTGGGCTGGAAAGGCAGAGAGAGGCTTTAACTAAAGTTTCTGCATTGCAGGAGCCTGGCCCTGGCTGCAGCTCTGCCTCTGTGTGGTTTTGGGTTCCCTCACACAGGAACTGTCACTGCGGTTCTCCCTGTGGGGCACTGAGCTTACACACTGCAGTGTCTTTGCTAAGTCCATCCTTTTTAGGAAAACCTCCCTACTAGTAAGATTTTCACAGAGCCTGTGGTTTGAAGGAGGCTTAACCAGCTGAGGCTTGGCCCTGGTCAGGCCAGGATGACACTGGGTTAGAGGAAACAAGCAGAAGGCAACAGGATTACAATCCCTGGCCAAGTGATCTAAAGACCACCTTGGTTTATGACAAGCTCAAAAGCAGAAAATGAGCCTTGGGGGGGGCACATTGTAAATGAAGGGGGTACAGGGATCCCACTACCACAGGACAAAGAATAAAAAGACAGAGCTTAGCACCCACAGGAAAACCAAGAAATTAGGTTATTGTGGTACAGACTTTAAGACAGTCTTTTCAAAAGCAGTATTAAAATAAGTTCTGCACTTTTCTTAGAATCAAGGGCTGGGTTAGAAGGGACCTTAAAAATCATCTGCAAGGGCAAAGAGCCTTTCACTAGACTGGGTTACTTAGAGCCCCTTCCAGCCTGGCCTTGAACACTCCAGGGATGGGGAATCCACAGCCTCTCTGTGTAACCTGTGCCAGGGCCTCACCACCCTTATAGTGAAGAATTTCTTCTGAATATCTAATCTAAATCTGTCCTCTTTCTGCCTAAGGCCATTCCCCCATGTCCCATCACTCTATGACCATGTGAAAAATCCCTCTCCAGCTCTCTTGGAAGCCCCCTTTAGGCACTGGAAGGGGCTTTAAGGTCTCCCTGAAGCCTTCTCTTCTCCTGGCTGAAAAGCCCCAACTCTCTCAGCTTGAAGCAGCAACCCTTTGCTTGCCATGCTGGTTGCAAGGGTTTTGCACTTTAACTTGAAGTTAAAGGATGAAACATAGAATCAGTGATAGAAATTGAAAACTTTCTCCCTTGTTTTTCAGGCTGCCAAGTGTACATCAGATGGTATCCTGCGACTAGATCTGGATATAGTAGACAATGGACCACCAACCTTTGGCTCTACTGTCAATGAAAGTGACAATGAACCACCTCAAAAAGAAACTCCAAAGCCCCCTATGCCACCCACAAAACCCACTGGCATCAAAGAAAACCAGGAGGCAGAGAACGATGTTCCTGACCAGGAGCATAAAAAACCTCTGTCTCCTCCGCTGCCTCCAGATAAGAAGCTTAAGGAAAACATCAAATCAAAGGACAGTGTAAATACCAAGGAGGAGGACTCTGGAATTCCAGAGGAGGACATGGAAGAATCCCAAGAGCCAAGTGAGGAGAACGAGGAGAACCTCGTTGAGGTCAGCAACAGGGTTATATCAAAAGCTCCAATTCCACTTCCTAAGAGCGTGCCAGACAAGCTGAAAGTAGCTTGGGACCAACCAACCATTGAACCTAAAAAGACAGAAGACTTGGAATCATCAGGAGATGATGGCAAAGACAACCCGGCTGAGATTGCTGCTACAGATGTTTCAAAGCCTCCTGTTCCTCCTAAGGTTTTGCCAGAGAAAATGCTTGCCACAGAGAACTCCAGCCATGGTGACCTGGAAGCTGGGGGCTGGGAGGAGCAGGACTCTGGCAGCTCCAAGCCCCCAGTGAATGGGATCACAGCCAGCGAGGTAGCAGAGTTCACATCCCCAACAGCTGAAACAGAAGAAGGAAATGGGAGGACCGCAGCTGAGAAGGAACAGCAAACTTCAGCAGAAGAGACAGAGTCTTCCTTAGCTACAGAAACAGACCATGAGGGTGCAAAAGCAACTATTGAGAAGAAAGATTCTACAGAAAACACTTCAGTTCTCAAACTTCGCTGTTCTTCTCTGGGAGACTTGCTCTCTGATTCCAAAAACAAACAGAGAGCACTTCCAGGCCAAGGTTTCCCAAAGGATTCCCATCAATGCATAGCTAAAATGGAGGAGAAAGTTGCTAATGAAAGGGAAAAAGCAGAAAAGCTTCTGCAGAAGGTTTTACGTGAAGGTTTGGAACAGGCCCAGGAGGGGAATGGACCCCCAGTGGTGGCAGAGACGTTGCTCAACGAGGCAGTGGAACAGCTTCGGCAAGCTTCACAAGTTTTGCAAGAAATTAAAGGTCTTGGAGAACTGAAAAAAGAAGGAACACAGAAACAGAAAGAAAAGCAAAAGGATCTAGTGACTCTTTATAGGAGAAGTGCTCCCTGACACACTTTGCAGAGACTTCTTTCCCAAAATCAAAGCTAAACATTTGCATTTATGATTTGTACCATTGCTAGGCCAGTGTTTAAAGATGGTGTTTTGCTGTGCACACACCATGTTTGTGGGACGGAATTGAGCTTTCAGTTATAGCATCTTTCTTTCTTCATGTTGTACATACCAGTCTGGTTCTAATCCTCTTAGCACAGCAGAAGGTTACAGGACAGTGAACAGTTTCAAAAATGTGAATGCTCCTTAAGGATTCTGTCCAAAGTCCTTTCAATGGATCAGGCCTTAAAAATTACTGGCAAGCAGACCAAGCCAGATTTTTTGAAAGGAGCAGAATGGCTATTCTAGCAAAAGCCCCTGTCTCTCTGTATTTCCAGGCAAGCAAATACCAGATTACACTGGCACCTATCTGGTTTTCCCAGTTAAATCATTTAGGGATAAATGTAGTCAGTGTTTGTTCACTTGCTGGCATGGTTTCCCAGACCACCTGGCCCAGTGACATCTAGGAATGTAAAGATAAACGGTTTAATCTTCTCCAAAGATCCTCATAAAACCACATCCACAGTTAAAAAGTGACCACACAGAGAGGCAAACCAAACTGGCCAATTCCTGACTCCAAGTAGTGTCCCTGATGTGGAGCAGCTGTATGAAGGCACTTTGAGGCTGGCTCTGCAGTGCTTTGGGTGTGCTAAGCACTGTGTGAGTGAACACGAGTCTCAAAGCATCATTGCCAGCCAAGTATTGATTGTTCCTCTTTCATTAATAGGGAAATTGAGATTACACCTGGCCTGTGAAAGTGTCTTCTACCAAGACAACACATTTATTATTGAGGAACGTACCTATCTGAATTCCCTCAGCATTGTTACAAGCAATAGCCAGGCATTTGGAGAACTTATGTCCAGGAGATCCCCAGGAGCTTCCTAGGAGAGCTGTCAAAAAGCAGCTTTGGGGATGTGTGTTCCCTTAGTGTTGTCTTGGGATGTAACTGACAGGAGCATGCACATCAGGCAGTGGGTCTGGATGACTCCCACTGAGCACATCTCTACCTGCTGTGTCCTGGCCAGCCTGAGCCATGGTTTGGCCCAGATCTCTCCAATTTACACACGTGGAGGGAAAGGCATTTTGCACACAAAACTTTGGGGCTGGTCCCAATGGCTGAAGTATATGAAAATAAAAATGCATTGCCATGGAAGGATCTGAGGAAGGCATTGCAGAAGGCTCCAGCACGATTCCCACAGTCTCCCCTGTCCACCACAGTTCCTGTGGCCTTCAGTGATTCCAGCAGTGACAAAATGCAAAGTCTTTGCACTGCTACTGTGTAGCCCCATACCCGAGCTGGGCCCTCTCCCCTGTTCTGTCTCCTTGCTCTGAGGAGAATTGTGTGACAGCCCAGAGGGCTTCTCCTCTGCTTGAGCCAGGCTCTGGAAACATGGAAAATGGCAATCTTCCCAGTCTGGTTTTAAGGAGCAACGTGCTACCTAAACTCTTTTCTCCCATTTTCCAGCACTTTGTTCTTAGCTCATCCATTTCTTTTTCTCCTCATTTCCCAGGTCCCACAAGTCTGCAGGGGGCTGCAAACACCAACCACAGCAGCAGTAAAATTTCCTTTGAGCCTCCTCTTAGGCTAGGCATAGGTACTTCAGGTTTGAGCACAGAAAGGTTGGCTTTGGGCTTCCAAATACCCTGGTTTCTACCACCTTGAGCCAACAAGACAGATAGTGACCATAACTGATGCTTCTGCCTCTTTTGATTAAACTAGCCTTGGTTTTGGTAGTGAGTCCCCCTCTCAAGACAGACACAGATGTTGTACGAGAGTTCACTTGTTATTCTGTCACATGGAAAGTTCTACATGGTCAAACACTCAGGGCTCAGGTGCCAAAAAGCTTTGCTTTGAGGCAAGAAGTTTCCAGTGTCCTAAGCCCACCCTGAGGCACACAGCCTGAAGCAAACTCTGGACCTGTGCCATTTACTGCCATGGGTTCAATGTGAACTCTGGGTCACATTCACCTTTCCAGACACACTTAGGACAAGGGCTAAGAACACAGACAATATTCAGTGCCTATCTGCTATCTAAATGTATTTTTCTGCATGTGCACTTTTGTTTACCGAACACTGTGTGGTATGAATGTGAGCTGTCAGAACCTGGTGTGCACTGGAAGTGGAGGGACACCAGCTCCAGAGAGCAGGCAGGCTTTTGCAAGATGCAGTTCTGTAACAATACATAGATGGGGGAAAACCCAGTTCACACTAACAGGAGTATACACAAACCAGGGCAAACTCTGGGAACAGGTTCATATCCCAAAGCTGAAGCCAATCCTAAACTTCAGGACAGGCAAATCGAAGCCTGGCACTGAAATCCAGGAGAATGACAACAGCTTATGGGGTAGCTCAGTCCCCTAATGTATACACAAATGCTTTTGCTCTCTCCAGTGTTTTCTTGTGGCAGTGTGTTCTGTGGATACTTGTCTGGCAAAGTGCTGGTGAAAATACCCAGACGTCCCTCTCTGTTACAGCCAAACCTACAGGATGTGCTTATATCTACTGCATATTTTTATATTATACTCAATATTCTAATGAATAAATGTCTGACATTTTACTGAATAGCCATCAGTAGGAGTCCTAACAGATAAATACGCTTTACCTGTTAGGAAATGGGCAAATTAAATAATTTTTTCAACCTACAGCTAATTACTGTGTATGCTGTATGCTGTACTAACAGATCTCACTAGATTTGTATAATGTCTTGTAAATAGGTATAACTTAAGTGGAATCTCTGTATCACCCAGTAACTTTACTGCTGCAAATACTATGGTAGAGACTCTTGGTTTTAACTATTTTTTCTAATAGATTTAGCAGTTTCATCCTAAACCATCCAGCCTTCTATGGCAACTCCCATCTTCAGTGTACATCCTGCCACCATGCACTTTTTTTTTTAATCTTCCTTTAAACATGCATTTAAATTTGCATCTAATTCCTGGCTGCACTAAGGCTAGGGGGCTTTGTGCCTGAAAACCCTCTGGGCTTGGAGTGCTGAGTGTGAGTCTGTGTTTTGGGCTGTGCCACCAGTTTACATGTCTGTGACAGGAAGGAAGTGAGTTTGCAAGTGAGCAAGTGTGGATGACGATCTGAAAAGCAGCTGCTGCAGCCCGTGGAAAGGCAGCACTTTGTCTCCTCTTTGTAAAGAGCTTTGAGATTTGGCAATAAAACCTCCTTTTAGAAATCTGCTGTTTCAGAGTGACTTTGTCCTGAAGCAGAGCAAGGAAGTGCCACCAGAAGCAGCACATTAAGGCTTTGCTCTGAAGGAGGGAATGCTGCACAGGCTGTGCTCAGGCTGAGGTGAGCTTGGTGCTGTGCTAACCACAAGACAGGAGGAAGGAGAAGCGTTGGGGCTGCAGCTGGCACAGAACTGGAGCTGCTGCTGCACACAGGGCAGCTCCTGGCTCATCCCTGCCTGCCAGCTTGGCTGCCCTGGCCAGAAAGCATGGCAGAGGCCAGGATTTCCTTCAGGAAAGCAGTGGGAAGCTTCACCTCAGCAAGTGCAGTCTCCAGCAGAGCTGGCTGGGCTGCTCTTAGCGCCTTCATGTGGGCTCACTGGTGTCTACAGAATGTGGAGCCCACTCAGCACTCGTTCCTTGGTGGTGAGCAACACCAGAGCCTTGTTCCTCTGCCCAGATGCCAGGAAGCTGCAGCAAGAGAAGGGGGTGGTATCACAGTGTCTGCTTCCCTTCTGGAATAACAGGCCAGAAATTGGTCAAAAGTAGGTTCAAAAGTTAGGAGGAAGCAGGGAAAAGAGTGCAAGGGTACGTGCCATCCATCCTGTTGCACAATAAGAACATTCATTTGGGTAAAAAATTGTGGTTAGCAAACCCTCTAACACTTTGTTGGGAAAGGGGCGGTTCCTCAAAGGAACCTCTAAAACAGAGGGTGATTTCTAAAGATAGACTGTAGAGAAAGGCACACTCTTCTCTCATTAAGAAAACACACAGCACACCACATTTCAGTCTGAAATTGGTGTTGACAAGGAAGGGAAATATCTAGCACAATGTGAAATAATAAAATATGTTAAAAAATGCAAAAGAAACATACATAATATTGGCATATGAATAATTTGTCTGACTTGCTCCTAATTCAATAGATATTTATGGTTTACTGCTTTGAAGTGACTGCCTTGTGCAATAAACTCTGAATTAGATAATGCAGGTCCTAGATTCCTTACTGTGATCCTCCAGAACTGAATAATTTCCTACTGAAAAGGAGCAGAAAGATCTCTTCCAGTCCCAGGGGGACCAGAAGATTTACTACAGCCTGAGCTAGCCTACACTAATGACTAATTATTCTTGCTATTAAAAAATGTGTGTTTTATCTTAAACATGACTCATCAAGAGTGAGGCTCTCCAACATTTCCCCTTTCCAGTTTAAGACTCAGAAAAGTCGTAGACACGACAGGTACCCACAGTGTTTAGAGAATGGAGATCACTGTTTTGTTACTGCTGTGAAAATTCACACACTTCAAAAAGCCAGTGCTTAATTTATTCCAGGAAACTTCATCACTGTGTTCTAGAGCCTTAGCTCACAGCTCCCAGCCACCATATTCCTGTGATAACCACTGGTAGGAGATGTTACAAAACATTAACAGACTCAGGGAATGACAAACCTCACAGGCTGTTCAGGTCTTTAACCCTGGCCTCCCTCTCACTGAGGAGTTGTGAGATGATCAGTGTGGTGCCCCTGCAGACCCTGCTCACATCTCCTCAGCCTGGCCTGCTCTCCCAAAATGGATCCTCTTCTGCTCTACATTTCAGTTCTCTTCTTTCCTTACTTTTCCATCTCATGCCCCTCCTCTGCCAGAACTGTGTTGACAGAAACTTTCCAAAAGTTTTAGTTGTGCAGCTGCCAAGAAAATCTTTACTCCCACCGTCATCAGATTCACAATCCAGTTTCTACATCCCCTGCATCTACAATCCCCATTTTTACATTTCCTATTTCCACTCCATGCCCATGAAGGATGCTTGTGCTTCAGAACATGGACATTCTTGAAATGAATTTTAAAATTACTAGCTCAAAATAAATGAATTAAAAGCACCGAAATGTTCAAAGCTAGAACTGCCTCTCTTGGTGGTTCTTTTATAGTGTCTTCCAGTACAAAGACCTAAAGGTGTTTTGTAGCCATGAATTAATTTTGCCTTGTGGTGCACCCAGGAGAGATGACAGAGCCTCTCACCCTGCAGAATGAAGGCAAAGGCACAGAGCATTGAAGAGGTGGGCTCCAAACCCATTCTCCTGCAGCAGATACTTTTATTTTTAGTTGGTGAACTACTGACATTTTGCAATAAACATTGAATAACCAGAATATCCGATGACCACATGAAGTGCCTCTAAAAACAGAAAAAAACCAAACAAACAAAGCCAATTCTGAGAACTTGTCCCTTAGTGACTTTTCTAACCCTTAACAGGGATTGGGATGAACATCCAAATTCTGCTTGTTTTGGACAATATGACAGTTAAAGAACTTGTATTCCCAGGCCATAAGTGGATAAGACATACTATGAAAATACTGTATATATCTATGATATCTATGATATTTCTTGTTCACTTAAAACAAGAAATAAGAACATGAAGTATTTTGGAGATATTCTGGGGGAAAAGACAAAGCCATGTGGAGCAGAGACTATCAGGAGAAGAGGTCAGAGGCAGGAAGAGGGCAAGATGTGGGAATGCAATGCCAAGTCCTAGCTGTCATTCATGGGTAAGGATATGACATTTATGCAATGCAAACAGATTCAAACTCTCCTTCCCCACAGAACTACACAGCAGGACAAATCCAGAAATGAGGATATTTGAATGCTGATAACTGACTTTCCTTTACCCTTTCTTGAAGCATTTCATTCCCTCTTGGTCTCTAAATAGTTTCAGATGCTTGTGAAGTTCTTAACTATATTAATATTTTTCCTTTTCCATTCCACAAAAAACTTTAGTTTTGGAGGAAAGATATTTTTTCCCTCCAGAGAAACGTGCCTTGCACAGAAAGAAATGTTTCTTGGAGGACAAATTCTAATCTGTTTTAGATACAAGTTATCTAGCACACCACTGCACACTGGGATATTTATCACTGAAATTGATAAAACATAAGATCTCCAGAAGTCCAACAGATATACAAGCCAGCATGACTAACTGGGCAAGGATCCCTGCAAACAAAACTGCAAGTTCCTCAGCTATTTCATCTGCAACAAGAAGTGAGTTTTGAAATGCTGGCAAAGTCTTCTGGGTTTGTTTAGACCACATCACCATGACAGCAGAGCACTGCCCAGCTCTTCATGCATTGTACAGCTTTGGAAGAGACTGGTGAGGGGAAGCTCAAAGGAAAAAACAGGGCCAGATGTCATTTGGGAGATCACAGGAGATGCCCCAGCCCGTGGATAACCTTTCTCTCCAACCACAGAGCTTTTGTCAGGCTCTTTCTCTGGAGCAACGCTGAATTTTCAACAGCATGGGTTGAATTTCCTGAGCAAGGCAAATATATTCCACTTGTGTTCCATGGCCAAGAGCTAATGAACTTGTGAGAGGTCAGCAGTGCAAACAAGAGTCATGTATTCAAAGGGCAGGGCTGCTCTCAGCTCAGCCACACTTCTGCTCTGCCATCCAGGTGGGTTCAAAACCACCTACCTAGGGTGGAATCAGGGCCCCGTGGGAGTTGCTGGTGAGAAATTTTCAGGCAAAACATTTTCAGGTCAAAACAGCAATGCAAGGCTGTTATCAGAGAGCTGCAGATAGGGAAAGGTGTGCTGGTTTAAAAAAATGTACAAAAAATAATTTTGAGAAGCTGACATTTCAAAAGGTGACAATTTTGCTCTGCAGCTCGAAAACATGATTTCAACACTTTGGATTACAATTTCTTAAGTAACTAACCCAAGCATTTTTTAAATATGAAATTACATATTTTGATGAAGCTCATGTGATTGTTTCTTGTTTTCTCACAAAAGTTTTAAAATTTTTAAAATGCTTTTCCTTGCTCTTGCTAAAGGGAAGAAAATTTAAGCCCTTGGGAAAGCTGAGAAGATGTGAAAGCTTTTTCAGTCCAATCTAGGCAAAGTAGGACTCCCATCCATTTCATTCAAAATGAGGCACAAGGTTCCAGCCTGGCTCCTCTGCTCCTCAAAGGGGCATTGTTTCAATCTGAGATGATCCAGGCAATCCATGAGCTGTGGCCCATTTATTTTGTCTCAAGACAACAGTAGCTGCACAGGTACAGAGTTGGTTTTTTAAATGAGAGAAAAATGCCCACACAATCCCAGTAAATTTGCAGACATCAGAAGGAATCCTCAGAACATCTGTAAGGAGTTTGGTCTCATTCCTGTGACAAGTTTGCATTTAAGAATGTCATGTTCTTCTAGTAAGCTGCTTGTTTGGAATCAAAGTATTTTCAGCACTAAGCACAAGAGATGTAAATTTGGGGGCTTGCAGCCAAGGCCACCTCTCCTATAGAATAGAAAGAGCACAGGCTGTTCTCTACAGCTCCTGTTCTGCTCATTGAGACAGAGGCAGAGGGCAACATCCACAGCAACCCCATCCTGGTCAGACATCCCTCCCATGGCCTGTGAGACCTGTCAGCAGAATAGAAGGAATTTTTCAGCCTCCAAATCAGGACCCTTGGAGGACCCTTCTCATTCACCACAGTGAATAACAGCAAATTGAAATGCAGCCACTGCCTACCCCAGTTCCCTGGCATTTAGCAGATACTTGCATGGGTTAATTATCACCAGTCCTGTCCTACCTCGAGCTCCCAAATATTGCAACAAACTGCTTCAGGGAAGAACAAGCACACAGGGGTCTGCATGTGCCAGAAATGCCGTGGGAATAGAAAGCATCTGGGTTTGAAGATGTAGCATCCACAGATTGGTTCTGCACAAATGCACTGATGAGGAGAGCCAGCCACTGGGTTCTGACCCCAATTTCTAGATTCAGCAACCAACAGAGGCCAACAGAGTTTAATTATGATTTTTTTTCCAAGTGGTTGGGCACTCAGCTGAGTTCCTGTGGCTGTAACTCAGCTGTGTTACAAGCCATCTCCAGCAAGAAGGCAGTGGAGCAGGAGGTAATTGAGGGTTGGCTCCCAGAGGGAATTTTCCCTTAAAAGGATAACGACATTGTCATGAAGAAACCAGCTCGCTTCCACTGCCCGCAGAGCTTTCTGCAGGCACGGCTGCCAGAGCTGGGGGCGGTGGCGGCTATTGAGAGCAGGAGGCAGGAGCAGCAGGGCAGTGCCCGCTCCTACAGGGCAGTGCCCGCTCCTACAGAGGAGTGCCCGCTCCTACAGGGCAGTGCCCGCTCCTACAGAGGAGTGCCCGCTCCTACAGGGCAGTGCCCGCTCCTACAGGGCAGTGCCCGCTCCCTACAGGGCAGTGCCCGCTCCTACAGAGGAGTGCCCGCTCCTACAGGGCAGTGCCCGCTCCTACAGGGCAGTGCCCGCTCCCTACAGGGCAGTGCCCGCTCCTACAGAGGAGTGCCCGCTCCTACAGGGCAGCGCCCGCTCCTACAGGGCAGTGCCTGCTCCCTACAGGGCAGTGCCCGCTCCTAGAGGGCAGTGCCTGCTCCTACAGGGCAATGCCCGCTCCTACAGGGCAGTGCCCGCTCCTACAGGGCAGTGCCCGCTCCTACAGGGCAGTGCCTGCTCCCTACAGGGCAGTGCCCGCTCCTACAGGGCAGGGCCTGTTCCCTACAGGGCAGTGCCCGCTCCTACAGGGCAGTGCCCGCTCCCTACAGGGCAGGGCCTGTTCCCTACAGGGCAGTGCCTGCTCCCTGCAAGGCAGTGCCTGTTCCCTACAGGGCAGTGCCCGCTCCCTACAGGGCAGTGCCCGCTCCTACAGAGGAGTGCCCGCTCCCTACAGGGCAGGGCCCGCTCCTACAGGGCAGTGCCCGCTCCTACAGAGGAGTGCCCGCTCCCTACAGGGCAGTGCCTGCTCCCTACAGGGCAGTGCCCGCTCCTACAGGGCAGTGCCCGCTCCCTACAGGGCAGGGCCCGCTCCCTACAGGGCAGTGCCTGTTCCCTACAGGGCCGTGCCTGCTCCTACAGGGCAGTGCCCGCTCCTACAGGGCAGGGCCCGCTCCCTACAGGGCAGGGCCCGCTCCCTACAGGGCAGGGCCCGCTCCTACAGGGCAGTGCCTGCTCCTACAGGGCAGTGCCCGCTCCCTACAGGGCAGGGCCCTCTCCCTACAGGGCAGTGCCCGCTCCCTACAAGGCAGTGCCCGCTCCCTACAGGGCAGTGCCCGCTCCTACAGAGGAGTGCCCGCTCCCTACAGGGCAGTGCCCGCTCCTACAGGGCAGTGCCCGCTCCCTGCATGCCACAGCTGCTGCAGAGAGCTCAGCCATGCTCTGCCATGAAGGGCACACACAGGCAGCCCCAGGACGTCACTTCAGTGCCATGTAACAAGAGGCCAACTCCCATCATCTGCTTGAGGTGAAAAGAAACCCAAGTGAGGGATTGCAACCCAAAAAAACCCCCAAAACCCTCACAAGAAGCATTTGCACTCAAAATGAGCAATATTTTCAGAAAGGGGAAGGCAGTGTAACAGCTGAAAGCATGCCAAGGAATATTTCCAATTAAGTATTTTTCCACCAGAAAATAACCAAAATCCCAGCTTTTCATTTGAGAATTTGTGGAACAATTCTTATCAGAATTCTTAAGATGGGATCCAGGAGGATGATGAAGGAGCAGAACCCCATGGTGGGTGGCCTCAGCCTGTTGACTGGAACCTCAGCTTCCCATAACCAAGAGGAAACTGCCTTAGCTCTAACACAGCCCTGCTCCATATCCAGGATACCTCCTTGTCCTCTGGACAGCCCACCCACCTGGAGCTTTGCACTGTGCTCTCTTGTGCAGCTTTTACATGGAATGAAGCTGCAATGGGCAAGGCTGGGTTTGGCCCAGCTGTAGTGGCAGGCACCAATTCCCACCTCACAGCCAAAGCTTCTCCTGGGTGAGGTTTTCAACTCTGACTCATGCCTCTGTCTCTAGCACAGAATAAGCCACCTATCACACTGCAAGAGGAGGAACCACAGCCTGGTGTTTCCCTGCACCCTGATGAGAGGACAAAATATGTGCAAGTGAACAACAGCCAGGTCTGAAAAGAGCAGAGACTCCTGAGCTGGCAGTGCAACAGAGGCTTACACAGAGTAAGTAACACCATCCCTTTCTTTGAGGACTGGCAGCCCACAGAACCCCAAGCAGCTCAAGTTCTTCCATTGCAGTGGGGAGTCCAGCCCAGAGAGTGGGTCTGACAGATTTCTGGTGACCAACACGTCATCACTGCTGAAAGCAGGAGCTCCTAGTACTGAGCACCTTTAAGAGATAGACCACCAGCAACCTCCTCCAGACCACAGAGGTCAGCTCAGGAGCTGCAGCAATTCTGCAGCTGCTCCCAGTTCTGCCTGGTGGTTGCTCTATCTGGTCCCATCCTGTTACTACTATCTTTGTGAAGTGTCCACTTGAAACAGTCCTATTTCAGGAACTCCACAAGCAGCCATGGAGATTCAGCACACTTCCTCTTCGCTTTAGGGGTAGAAAATTTTATTTTCTAATCAGTCTTCCTCTGTAGAAAGAAGTATTAAAAGCTTCAGCAAGGTAAGTGTGTTAGTGTAGATAAACAGAAACTCATCCAGAGCAAAACAGCAGAAATCTGGAGAATTACAGGTGGCTACAGGCACAGACTGGTTGCCATTTGGCTTTTTTTTCTATGAGTAACAGCAAGAAAATGAGTCAGACTCTATGGCTGAGTCACAGTGAGTGAATATAAACTTGCTTTTTAGACCAAGAGAGCTTGGGCAGGTGGAGGAAGAGCTCTCTATAATCTGCCCTGGATAAACACAGCATGGTCCCTTCATGTGCAAGTCCTGCTCCAGGGCCTAGGATCTGCAAGCCTGTCCCAAAGGAAGACCTCGTGGTGGAAATATATGATAAACATATGACAACATCTGCCTTGTGTTTCCTGTGCTGTGTACAGATTATCTCTCTCTACAGATAACCCTGTCCTTCTCAAAGAGAAAGCTGGGGTTGTGCTTTAAAAATGCTGCTGATATCAGTGACAATTTGAGTCAGTTCATTCTGTACCTGTTCTCAGACCACGTGTATCACCACATCTCAGCACCATCTGCTCAACACCTGAGTGATGTGATCACACATCTGCCCGGGGTTGTTTGTTCCCTCATCCCTCCTGAGCACTGAAGCCAGAAGCAGGATAGGCAAAGTGTGCTCTCTGCATTCACGTGTGCTCTCCCCACAGGCAGAGAGGAGCTGACGCCCAGCTGAGCTCCCCCACCTCTCTCCACTGGTGTCATTATTTTCCATGTTGCTTGTTGAGCCGAGCAGTGAGGAAGCCCTGGGAATGCAGAAGCCCATGTCAGAGCATGATCACCATCAACTGCAGCAGAGGACTTTAAAGGGAAGCCTGGTGGGCTTCGGTAAAGTAAAAATCATCAGGCTACAATGTGACATCAGCAGAGCTCCTTGTAGAACACAAGACTGCGGCTGCTGTCCCAGCCCCCTCCCCCTGCCTCCAATTCCAAGACCATAAAATTACTCATTAGGCTTGGAACAAAACACTCCCGGTGCACTTGCATGTGGCTGGAGGCAGAGACAGATGTTTGGGGCTCTGGAAGAAAATTGCTGAGAGACAGAAATGAAACACTTCCAAAGCTGCACTGTGCTTGCCTGCTCCTGTTGGACTGCATGGGGGTCAGATTAGAAGGGAGCAATGGCATCACTGAGCAACCCTTTGCTTCCACTTAGCTTTTATTAAATCCTCAAACCCAATTTTCTGTTCCACTTCAAGTTTTGCACAGAGTCCTTCAGCATGGCATAAGAGCAGCTCAGGGCTGTGCCTCTGGAAGCAGGTTTCAGCACTTTGGGTTTATGGTTAAAAGATCCTACATTTCAGCTGCACTTTTGTCTTGAAAAGAACGGGGAGAGATTGCCTTTAGGAGCCAGACAATCCTCAGAGGCCCAGGAAGCAGAGGATCCTCCCTCTTTTTACACATGCAGTAAAGTGAGAATAAAAACATTGCCTGCAGGCATGTCAGTGAGGGGATTAGGATTCAGTGTCCCGATTAAAGCTTGGTTTATCCGAGGCAGCCGTTCCCACCTCCCATAACCAAACACTTGCTCAGTTAACCATCACATTCAAACAAGGGAGGGCAGTGACTCCAGCTCCACCACAGCATTTCTCTTCTTAAATTCAAGAAAGAATATTCTGCATTTAGATCCTTTCCTGCTACATTTGCTTTTGGTCACACAGTAGATATTTTAAGACCATACTACTGTTTAAGACCACGTTACTGGTCAAACCTGGTCCTCAGGCACCAAGTCTGAACACAATGGGCTCCTATAGACTTCCCTCAGCCAAGCATCACAGAAATAACAGATTTTTTTCTCCTACAGTTATTTCTCAGGTATCATTCAGGTACAAAAGACACTGGGAAGGTATTTTTTTGCCTCTGACATATTCCTGCAGGATAGATGTGAGCCCAATTCTCCACAGCTGGAAGGAGAATATATCGAGCTGGAAGATGTAGTGGCCATATGTCAGTAAACTCCATGTGGAGGCCAGGGATCAGCAGGAGTGGCCTGGTGGTCAGAACAACCTCTGCCACAGCGCTAATTACATGTAAGCTTCACTTTCAAAGCTACATAGAAGCTTAAGCTCATTTATCTTTACAAGGGATTTAGAGGCCTATCGGCTTTGGGAAGTGAGAGTGACAGGAGAGGGAAGTGCCAAATCACCAGCTCAAACTTCCAGTTGCTGTTAATATGGACTGAGCTATCTGTGTCAGCACCATGCAGTGCACTGGCAAGGCTCACTCACCAGCCCTGTCTGACATCTCTGCCTGGTTCCTTGAGACTTTTTCTTACCAACAAACAAACAAACCCTTCAGTTTCTCTAACATGATTTCCTCCCAATCCCATAATACTGGATTATTCCTAAGCCTAAAGCAAAGAACATCACTTTGTGATTCAGGCTGCTTCCTGAGCTAGGAGCAACAGCTCTGCTGAAATACCTCATTCTGTGCTGTCTGAAACACTACACAGCATGAGCCGAGTCTGGGAAGACAGGAAAAATGGAATTATAGGCTCATGAAATGGACACTGACAAAAACCTGAAATGTCGAGCTCACTCAGATGCAGTCTGTGTTTAATCCAGTCATCAGACAGTCCCTGTTTAGCTAAATATTTGACTTCAGAATTGGGCCTGAATTATTATTGGCAAAGCTTCCAAGCTCCACAGGTCCCCCTAACAAGCTGTTCCTCTGTGGAAGCCTTGCAAGGAAATGAATGCAGCCTTTGAGGAAACTGCTGGAACCCTTCTCAGGCTTCCAGAGTGGGTTTGTGGAGTCCCGTTAGCCCTCCTGAAAGCTCCATATGTTGAGTGTTAGAAGCTACAGGGCTGATGTTTGTGTGCATTTCTGGGATGTTCCCAGAGGAGTTCTGGCTCCGCAGCATGTCACAGGAACAGAGTTATCAAAGAAAGCACCAAAAATAACCTAGTCTGCAGAACAACTAAAAGCCAAACCCAGACAAAAAATAAATAAGATGGAGCCACACATGAAGCCACGTAGCCAGAGCTGTAACGTGTATTCCATTCTAATGGGACATATCTGAAAGAGCACAGAACTGGCATTTTTGGTCCCCTGTGAATACCCACAGCAGGGACATAAAGAAGCACAAACATTCAATTCCTCATCAATGCAGCTGGGCACCACAGGGCCCAAAGATGTGATCCAGGTGCTGCCAGGCAGAGCCCATGGCTGCTATCTCAGCACACTGGCAAGTTTGTCACGTAGAAACAGTCCCTCAGCACTGAAAGAGGAACGTGGTCATCCCCTCTCCCATGCAGTATTCAATTTCCTGTCTGTGCCAGCATATGCCAAAAAAGACAATCCTCCAGGGATGGAAGCTGTTCCTTGTTCCTCAAGCCAGGCTCCCCTTCTGTGGGCAGCTCAGAGAAGCAGAAGCTTGGCTTCCCAAATTACAGGCAGCTGCAGGCAGGAGGAGTCACCTTCCAGTTTTGTTTCCAAAGGAAGATTATAAATTAAAGTCCAATTTGCTAAACCTCTAGGTAAGCAACTGTTTCTGCATAAACACATACTGGTTTGTGGGCTGTATTACACAGCTAACTGCAAATCTGACTGGCTTGAAAATCACACTGTATACAACTAAACCAGGGAGCTAACAGAGGCACATTTTAAAATTACATGGATTTAACCATGATTTTTGAATGTGATCAAAAATAATGATTGTCCTAAAGCAGTGCCTAAAAATTGTGCCTGCAAAATAAGAGCACAAAATTCTCTGACAGAGAGCTTCACTTCTAAGTGAGAAAGAGCACAAAGCTGGCTCAGCTAAAATTATTCTTCAAGTGAAATAAAGCCGAAGATTTTAACACCATCCTGAAGATGGGGTCAATGTCCGGAATATTTTGCAAAAAGGGGTCAAATTACCTCCTCCTCCTGTCATTCTTTATGCTACAACATTAGTGGAAAAATCCAAGAGCTGTTTTAGGTCTGTTAGCTAATAAATGGATCACCAGGTGAATGTTCAGTGTCGTTAACAAATTGTCTCAGCATTCTGTACTTAGTATCAGCAGAAAGTCTTGGTCCCTTCCACCCCTGCACACATACCACTTTGGGAAGGACAGAAGGAACTGCCTACATTGCCTTTTTTTGTGCCTGCTGGAAACATCCACGTTGACAAGCAGATGCGAACTCTCAGTGCATCTGCGCTGTTCCTCCTCCGAGATCAGCATTAACCCGCAGGAGAGCCGTGGGTGATGAGTCCTGGCTGATTCAAGCTCTGGAAGACAATGACATTAACAGTGGCAGTTTAAATCCAGACAGCTTTCCATCCAAGGATCTCTTACAGCATAACAAAAGGCTAGCATGAGCCGGAGGTCCCATCTAAGGCTGGGATGCACACTACCTCCATAGTCCGCGCAAGCAGGGATTATTCCCTGCCCTATTCAGGGCTGTTTCCCCAGGCACCAGGATACCCAGTGGGAAGGGCTCAGCCCTTCTCAGTCACTCCTGCTGGCGCCGTTCCAGTTTGTCTGAAGACACTTAAATATTCATGGAGAAAGCGCAAGACTCCGTCTTGCCGGGTGCACAGATTGCTCCCCAGGGAAACGGGACACCTGCCTTCCCCACTCCCTGCTCCATCAAATCATTAATTATTTAAAGTAACAGGAAAGAGCAAGAAAAACTGTCCGCATCAGACATGCCTGCAGCCTGTTGTTTATGGCGCTCTCTGGGGTTTTGTGTGGCCCGAGGTTTGCATCTCCCCTCCGGCAGAAACAAGGATCAAGCCCAGCTTTCCCCTCTCCTCGGGGAGGATGCTCTACCAGCTAAGCTATTGCACAAAAGAAGGGCTTCCCCTTTATCCAGACAGACCTTATGTTCACTTTTCCTATCAGAGAGTATTTTTTTTTTAACTTCAGGTTGAATAAAAGGCAAACAAAACACAAATCCAAATCTCTGAGAGAAGCAGCTATCCATAAACCTCCACACATTCTGTATTTGCTCAAGAGCTTAGGGTCTACCTCTGCATTTCACAGCTCGGCAGGCCAAGCCGTAGTGATCCAACTGCATCAGCAAGCACTTGGCTACTGAATCCATCGGTGATGGGTTTCAATGAAATGGAAACCACTGTCTCCCTGCCCTGAAGACAGTTCTGGTGTGCACAGAGTGGCATGTTTGGAGAAGCAGGTCTCTTCTTATCTGCCTCCCCCCATCTTCCAACACACCAAAGGCCCCACGCTCTCTCACAGGAGCAGCACGGATCCATACAAGGGTGCCCGAGATCGGGATGTCCCCCAAAACTGTCCCGAGCCCAGGGAACAGCCCCATCTGCACGCTGAATTCTACTGCTAGAGCAGAAAGTCGTGGCAGGTGAACAGCACTGGCACCCTCATGTGGTGACAGGCACCACAGTGAGCTCACAGCCAAAATCAGCGGTACAGAGAGAGATATTTGTCCAGAGGGACTTCTCCGAGGGGTCCTGACAAAGACCATCTGTGGGCCAGCATGGTCTAGGGACGGGACACAAACCTGATGTCACCTCTCCTATCCTGAGACCAGCAGCAAAGAATGACAGAATGGTCTGGGCTGGAAGGGACTTAAGGATCATCCAGTTCCACCACCTTCCATGGGCAGGGACACCTTCCACTACCCCAGGCTGCTCCAAGTCCCACCCACCCTGGTCTTGGATGCTTCCAGGGATGGGGTTCATATAAGGTCTCCCTGGAGCTCTCTCTTCTCCAGGCTGAGCACGTCCAGCTCTCCCAGTCTGGCTCCAGAGCAGAGGTGCTCCGACCCTTGGAGAATTTCTGTGGCCTCCTCTGGACTCACTCCAGCTGCTCCATGTCCTTCTGATGTTGGGGAGCCCAGAGATGGAAGCAGTATTACAGGGGAGGAGTACTGTGGGGGACCCACAGAAACAGATCTGATTATCCCCAAAACCTCATCTCACCCTGGTTTCTTCCTTATCATACTATCAAAATGGAGAACAAAATAAAAGATAAAACCAGTCCAGATGCTGAAACTGGAGAATTCACTAAACTCTGAGGGAAAAGCCCTTTTGCCCCCTCCGGCACCTGCTGAGGGACGCGTGGTAACAAGAGCACCTCATTCCCAGGAAACATCAACCCCTGAGCCCTGCTTTCACGGGAAAACAAAAAGAACCCCTCGTATTTTCGACTGCTTAGAAATATCTCTCCTCCCAAACTGCTCTGGAAACAGAATTAAATTAATTTTGAATTAAATTAATTTTAAATTAAACCACCCACCACCTCGAAGCAGCAGCACTCTGCAGAGGCGCACTGAGGTGAAGGGCGGCACCTGGCCGAAATGGCGGCAGCTGGATGTCCCCGCTCCCCAAACGGCCCGAAAATACCGTGTTTGCCGGGAAGTGGGCTTCTTTTATGAGCTTTAGCTTTAAAGAGCAGCAAAAGAGCAGCTCGGCGGCGGCGAGGTGGCCTGCGAGGAGGCGGGGACGCGCCTGTCAGCCCGCTCTGTGGCGGCGGGGACGCGCCTCAGACCGCCCTGAGGCGGCGGTGGTGGCGGGGCCGGTCTGTCGCGACATGGGGGACGATTTAGCGTCGGAAGGCGACACCCGTGAGTGGGGCCGAGCCGGGGCTGCCCCAGCGGGGTGGGGGGGCAGCGCCGTGAGGGGCGATTCGTGTTCGAGGGGCGGGCGGGAGCCGGCGGGGCTGAGGGGCAGAGCCGGGATGCCTTAAGATAGAACCGGACACCTGAAAATCCACAAGGAAACAAAGCAGGTGGTTAAACCTACCCGTGATTCAGGACTGCTGTTGTCTCAAAGCATCTTGCACCGCTGAGATGCTGCACGTAACTCTGGTACCCCGCACTTGGGGATTTTGGCCTCCTTGGTCCCTCGGTCCCATCCCAAGTTGTCTTTGTGTCCTGCAGCCCCAGGCAGGGCTCGGTGGATAGGTTTTGCACATTTCTTTGCACGTCTTTCTCCTCCTTTGCTGCTTTTCTACATCTCTTGCATAATAAACTGCCTGTGAGTTGGTGCATTGCATTGAGGGTAAATAATTTAAAATGTTTTCCACGCTGTTTATGACAACTGAATTCCTATTCAGTAAGCTGTGAAGTACCCTGGAATCTGAGCTTGAAAGAAGGAACACTGCTAAATATCCACTGAAATGTTGCTGCCATGATGAGGAGTGCATTTACACTTACAGAGACACTGTGGATCTTAAGTAGGAAACTCAGATCATCAAGCTGTTACTCATGTGTTGCTGAAAATAAATAAATTGTGGCTTCTACAGCCTTAGCGATGCCAGATTTGTTATTGCATCTTCACAGCTATCCAAAGAATAAGGTGGTTTGACATTTTTTGAAAATGATGCTTTGTGTGACCATAAAATGTAAGAAAACATTTCTGTCACCTGGAGAGCAGGGTCAGCAGCATTTGCTTAATTGAAACATAGGATTTATTCCACTGAAGGGGGATAAGCATGTGCAAGGAGGTGGTGTGTAGCCATTGGTGTTAATAATTAACAAAATCTCAGTGTTTTTCACAGGCTCTCTTGATATTTCCCCTTAAATGAAGGGTCCATGCAGGGTGAAATGCAATCCTGTTAACAGAGCTGACAAGGTGATAAGAAAGTCTTAATACAGAGTATAGGAAATCCTGTTTCTTGCAGAAATCAGTGTCCAAATCCTTCTGCCTTCATTGTAGCAGCAGATCCAGCACTCTTGAATACACACTCTCAGATTCCCATGTCTGGTGGATAAAGTGTTAAGTGAATAAACATTGTTGAACGATCCTGTCTAGAGTTAAAATTTGTGTTATTTGTGTTTTTCCTGAGCTAAAGTTCTTTTGTTTGAAGGCAAGGGGAATGGAAACTGGAGGATGAGGTTATACCTCTGTTGCTCTGAGAGTCCATGGTAGGGATGCCTTTCTTCTGTGCCCTCCAAAGAGATTATTTGTGCTATTCAGGCAACAAGTCTCCTGGTTTTCTCCCTCGGTGTGGTGGAATGGGAACAATAATATGTTTTGATGCCTTTTGTATGGCATGTGTTTAATATGCAGTTGATATGTTGGAACAAACTGAATTGTCATTGAGTCCCTCAAGCTGCAGCCTGGGCTCTGGAGAAGTGTAGAGGAGAGCAGACCCTCTAGGCCAACTCTCCAGTAGGATGTGACAGACCAAGGGTCTGACTCAAGCCCTTCTTGAAAGAATTCCCCAAAAGCACTAGGACAGAGATTGAGTCCAACAAACACTGACACCAGCCTTGCCAAAAGCCTTCAGAGCCTCCCTGTTGGGCTGTGGCAGTCACAGCCTTGCTCTTGTTTCTTGGCAGGAAGGTTTATTTGATGAAGGAGAAGATTGCTGGGGCAAGGCCCAGCATGGGGAGTAAACGCTCTTAAATTGTGCCTAACTGTGCAGGACAAGTAGTGCCAGTCATGGTAAATTATGAGCAGAGCTGCCATGGTTTATTAAGAGATGCAACACTAATCACAGGCCAGGCTGGCAGTTTTGTGCTGCTTGGCTGGTTCAGGTTGCCTGGAGGGGGAACCATGTGTAAAGGCCTCCTTGTAGAGCAGTGGCATGCAGGTGGAAGGGTGGAGGAAAGGGTCTGTGTCATCTCAGAGCCTTCACACTGATCAGAGGGTGCCCAGAGGATATGGACCTCATGGAGCAAAAGGTTTTGCAGCTGGAGCAAATCCATGCAGAGACACTGAATTAGAAGAGAAGTGGGTAGGACTGGAAGAGCACTGCTGTGGCACAGGGAAGGAGAGACAGTGGTAGGATATAAATCCAGCAAGCATGCCAACATCTGTAGGGCTGGGATTCTTGCTGGAAGAATCTTTCTGCAGTCATCCTTCCCTGAAGCCACGGGGGCCGGTGAGATGAAGGGGAGGTTTGTTGGGGCATGCTGCTCCATGCCCCTTGCCAGCACTGTTGTAATGCTCACTCTTCTGCTCTGCTGCAGTGCTTCAGTCAGAGAAGGAGTTCCATGATGCAGCGAAGCGAAATGATACAGCCAGGATGGAGGAGCTCATCAGGAGAGGAGTTGACATCAAAGCCAAAAACAATGTAAGTCCTGGGTTTTTCCACCTCCAAGCTGCAGGAAGTGCTGAGGGCATGTTTCAGATCTGCAGCTCCTTAATGCTACTCTTCTCATTAACTGCTTAATTTGTCAAAGCTTTAAAATACAACACCCAGTTCCAAATAGGGCCTGTAGCAACCAAGCAGTTTTCACAACACACAGAGACCCCCAGAACCATCATCCTGGCCACACTGGAAAGCTGCAATTGCCAGATAGACATGATTGCCGTGAAAGGCTCTGATTTTGCTGTCTCTGTACAGTAAGACTGTGGGACAAACTCTGTTTCTAGTGCAGGTCTTTCCTTGTTGGCTAGTAGGTTCATGGAGATACAGGATTGCCCCCATCCCTAGTGTTTCAATCTGTCCTTTTATTGTCAGCAATATTCTTCACTCTGTGCTGTCATTACAGAACTGCAGCTCCTGAGCAGAAGGTGACTGACACCTGTCTGCTGACAGGAGAGCAGAGACAGAGGGCTGGGTCCAAAGACACTCTGCACAGTGTGAGAAATTCTGGCTCTATAGATGGCCAAGGCTATTGTGGCCTTCAGAAGGGCTGGTGGACAGCCACACTGTGCACACTCAGCCTTGCCTGCCTCTGTCCTTGCCTGCAGGCGGAGCGGAGTGCCCTGCACTGGGCTGCGGGAGCCGGGAGCGTGGATGCCGTGCGGCTGCTCCTGGATCACGGCGCCCCTGTGGATGACGAGGACAGTGTACAGAGGCCACTCTGCCTTGCATGTGCTGCACATGTGTTTGGTGCTGGGGCAGTGCTGGGGACTGGGTGCTGGGCCAGCAGTTACACACTGCACCTTGGCCCTGGGTGGGTGGCACAGGGTGGCACGCTGCACCTGCTGGACAAGCCTTGTTGGCACATGTGTCCGTGCTCTGTATTGTGGCCTTTTCCTTGCATGCACAGTGACTTGGAATAGGCTGGTAGAATCTGTGAATTTTTCCATAGAGCATGGGGATGCTTGGCTTCTTCTGATTGTGTTGGTGGGGCTTGTAGGATGACAGTGACGGCCAAAAAGTTTTCTCTTCCCCATACAGCCAGGCTAATACCTTTAAATAGGTAGTAGCTGCCAAGAAGCAGGTCTCTGCTCAGCTGCTGTGAACATCTGTGACAGGAATAATAATAATTGGAGAAAGTGCAACTAAAAAAATATACTAGTGAGAAGCAAATAGATTTGGAAAACTTCATTAAGCTAAGAGGACAGCTTCCCTCCAGGGTGGGGATGGGGATGGGGATGGCTGCAGTTTAAGTATCTTTCTTTCTTGCCCAGTTTGGAATGAATGCTCTTCTCCTGTCTGCCTGGTTTGGCCACCTCCGTGTCCTGCAGATCCTTGTCAATGCTGGGGCCAAGATTAACCGTGTCAATAGGGTGAGAGTCTCCCCATGTGGATCCATCACTTGGCTCTAGAGAGGGACAGAGTGAGGTTTACCTATGAGATCAGTCATGTGTGACAGCATCTGCTCTGGGGACTGCCATCTGCACTCTGACTTATCCCTGAAGCAGGTGTAATAATTGGAGCTCTGGAGATGCACACAGCTTCCTCACCTCATGTTTGTGCAGTGCTGATGTGGAAGTGTTACAAAAATGGGAAATGGTTTAGTGAATCAGCAGTCCTTGTATTCTAAAACAGACCTTGTCTGGGTAAAGGGGGATTAATGTTTCAGTCTTAACTTGCTGTCTGCAGCACAAGGAATTTTAGTCCTAGAGGTGCAGGGAGGATGAAATGGGACTTTGCTAACAGGAGCAGTTTGTCAGACTGACTGTCCTACAGTATTTGACTTGTTGAATGAGCAGTCCTTTGTCTTCTCTCCAGAATGGCAGGAACCTGCTTCACTGTGCAGCTCAGAGGGGACACATCCAGGTCATGGAGTTCATCATGGAGGACTTGGAGGACATGTGTGTGGATGAGACAGACAAGGTAGAAAGGCTTTTCACAGCTTTGTTTTGTGAAGTCTAGTCTTGCTGTGCTGAACTTAGCAGGAATATTGCCCTTAGTCTTGGGAAGAGAATCAGAGTCAGACTCCCTGAAATCTTCCTGCAGAGTGAGGTTAGGGATGATGGGGATTCTGGCTCTGGTCAAGCTTCTTGCAGCAGATGATGTGATCTTGTGCTTTCTGAGCCTTTTGGACTGTGTTTCTCTGTTTCCTCCCAAAGATGGACAGGACAGCGTTTCACCTGGCTGCAGAGCATGGGCAGCTGGAGGTGGTGGAGTTCCTCATTCGACTGGGTTGTTCTCACAGTGCCAAAGACAAGGTATGGGCTCAAAACCACGTGCAAGGGAGGTGAAGTCTAAGAATTAGGAGATGTGAAAACCAGGGAACAGAATCCCAGATAAGGCTCAGGCAGGCAAGTTGTCCATAGTTGTTACTATGGCTGTGGTGTGTCAGGGCTTTTCTTCCCTATCCATTTCAAGCCATTTTCTTGCCTGGTTCATGATTTCTCTCCAGGACTTTTCAGGCAGGATACATAGCAAGCCTGGTGGACCGTGCTTCAGTTTAAGGTAGGAGGGGTTTTTCCCTTGCTGCTGCAACTGTAGGAAGATTGCTTCATATTTGTGCTACTGGTTACAACCTCCTTTTCAGCCACACTGGATACACTCTGTGCAAGATTGTGGTATATGAACACTCAGTCCTGTGAGACATATGTTTATAAAGTAATGTTTACTTTCAGGAAGAAAATACAGCATTGCATTTAGCTGCTAAAAATGGACACCTCTCTGTGCTGGAGAAGATTATAGATGTCGGAGTGGACCTTGATGAAAAAAACTCAGTAAGTACACTTAAATTAAATCAAAACCACATCAGTTTTGCCCTTTTCCCCCCTAGAAATACTCTCCTGCCACAGTCATCAGGCTGAAAAGCCAGTATTGATGGTAGAGGTCTAGAAAATAGCTGATTTTATCTAAAGCCTATGTGGGTAAAGGCAGGTCACACTTGCAGAGCATCAGTGAAAGGCAACATCCGTCTTGGACCAATTTCCGGCTTTAAAGTGTTGCCTTCTCTTCCTGCTGTATCTGCACACCTACCTTATCACTCCATTTAATCTCCCTTTCTCTCCCTGACCCTTGTACATTCAAGTGCCTAAATGGTTATTGAGTGTGTTTTAACTAAACTTCACCATGCTTTGAAGTATTGACTTAGTCACTGAACATATGGACCTTCTGTTTGAGATCTCTCTTTTGACAGATCCGCTCTGGAAAATTATGTGGCTGGAACACAGTTAATGACTTAGATAGCAAATATTGGCTTAGTATCACTGTTATTTATTCCAGGGCACACTCCCAATTAAGTTTATCAGCATTTTTTTTAGTCTTATTTGATTACTGTCTTTGAAAAGTGTATTTGATTGTGATTAAGATCTGAAGGAAAGGGGGAGCCACCTTCTGTGGTAACTGGCAGCATTTGTCTACCCCCACATGAGCTGCCCTTTCTGCAAAGAGCAATAATAAAACCAGATGAAATCACTTAGGAATTCTGCTTGCTTGCTTCTGTTTTCTTGTAATGAAATGAGCTGCAACCCTTGGAAGGGAAAACCAGTGATAGAGGGTCACAGGTTTCAAGTTCTATCTCTGGGCTATTCCAGGAAAATGGTTTGTCTTTGCTGTCTGTGTGAAATCCTTTTTGGTTTATTGACGGGCTGGAGGGGAGGAAAGATGGTGGACACTATGTCTGTCTTGTGGCCCACAGCCAGTGACATTCAGGACAGATCAGTACTCTGGTATTTCCAGGGCAGATAATTGTGTCCTCTATTTTTGTAACAATCAACTGGAGATCCCTGGCCCTCAGAACTGGTACTGTAACATGTCATGGATTCAGAAGATGGGGTGCAGTCTGTGACTCGTTCTGCTGCTCTGTCTCAGCCTTGTCTACAGAAATGCTGCTTGTGTCCTTTCTTGCCTTGTGCAGGAAGGACTCACGGCCCTGCACCTGGCTGCTGAGGGGGGACACAGCCACTGTGTGAAGCTGCTCGTGGAAGTGGGTGCTGATGTCAATGCCCAAACCCAGGTTAGCTCCATGGAGGTCACTCCATTCCCAAACCCTACTTTGTGGATTTGTGCCCACACCTGTGGCTTCCCAGGTCACTCATCATAGATAGAGGTCATGTGGAGCCCTGCATTGAGGAATAGCACAGGGACTTTGGAGGAAGGTAAATGTGGTTTTGTACTAAGAGGCAGGTGAAGCTCCCTGTGACTGGTTTGGCTGGAGACAATCTCCATGAATTTGTCAGTGCTGGGCCATGGGACTCTGGCAGGAGGGAGCAGGGAGCTCTTTGTGGGTAGTCTGTAACAACTGCAGCCTCTGGGAAGAATCCCTGAGTACCACTCCTCTCTTCTGACTTGCCTCTCAGAAAAAGATGAACTGCCTTCATTATGCAGCACTGCATGGCTATGAGGAGATAGCCAGGATCCTCATGGATGCTGGAATCCACACGGATGCTCTCAATCATGTGAGTCCCTCTCAATGCTCTCACCACTAAAATTAAGGTAAAACCAGTTTGTGGAGCTGCTCAAGAGCACAAAGCAACTCTGGAAGGACCAGTGCAGTATCCTTGTCAGCCCACAGTGCAAGCTGGCAGCTGGGATAGAACAACACATGCTGGGCACAGCATGGTCCTTTCAGTGCTATGAGCTAAGCTCTCCCTAAGTGCAGAATCTTCTTTCCACAGCAAAATGCATCAGCAATGCACATTGCAGTCCTGCAGAACTTCCCAGCCATGGTGAAGCTCTTCATCAGTGCAGAGTGTGACCTTGACATTCCAGATAATGTAAGACTGCAGCTCCTGTTCTTTGTGTTTGAAATGTGAACCAGTTTCATGGGGGATTTTATCACCCTGGGGACAGGATTAAAGAGGAGTGCTTTAAAATGTGGAGAACCTGGAAGTGCAGCTTAGGAAATGTGAAACCTGTGAAATGATTCTAATTGTTGCAGTGTGGTAATCACTTGATGGTGTTCAACATGAGGGCAGTGCTGTGTCCCCTGCAACATTGCATAGTCTAGGCAGGCTCTCTCATCCTTGCTGGAAGCAGGTAGGGGAAATTTCAAGATGGAATATATTCTGCAAAATGTTTAGAGGGCTGAGAATAGGAGGCAAGCCTGGAGGTAGCTGGTTGTCTCACCAAACTGTAATTTTCTGAATGAGGGGGCTTTGTGTAGCTTGTTTTGTTTAGTCTTCACACTTGTAGCAATGTTCTCTACTGATGATACCATAAAATTGACACATTTTATGTTCAGTTTTAGTGGTTTCCATTAAACACTCCCAAGCTCCTCCTGGTAGTGTTCTGCCTTCCAGCCACACACTTGTCCTTCTCTGGAGTGTAGCCCTTTCTCCCTCCCTCTGCAGAGGCAGCAGACCTCACTCCACATCGCTGCAGAGCATGGCAGGCAGGACATTGCTGAGATGATCCTCATTGCAGGAGTTAATCTGAAGCTGACAGACAAGGTAAAGGTCTCCATGGGTGAAACAGGTTCTGTGGGGGTATGGAGGGAAAATATACATAGATGGTCTTTGCTAATGTTTTCCATAATTTTCAAGGCAGGCTAGTAATATTAAAATTTAGGTATTTCCAGGGATAAGCCCTTAAAACACAGCTGAGTAGGTAATTTTGGTGTGTTTTCCAGGAAATAAGTGACTGGTTCTTAGACAGGTAGAAAATAGATAACACAATGAACAATGCTTTCTTCCTCAAAGTTGTTCTGGTTCCTTCTATTTGTACTATCATGAACAGTAATATCAAAGATTTCCTCAAATAATGGTAAGTAATATACCCGAAAAATTACAGCACACATATTCTAATAGGTTGAAAGGATCTGTTTGGTATAGATCTGGCACAGTTCTGGGGCTTTTGGCATCTAATAAAATCAGCAGAATGAATTTCAAGAGCTCTGAAAATGTAGCATGTGCCCAAAAATGCTGGAGGCCCGTGGGCAGGGATTAAAATAGGGTTTGCCATTTGCCGTGGGTAAGAGCAAGTGCAGACCTGGAGGCACCTGGCTGAACTGGCCTTCAGCTGTGGTAAATGTTTGTCACCTTTCAGCACTCTGTGGAACTGCAGTGGCAGCACAGGGGACTCATTCACACTTTGCTGTATGAAATTGGGTTTCTGCTCACATCTGAGGCCAGAACTGTTCTTCCTGTTATGCCTGGTGCCTGGGCTGGCTCGCTTTCCTTCATGCAACTTTCAAACCTCGTTCTTTTCTGCCTTCTGATTTTAGATAGAAATACAAATCTCCCCTGCCCAATCCAAAATTATATTCATGAAAGGAACATAGCCACATTTTCATAGCCTCATCAGCCTGTGCTTCTCCTAAGAGACCATTTTTAATCATGTGTATCTGGAGCCTGTAAAGTTAATGAGGTTGTATAAATCATTTTGGTTTCATGTGTCAGCAAACCTGCTGTGCAAAAGGCTGTAAAGTACCTTGGACTGCAGAGCTGAGCTGGTTCTCTGATGGTTGCTCTCATGTTGGTGGGTTGCAGCTTTTCCAGTTGGTGGGTGAAGCTTTTCCAGTGGCTCCTGCAAAACAGGCAGATCCCTTGTAGCACCAGAGGAGATGCTGCAGAGCCTGGAAAACCACTCCCCATGCCCTGAATGCAGGAGCTTGACAGCAGCTCACATCTGAAGTTCACAGGTGGAGAACAAGTCATGGAGATTGTACCTCCTAAGGTGCAAAGTCTTTTCCAGCTCATTTTTCCTTTCTAATTTCAGCAAGGGAAAACATCTCTGGATGTTGCTGCCCGAGGCAATCACACCATCTTGGTGGACATGATTATCAAAGCTGATCGATTTTACAAATGGGAGAAGGTGAGCAGCTTACACAACAGCCCCTGTGCTTTCTCCTCTCCATTGACACTCCACATACCAGCTGTCAAAGAAAAAGAGATACAGGACATCCTGTGACCTCTATTTTCATCCCCTTAGTTAAGGAAAACAGAAGTCCTCACCATGCCAACAGCATTTACTAAAGGTTTTCCTTATTTAAAAAGGCCTCTGCTGTTAGAAATCCCAGGTGGCACTGCTGGGAATAGAGGTTTCCAAAAATTATTTAACAGCTGCTCCCAAAGGGATAGAATTAGTTCCTTTTCCCAGAAGGAGAAACTGAAGGACTTGAGTGAAAAAATGCTTGGCCTCAGGTCACCAAAATGGGATTTTGAGAGTTTTTCAGCAGTGGAAGGAGACAGCTCTTGCTGGAGTCATACAACCAACTTCTCCCTCAAAGTGCAGCCTCTCAGCCCCAGTCTCCCCTCCGAAACCCTGCCTACCCCAAGCCTGTGCCCAAACCAAGCTGAGCAGAGTGAGCTGAAAGTACAGCCCAATGTCACATCTCTTGCATGTTTTTAAGATTTTGGTTGTCCTTCCATGGCAGTGCTCCAGAGGGGGAAGCAAAGGAAGGAAAGGAGAGCATGTGCCTGTGGCTCAGGTGCAGCTTCAGGGTCATGCTCAGTGGCTCAGGCCCTTGCATTGGCTTCCATGCAGCCCTAGAGAGTGTCATGCAGCCTGGCATGTAAGCACTGTGAGCACAGCTGATGTTGCAGGGAAGCAGATTTAATTAAATGATTCTGCCCCAAACCCCAGATGAAAGGGAATGTAGAAATGCAAATTGTGATCCGCATGGGCTTCCACAGCGAAGCGGCCATTAACGGCGTTTCAACCCCGATGAGCACAGAGTGAAATGAGAATTAAGGGAGGAAAAACTCGAGCTGTGCCAGAAAGAACTCGCAGGGACCACAGAGCTGAGGGTGTGGAGGCTGCAGCACCACAGGCACTGCTGCAGCACCCGTGTTCTGGCTCTGCAGGGCAACCTGAGCAGCGACTCCGGCTCATGGGTGGCAAAGCACTTGACCTTTAAGCAGGATCACAGGCTGGAAACACAGCACATCCGCTCAGTCATGTGGAGATTAGCCACTAAGTACCTCAAACCCGGGGAATGGAAGAAGCTGGCACATTACTGGAAATTCACCGATGACCACCTTAGGGCCATTGAGCAACAATGGACAGGTATAAAAAAGCTTCCCAGGTATTTCCCTTTCTTTCCTTGGACTCTGTTTCTAGGAGATAAAGCTGCATTAAGAGCAAAGCATGAAGAAAACCAGTTGGTTTATTTGAAGCAACCAAAAGATTAGGTTAAAAATTCTGGTTTTTCTGAATGTGGAATTACATACACACTGTAATTTGTCTAGGAATTAGGCATGCAAGCAGGGGAATTAGTGGTTCTTTGCTCACACCTTAGGAGACATTTGGCAGGCCTGTGAGTTCTTGCTACAATTCTTGTTCTACAGAACAGAAGAAACTTGCTGGTTTTACTTTTTTGAGTAGCAAGAAGGCAGTGAAGTGAATTCTTTAGAATTTAAGAAATACATTAGCAGAAACAGGGTCTGAGGGTCAGAACAGATCACTGCTAGTTCTGGCTGTAGTTTGGATGATGTGAGCAAGGGGCCAAGCTGGGTTCTGAAGGCAGAAACTGTATTGCCATGAAAGGCTGTGCAACAAACCCAAGCTCAGCCATAGCCACTCCATTAAGTTCCACATAAATCCAGCAATCCCATCACAAGCAGGAATTAAAACCATGCTTTACGGCCTCCTAGTAAAATCCAGAGAGGAGGGAGGGGTGTGCAAACCCACCAGGGCAGAAATCTGCTCTGGTCAGGGCTGTGCACTCTGAGTGTGGGATTTCATCTGTGCTTTGATCCAGGCACTAAAAGCTACAGGGAACACGGGCACAGAATGTTGCTGATCTGGCTCCATGGTGTGATCACTGCAGGAGAAAATCCAATCAAGGGACTCTATGAAGGCCTGGTGGGGATTGGGAGAAGAGATTTAGCAGGTAATACTTTTGTCTTCCTTTGAATAATACACACTGAGCATTATTTGAATTAATTTACCCAAATTCTGTGCTTAGACAAATACACAGAGGAAAACTTCAGCAAAGCCAACTCACAGGAGCTGAAAGCACCTGCTCTGCCCCCTTGCTTCCATTACATGCAATCTCTTTCTCTCAGGTTTGATAAATGAACAGATCCTGCCATGGCTTTATTGTTCTGTGCAGCAGATCATTCTCTCTTACAGAAAGCATCAGGAAAAAAGCAAACGCAGACTCCACCTCTCCACGGAAATGCACAGCAATGTAACACCAGGAGCATCCTCAGCTGGTCTCTGGATGAGAAACACTTCTCTGCTGCTGAGAGAAGGCAGATGGAACCCAAGGGCTTCTTGCCACAAACTGCTGGCACTGCTGCACCCTTCTGGACAGGAAATGACAAGGGTAAAACAAATGCTCATGGTCAAAAACGCCTCCTCACAGAAGGGAGATTTTTATCAGCAATTTCAAACGGTCTGGGCACTATAATGAGTTTGGTGAGCAAGCCTTACTTGCCATACTGCATCAGGAAATATTACAGTTCTACTGTAACTTGTCTACAGCACAGTTTTGTATATAAATTTTCAATTGTCAAGTTTTTAAGTTAATGGGGGCAAAGGCTTTGTTCTCAGGAATGTTCTTTACATACCTTATTTGTGGGGGTGTCTCATGTCTTAGGCATGTCCATACATTCTCCCCATAAGAAGAGAATTTAAGCAAAATCAAAGCCACTCTTTGGTCCTTTTGGACATGAGGGGTCGTGATTTTTAATGCTTTGACTCTTCACAAAAAGTTTGAGAAGAAGATAAACATATGCTGTTTATAAATGTACATTAACGTGTATGTTTATAAATCAAATAGGTGACTGACCTTTTCAAAACATCTTTTCATTTGTCATGTAATCCTTCATATTTATTTTTTATAGCATCTCAAGGGGAAAATAATGTCTGTATTTCAATAAATCTAGATTTTACCCTTTAAAGTTGCAAGTTATATCTTGTTATCTTTATTAAAAAAACACTACAGCATTTTTTCTTAGAGCTAAACCAGTACAACCTTATAGTTAAAGCTTGAGAGGAATTCAAGCAGGTGGTGATGGTTTTCTTCATTTCCAGAGGTGTTTGTAGAGGCAAACCAGGACTGCAGTGAGCTCAGCTGCTGTTTTCTTGGAGTCAAAACAAGAGACACTTGCTGAAAGTGAAGTTTTATTGAAAACCATTTTTATGCAGCAAGAAAGTTAAAAATTCAAATGCTTTATTTCAAATAGAAACAAACTAACTTACAACACAATGTACGAAGCACATAAGTGATGGCAATATTGACACTTAAACATCTTTTAAATCAAATATTCAACAAAAATATAGGTCAGCTTATAAGTACACAATCTGCATGTGGTAATATATACAGCCAAGTGAAAAATATAAAAAGAAATACCGTTCTGCTTAAGAACATGATACAGTGAAGACTTTGGTAGAAAAAATGTCTTTTATTTTTAAAAGTGTAGTCTTCTAAGATGCTTCCTTGAATCCAAAGACTAAAACTGAAACAGATCTATCCCATTACACTGCTGGAGGTTGCTGTCCACGGGTAGTTCACCGACTGTTGATCCTGTTGGAATCACACAGTGATAATCGGCTAACACAAGGGAAAGGCAGAGTGGGAACAGCTGATTGTACACAGGAAGACCACCAAACCAATGCCTCTGTTCCACTGGCACTCCCAAACCTAGTGCTCCTCGTGCTCGTTGCTGGTGTGAAGGCTGATCTTCTGGACTTCCAGCTCCTCTGCACTGACCATGGAGGGATCAATGGCTGCGTACCGGGTGCCGTGGAACTGCAGCAAATGGATCTGTTGGGCATGGGAAACAACACAGAGACAGGTGTAGGAGCAGTGTTTTTGTAAAATAGAAACATTCCTTCTGAGTAACTTTTGTGAGGGTGAAACCATGGCTCTGGAGTACAGGAGTTCAGAGACAGAAAACCCCCAAAGCTGGCTCAGCATGGACACAGCTGCTCCCAGCCCTGCCCTTTGGTACCACAGCACAGAGCACACAGGGAAGTAAAGTAACAAAAGAAGCTCAACAGGAGTTTCCTTCTGCTGTTGTGGCTAAACACGTTCATAGATTGAATTCAGGAACTCACTTGAATGTACAAGTTGACCTCAGCACTCCTGCAGAGGTAGGGGAAGTTGCCTCCTGTTTTGAGGTGAGCTCTTCTGGCATTAGGGTAAAGCTTATACATTTCCTCTTTTGCTTCTGTTGAAAGCGCGCTTTGGTCAAACACCTGTGCAACAAGTCCCAGCAGTGAGTTCTGAACATCAGATTGTGTTGTTACATCAGATTGCTGCATGCTGCTCCTAGAGGAGACCCTCAGCTTCTTTGTGGAATGGTGTTAATGAAACAAAACAAGCAAACCCGAGCACTGACAGCTAGCAAGCCAATACTGTAATATTGAAACATATGGCACAGAATATCTAATTCATAACGCAGCACAGAAAAGTCACAGCGTTGCCCAGTCAGCAGAAGGCTTCCCTAAATAGGAAGTTACATGCTGCAAATGCTTGCTAAGTTGCTGACTGAATAGTGTGGCTGCACCTGCCAAAGGGAGGAAATAGTGTTTAACTAAACAATTGAGATTCACTTACATCCATAATGGTTACAGGGATGTCTCGGATTTTGTGAGGTTCTACGTAGGAGTTCTGGCAGTTGAGGGTGAGTCTTGAGGCCAGCTCGCTCTGGCCCAGGCTCTCCAGCTTGCAGGAGAGAGAAACACTGATTAACAACATATTTCACTGCAGGAAGTTAATGCAGTATTAATAATACAGCCAAGGAGAAGATAGTTTTAAAGGGATGAAGGTTGTAATTCCAATTTAGTGTTATTCTGCAGGAGACAAATGCCTAAACCACATTCCATGAGTTGTTTCTGTCCCCAGAGTGTGGCCTACAGATCTATCCCAGCATTTTCTCCTTTTCCACCTCAGTTCCTTAACTCCTCTTGATTGACACAAATAAACAGCACTAAGGTAGAGGGTCAGTGAATCAAAAACTGCTGGGGCTGTGACAGTCAACACTGCTAAAGATCCACTTCCCACTCCTCCCTCCGGGGTCAGTGAATGAAGAAAGCAGCAGAAATATCTCCAACCTCCCCCTCAGTAACTGCAGAGTGACACCACAGCCAGCAGAGCACACCTACCCTGTCCACCATGAAATCAATCCCATCAGCCATCTCAGGATCTAGAGGACCAGATGCAAAATTCCCAAGGACAATTTTTTTCAGCATAAAAGCAGGCATCAGCCAAAAGCTAAAACAGAAATAAGATGGAACAATATCTTCAAGCACCAAAGACTCAACATCAAGATGCTGTATTGTAAATGCTTTCTTTCCTTGCAGAAGCTTTGTGTTTTAACTTCAAATTAAATCCTTGAAGAAACTTCTAGTTACATGGCAAAAAAACACGATGAACAACATTATTCTTGCTCTAAATGGTTTTGTTAGACAAAAGGCAGAGTTCTTAAATCCACACATCCACAGAGGATCACAGAACAATTTGTCTAATTCCACACTCTCAATTGTTAACATTCCCACTCTCCTTGTGGTGTGCTTTTAAAAGTCACAAGTATTCCATCCCACACCTCCCTCCCCAGGCTGGAATCAGGTTAGACACATATCCAACTAATCAATGTGACATTTCACTGCAAAAAAATTAATGCCATGAGTCTGCTTGCTTGTCTGTCTGCTTTACCTGTTTGCTGTCCACGTCTGATTGAAAATAGAAGTGTCACTAAAGGCATTACACAAGATCAGAGATTGGACTCTGGGAGATTTGTGTGTGTATTCAGCAAACTTCTGAGCCAGAAAGCCTCCCAGAGAAGCTCCAAAAAGGTGAACCTAATGCAAGGAAAAAAAACCAAAACCAAACAGATGATGAAATGTGACCTCTGAGCAGAGTGTTTCATTACAAAAATAGGTCGTTCAAGTTTACCTTGTCCTCATAACCCATTTTTTGGAAGAATCACTGTTCCATTCATTTCCTGGTTTTATGTGCAATATAAATGTGATAAATACTAACACAAGGAAATGTTTCCCAAAGACTCACAGTGCTAATTTCTTTGTGTTCATCAAGTTGAAGAAAAAACCCAAATATTTCACTTTGTTCTCCGTAGCTATTCCAGCCCAACAGACTTGACTGTGGTGTTCTGTACTATGTGAGTTAGGAAGGGTAACTTCCACAGCATCTCACAAAAAATGAAGTTAACCCATACAATTTCATAGGCCTGGAATAGCAGTTGAATTTAGGCCAAGTATTACAATTTCCAAGGGCATTCACCTTCAAAAATAAACTAGTTTCAAATGTGAAATTGTAACACAGCCTCTTTATTTATAGGGTGTATTTTTGTATCCTATTTTTTGCACTGGCTCTTAAATGAGACTGTTTCAAACATCAGGTTTTTATTGCAACAATTTGTCCACTGCCTTGTCTCAGAGCACTCACTTTATCCAGCTGAAGGTGGTCTAAGAGTTTCCTGAATCCATCACAGAACTCAAGGTGATCCCAGTACACTGGATACTGCAACTAAAATAGCACGAAGTTAGAAAAAACTGAGATCAATCTGCTTCCAAGTTGTACCAGTTCTCACATTAAAGGTTTCAAGACAGTGCTGTGCCTCTCCCATGTTAGGAAGTTCCTCTTCAAGGTCCCCAGAGCCCGAGGGTGCCAACACCTCCCCCTCAGTTACACAAAACCACACAAAGTGCCACTGAGCAGAGTTTGCTGGGGAAAGTGCAGCATTGCCTCACTCTGGGATCAGGGGCAGGGGAGGCTGGAGTGGCTCTTCAGTGGTTTTGCAGCATGTAACAGACATTGAAGTCATTAACTGCTGCAAAAGACAGTGGCACTCCTAAAGCCAGGCTGTTTAATATATTGTACAAATCAACATTCAGCTCAGGAGCTGAGAAGCCCCAGAAGAGCAGGCTGGTAGGATTTAAGGAGTGAATCTGCAGCTATTATACAGTCTAAGAAGCATGTTATCCACATTCCCAAAGGAAAATATGGAAACCCTGAACTAACTCATGTGCTTGCCTCAGGGCTAACAAAGATGCAGCTGGAGGCAAAAAGTACTGGTGTCCAGGACACACAAGGAGAAAAGTAGGCTGAGAGGTCAACAAGGTCTTGGTAAATGCTGCTGTGGACATATAGCAGATTCCAGCCTGGATCCATATGCTAACTACTCTGTAGTGCCACTTAGCACCAAGTTTTATGGTGGATTCCCCAAGTCAAAACTAAGAAGTTCATTATGCAACCTCTAATCAGAGCAACAAGCACAAGTACAGCACCTTTGACACAGGACTGAGAATACTCACAGCAATAACTCTGTAGCCCCATCCAGTCAGTGCCAGAATTTGCTGGAAAAACACATCTGCAGTCCCACTCACAGGAGGGAGAAATATGAGAGGGCAGCGAATGCTCCTTGGCCCTGCATCGTACAGTGACCAGACCTTGCTGTCATCATCATCCACTATAATCTGGAGAGAGAGGCACAGAGGGCAGGAGAAACACAAGACAGGTGAGGTTCTTCTGCCACCTTCCAGGATGGCTTCTAGAAATTTCCAACTGCTAGTAAATGTTATAATACTCAAGACCTTCTTTTACTCCTCTTCATAATAGCTTTCAGGCTGTTTTCTAACTGGAATGACCATGTGGATACAGCTGGAACAGAACTGTGGCCACACACCATCAGACAATATTTTGTGTATCGTGACATAAGCTGGATAATGAACTGCACCTCAGGAAAGGAGCCACATGCTCAGGAGAGCTCCAGGAGGTCAGTTCAGGGTACCAAGAACAGCAGCTGGAGGCTGCAAGAGCCAGCACTGCCCCAAGACAGCTTTTTAAACAACCACTGATATTTACATCCACAGACAGGAGATGTTACAGGTCTGGAACCACACAGAGCTGTGGAATTAAGCAGCTAGCACCACAAATTATTGATCTGGAACACTCAGAGCTGCCTGCCAGAAACAGAGACACACACAGCTCCCAGGGCAGCACTGCAGGGCTGACCTGGAGGGGAAAATGCTTCCATCACCTGGCAGCATCTCAGGAGCTTCTGGATTGCCCAGGACACAGGGCTGGCTGAGGGAGATTACTCACACATGAGGTGCCATCCTTAATGAGCAGCTCCACATACAGTACCACAAGTCCTAGCAAAATTAGTGCCTTCAGAAGTGTTAAGAATTGGGTCTTCTTTTCTAGCAGCACCAAAGCCTGACTTGTTTTGACAAGGCCTGTTCTACCAGAAACTGCTTTCTATACTCCAGATGTTCTTTCAACTCCACAAGCCAGAAGAAGCTGCATCTTGTACCAGATCAAGAAGCACAAACCTCTGGAGAAAGCCTGAGTTAAGCAGCCAGAATGCATCTCCTCTATATCAAGATTTTATAGCTTTTTGAACAGTAATATACAAGCACAATTTGCTTTTCCAACCCAGCAGTTAAGCCTCTCAGCAATCAGAGGAGAACAGTGTATCACAAATCAGATTTGCTTGACTAACAAATCTGCTCCTAATAAAGCCAGTATTTCAGGCTCTGGGAGCATGTGAGGGATCACATGGTAATGTTGTTTTCTAAAGTCTTTATACAAACAGACAGATTGCATACCAGAGCCTCCAGACCACTGAAACCATTTAAACATAAACCTTGCACAAAAGCCCTCCCAATCCCCACCACAACAACTCCTTGCACACAGCCCCTGGGCTCCAGGCCTTGCTGTTCTCAGCTGTAATTCCATCAGCAATGCTGGATCCATTCTGGGTGGCTCCTACCAGGTTTACCTTTAGGAGTGTTTCCAAAGGCACACCACAGTCTTTGAAAAAACAACACCAAAGGTAGCTCACGCCAGCAGAGCCGAGGCAGACAGACAATGTTTCTTTCCTTGAGCCCAGACAGTGAATCAATGGTTTAAGCACTTGCTCTGGTTGATTTCCAGCCACATGCTGGACAGTTTAACCCCAGCTCCTGAGCTGTGTAGGCAGCAGTGTGGTTAACTCCTGACTTGGGAGGTCAGAACCTTTTCCTTGTTCTGGTTGATGAATCAAGATCAGCTACAGCTCACACAAGGTAAAACCTGCACTGCCTCAAAACAAAGAGCAGAACTTTTCAGCAGGGCCAGGGAGTCCCTTGATGAAAACTTTCAGGAAGGACTCAGATAAGAGTAAGTGGTGTATGCAAATAGAGACACACAGGCAAAGCAGATTAGGTTAAAAAAAAATGTTATTTTCTCTGCTGTACTTCCTATATCTGACCAGGGCAGGAAAGAAGATGGAGCTGTGCATTTCCTGTGCCTGTCAGGAGAAACATCTCAGCACATTCTCCAACAAACTGCTCTGGCTCTGCCTCTTTAGGTTGATCTGAGAGCAGTTACCAAGGCTGGTCATTCCCTCCTCTGTACTGCACATGCTTTGCACTTCTGAGGGGATAGTGCAGGCAAATGCATTAGACTGCTTCAGAGACTAATTACATTTTCAAATTGAGCTTTTTTTAAAATTCTTTCTCCAATAACCAGGACTCGTTTGTTTATTTCTTTATACCCCACATTCAGCCCTGTGGCATCATTTGCCTCTTGAGGAGACAGCAGCACTCAGGAGGGTAAGGCATTCCTGAGGCTGAAGGTCAGCAGGTCACCATCAGCTTCAGCTTACACACATCCCCAGTTATGAAACCCTGACCATGGCATGGCTGCTGGCCCTGAGCTGCAGCAGAACCATGTTTCCTTGGAATTAAACCTCCAGCTCCTTCCATTCACCACCTTGCATCCCACCAAGCAGACCCTCAGAGCACCCTCACATCTTTCTGCTGGCCCTGGCTGTGGTGACCCAGTGAGGCTCTGCCTGAGGGCAACCACAGAGCACGACGTGGGGTCAGCAGCAATGCACCTTTCTCATCTGCAGGACACAAACTGGCAAAAATGAGTGAGGATCCTGCAGCCCTTCCCTAGAGGTGCTTCTGCAGCCCACACAGTCATGGAGGCAAGGGAATCACAGCAAAGTCAGCTCAGCCCAAAATCAAACCATAACACACCTGAGGCCAGACAGGGCACTGCTGCTCAGCCTGCAGAGCCACAGCAGTGACTGTGCCACAGCAGCAGGGTGCCAAGGCAGGGCTGTCCCTCTGCCTGGCACAGTCTGGGCTGCTGCAGGTCACTCTGTGACCACAGCCCTGCAAGCCTGACCTGCAGAAGGCACACAGGGCTTGAGTGGGTCAGCAGTTACACACTGCACTGCATGCCCTCTGCCACCCTGCACACCTCAAACACTCTCCTGGGGCTCAGGGAAAGGCAGTGGGGAAATCCAAGCAAGAGGAGAAAGTGGTTGGGCAGTGTGACTAAGCAGAAGAAACTGTCTGGGTTTTTCCCCCGTGGTTAAGGACATTGCCTGACTGCTGGGGAGGTGCCCTGGACATTGCTCTGGCCTGAGGACAATGGGCAGGAACAGTGGGGGTGGCTCTGGCAGCTCAGCCCAGTGCCCAAGGCAGCTCTGAGAGGCCACACAGGTGGCACACAGCACTGCCCTGGAGCCCCCTCCTCAGCAGGGCTGGCACTGGGATGGCACTGGGATGGCACTGGGATGGCACTGGGATGGCAGGTACCACGGCCATGGCTCACAGCTGAGAGTCTGCTCCCCAGCACAGGCAGAAGTGACCTCCAAGAAGCATGTGAAGATGAAGGCTGTGCTTTCAGGCACTCACATGACATGTGGGACAACAGTTCAGGAGATAAAGCAGATCAATAGCACAGCCACAACTGCTCTGCATTAACCACACTGACTCTCTCCCCCTAAAACACGAGAGGAGATATTTCACCCACTAGATGTACATACCTTTTTAAGAGGAACTGTGCTTCTGAACCAGTTATAGTCAGGAGAGACTTTAATCTCTCCCATGATGTTTAGAAAAAACTCAGTTTGGGTCAGCCTGCAAAAGAGAGAGAATGAGAAATCAATAGCACAGTTTCACCATGGGCAGCTCTCAAAAGCTGTGCTGTGTAAATAAAGCAGTGCAGGCTGATTTGCTCTGATCAGTTGATGGCACTACCTCTGACTCACACCAAGTTCACTTTTGCTCAGTTTTCATCAAAGCATGCAATTATTCTCCCAAGAGGCAGTCACCTGACTGCCTTACTGCACCACCTAATTATGAAATGATGATGCTTCTGTAGCAGCATTCCCGTGTGACAGCTGCAGAGAAAGTCAATTGTGCTGCAGGCTCTAAGTGCCTTCAAAACCTAAAGCATCTTCTTGGTTTCTTTTAAATTGATAAGGCACTCCAAGTTTATAGCTAATAAATATTCATACAATTCACTCAGGAATTCACACCACAGACATTATTTCATGAACCTACTCAGTATTCAGGTCACATTTTTCCATCTGAGTATAAGTGACCCAAACGAGTCCCAAAACACATCAGGAACATCACCTGATCCAACGCTTAATTTACAGAAAATCCTTGAAATTTTAATTCTATCCACACAGAAGGAGGCTCTTGTCAGGAGTTACCAATGAAGAAATCCTTGAAACACACCAATTAATACAGCACAAATTGATTCTGAGTTGGATCCACATAGGAATGCCACTAACTCACTCCCCAGCCAGAATGTCCAAGCATACATAATGAGTATCTTATAATACTCCATTAATTAGTAATAAACACTGAGGTAGCTCCAAGATTTAACTGTTTGGGTTTTCCTTTTTTAAGCAGCAAGAGACCATTAGCTTCCATTTATACAACAAATGGCATCAAACACTTCTGAAGCTTGCAGACTCAATAGCTTCACCCTGAACGCCAGCTGCCTTGGGAGATTATTTTCATGCATTCACACACAGCACTGAACATAGAAAAACAAAGAAACTTTTGCTCTTGTTACTTAACAGTTGCCAAGTCTAAATCAATAGGTTTTGTTTCTTAATTCTTCATAAAATAAGACTTTGTTGTGTTCTGTGAGTCACTGCAATTCATTTGTCCCTGCAGGAGAGCTGCTGGTGGACAGCTTAACCAGTTTATGGGGTTACAGCTGGATTAACAGGGAGCTACAATTTCCTCATCTTTCAGTCTTCATTTGCCATCTTCCAAGGGCAGAAAACATGAATTTTAAAAGGGAAAGTACTTTCTAAATTGCAAACACACACCTTCCACAGAGCACGTGCTACACCTCCCATGTTCAAAGGCTTGAGGTGGGATGTTCAGCTGTGGCTGCTGTTTAAATTTTGTGTGGTTTCATTCTGGTGCTTGCACCAACTGTTCTGCTCTCTATCAGAGTCTGGCAGCAGGTGAAATTACAGCTAGGGTAAAAAGTATCTGTTCAAGAACCTGCAAAGCAGAGCAGGGGAAAGGATGCTCTCCTGGGCTGGGGTCTGCAGCCACTGGAGAGAGGAAACCACAGCTCACACTAATTCCTTCCCACAACCACACATCAATGGCTTCCTAAAAGCACTTCAGCAAACAACAGAGTGACAAAACTGTGGCAGACAAATGACAGGAAATGCCTTAAAACACACATTGTCTTGGACTGTTACACTGGCAGGGCTGAGAAGCAGAAGTCACAGTCAGGGCCCTGCACGGACACAGAGGCACCAGAGAGGAGACTTCCTGCTGCTCAATCTGGCTGCCAGAGAGGGCTGGCAACCTCCTCCTGCTGTGATCACCCCTCTGCTCCTGCCACCCCAAAGCTAAGTGCTGGGGCTGGGAGCACAGAGCTGTGCCATGGTAAGGACAAGGCACCGTGCAGGAGGACTTTGTGCTGGCCCTGCACCTTGTCACGGGTTTGTACCACAGCGACTTCGGAGTCCACCTGAAACCCAAATCTTGAACTTGCCAGTTCATCTGTTATCACCCATGGAAGGGAGCCATTGGTCACCAACACCTGGGCAGATTGCCACCAGCTTTCTTCTGAAGGAGCATCTGTGATTGCCACTCCTAAGGGCTGCCTTTCTTTCCAGGCAACAGGAAACTTGCATTAGACACTCTTGTTTTACTAAAATTGTTTTTTTTTTCTCCTTTGCACAGAAATGCAGCATTACATTTGTACACGCAAATACATTAGCAACAACTGCACGTGCTTTCCAGCCACAGAGAAGCTGAACCCTGAACTCAAAACAGAGATTCAGCTACTGAAGGTAACTCACACCACAAAGAGCCTGATGCTGGTCATGATCAGCCTCTGAACACCCAAGGTTCATTTTTAGTAAAACCAAACATGAGGAACTTCAACATTTTAAAGCCAATTCCTGTGGAAGAATCTTGGATGTGCTCAGAGCACTTGGCAATAGTCTCCCCGTGAGTTATTCTGCTACACTAATGACATCCTCCATTCATTATTGATTTTAAAAGACAATGAGAAAGAAGATTTATGGGTAACCGGGATGTGGCAGCAGCACCTTCCCCTGTCCCCCACACCGCTCCCACCAACCCTGCCCCAGCTGCCCCCAGCTCCTTCCCCTCCTCACCCAGCCTTGGCTGCCCAGCTCTGCAGGGAGAAGGGACAAACCCCACCCGCTCAGCTCGGGCGGCACCGGCCGAGGCAGCCCCTTCCCCGGGAGACCCGGGGGGCTCCGGGCTCGCTGCGGGCCGCGGCCCGGCCCTCTCCCTTCCCTCCCTCAGGGGCAGAACATCCCCGCCCCGCACGGTGCCCCGTGCCCACCGGGCCGGCGCTGTCCCGAGGGGAGCGGAGCCCGTCCCGAGGAGCAGAGCCCGCCCCGCTCGCCTCAGCGCCCACCCGGCCCCTCAGAGCTCCCTCCCCGGAGCGGAGCGCTGAGATCAGGGGCAGGCCCGTCTCCACAGCGAGACCCCCGCGGTTCCCATCGCTGCTGGGCGCTCACCGGCTGGCAGGGCCCGGGGAGAGCAGCAGGACCAGGACCGGGACCGGGACCGGGACCGGGAGCACCGGGGCCGCCGCCGCTCTGCCCCTCCCGCCCCGCGCGCCCAGCCGGGGGCACCCGCCGGCCGCCACTTCCGGGTGCTGCGCCGTGCCGCCCACGTGACCCGGGGCGGGGCGCGGGCGGGGCGGAAACAGCGCCGCCGCCATCGCTACCGAGGCGGAAGTGAGTGAGACGGGCGCCATCGCTACTGAGGCGGAAGTCACGTGCCCGCTGTGATAATTAATGTAATAATTTGCGGTGGAAGGGACGTTTTAAGACTCGTTTTGTTCCACCCCGCCACAGTCAGGGACTGCTAGATCACGTTGCTGCAAGCCCCGTCTAACCTGGCCTTGAACACTTCCCCCAGGGATGGGCCGCATCTTCTCGGGCAATTTATTCGCTGCAGGGCAGCTCAGGTTAATTGAGGAGAGCGATAGGTGATACTGAGTCATTCCTCTAATGAGCAGGTGGAGTCAATTAGCTCCCTTTAATTGGTATGTCACAAATAGGAGTTGAAGGTGAGCTGAAAAAACCAGACCTATAGTTATAGGTGTGTTCTTCATAGGCCTTGCCTAAAGGATACACTCCATTAGGTAATATATATTTATACACTGCTCTAATCTGATTGAAGACCACCCCACAACACGCGGCATCATTTTCTATTTGCTCTCAATATCGCTTCAGTTTGCCTGAAGTTTTCCTGCTCTTGTCTCAGCCTGATCTTTTCACGAAAGGCTTTTAAATAACCCCATTTCTGTGATGTAAGGGAAATATTCCCTTCATATCGTATTTGGAAAGAGGAATTAAAGGGCGGAATCACCGGGAATAAACACACCTGGACGGCGTGCCTAGGACAGACTGAGAGAGGCGGGGGGGCACTGCTGGCCGCAGACTACATTTCCTCCAATGCCACGCGGCACCCACGCACCCATTCGCCGCTGGGACTACACTCCCCATGATACCCCGCGTGGCGAGTGCGTTCACGCAGGGCGCGCTGCGGCGCGATGCCCGCCGGGATCTGCAGTCCCGCGATGACGCGCGGCGCCGTCACGGGGGCGTTACCGGGGCGGGCGGGGCCGGACCGTCGCCAGCGAGGCCTTGTCGGCGGCGGGGGGAGCGGGCCGGGCCCGCGGCCGCTGCACCATGTCCGCCTGCCACAGCTGCGCCGCCGCCGCCCGCCTCTTCGGCTCCACGCTGCCCTCCGCCCGCAGAGGTAACCGCGCTCCGGGTCAGCCCGCCCTCCCCGGGCCCGGCGGGGTCGGGCCCTGCGGCCGCGGGCCTGAGGGGAGCCCCGGCCCCGCGCTGCCCTTATCGCGCCGTGACAGCGGCGGGCACGGCGGCCTTTCCCCTTTCCCCTCTCTGAGCCGTTTGCTGGGGGCACCCGCGCGGTGCGGGCCGCGGCCAGGGCAGCGTTACGTGCCGGGAAGTTTCGGGGAATTCGCCCTCGCTGTGGGGAAATGTAACGCGAGAAAAGAGTTTATTTCAGCAGGGGTGATGCTCAGCAGCTGCCGGCCAGTGTGTGCTACTCCGCAGTGCCAGTAAATGTGTTTAATTGGCTTAAAAATGGCTTGATTTCCTTAATTAAGTAAAAGCCTACCTTTGAGGTAGCCTAAACTTGAAATATTTCTCATAAAGATGGGCTTAGTTAGCAAAATTCATTATTTCCAACTTGGTAGAAGGACGAGACTGTGCCAGCTGCTCACTGGAAGTTGAGGGCTGTGGGAGGTTGTTACTTTTTTACTGTTTTTCCTCGTTTACCTTTTTCATGGTATTCTTGGGGTGCTGAGAGCTGACAAACCATGTTCTGCTTTGGTGAAAGGTAGAGCACCCCCAAATTGTGCTGAAAGATCTCTCTGTTGCCACATTTGCAACATTATTTTCAATTACTCTACCCTCAGCAATAGCCTGATGAGTCAGAGATCATTTACTGCCCCGAAGAGGTGAGTTAACTCTCTGTAGGTGCCTTTTCATTTGTATCTCAAATATCAGCTGTGCTGAAAGGTTCTGACCTGTGCTTTCAAATCCAGCCTGTCTGCCCTTATGCAACCCCTCTGAAACAATCAACTTTGAAGCAAGTACTGTTTGGAATTTATTACAGAATTATCTTTTAAAAATTTTGTGGGGTTTTTAGTCAGATCTAAGATTTGAAAGTATTATGTCAAAGAGCAAATGAGAATAAAATGCAGATAGAGCAATACAATTGTTGATCCATCAGCTTTCAATGAAGGTTGTTTAAAAATAAATGTGCCTTTCTTTTGTGTGTCTTTTATAAGAAACTGTGTCATCTGGCAGGTGCTTTGTTTGCTGTTGCTGGTTGGTGCAAACTTGAGAGAGTTCAGAGTGCACAGATCAGTGTAATCAGTGGAGTGTTATGTGGGACAGCTACAGTTTGTCACAGTTTCCCTTTCCCGGGCAGTAGATGCTCCAAGATCCCCCAGGCTTGCCCCAAAAGTCAATAATTATTCTGTCAAGTGTCAATTAATAAGGTGTTAAGGAGCTTTTCATCGTTTCTTAACTCACACCTGGATCGGTTCCATGGCTGCCAGCAGCTAGGGACGCATCCCTTGAAGTCAGTGCTCCAAAAAACATCACCTGAGCCATGCTGCCAGGTGTGTGTGTGTGTGAGCCCATCCTGCCAGGTGTGTGTGTGCACACCCTGCCAGCTGTTAGGGTTAGGAACATTTATCAGAGGCTGGATCCCTCAGTGGCAGCTGCCAGGCATTGAGCTGGAATGTTGATTTCCCCTGGAAATCTCCCTCTGGGTTTATTGACCCAAGGAAGTCGTGGTGATGACTTTCTTCTTGCTTCATTGTGTAATTATACAATGATATTTTGTCCAAAAACACCACTCAGACCTCACAATAAGCACGCGTGGCTTTTCATGCTCAGCCACAAGCTGATGTAGCAGTAATATGATTTCTTTCCCCTGGTTTAGTTTTCACAGCTCAGTACTCAGTGCTGTGTAAGGTTTCATAGTTCAGCCCATACAGTTCTCAGTGCATTTTCTGTCTCACAAGAGCACCCTGAATTAAAATGAGGATTGAAATGTTCCAGCTTTTGTGGAGTGCTTCACCCTTTCTCCACAGGCCAAATCCCCCCCGTGTCACTTGTGTGACTCCAGGTTTTGCTCAAGGGAGGTGAGGTGGTCATTGTTTGATTTTTAAGGGGTCTTTTCTCAGTTCCTAAACCAAATCTCAGTGAAGGAACCACCTGTGAGGAATGGGGCTCCAAGAAGCTGCTCAGCACAGCTCTTGCACTGTAAACACTCACACAGCTTGTTCCTCACTGACAAGTGCACTTGGCACACGGGGCTCTCAGAGTTCTCTGCACATTCACTAAAAGGCACAACTGCTTCTGAGAGCCAGCCAGTGTTTTCAGCTTTGCTGTGATGTTTTTGTAGCTTACCCTGTGTAATCTGAAATGTGTTGCAGTGGCACTGAGCAGAGGAATTTAAAATGGGGAAGCTCATTGATTGTTATTCCTCCCTCACGTTTACAGACAGAAGCAATGCTGCTAAGAGATTTTTAAAAGCTTAATTTTTAGTCATGTTAAAAATAGTACAAGTCATCTTCAGGTTAGGGACTCTTAAGCAGTGTGTAAGTTAATAAACCAGCTTCAAATCTCATTTGTTTCTGTCATCTTCATTGTGACTTGCAGATCCTGTAAGAGTTTTCCTGGTCAATTTAGGTTCCTCTTCTTTATTTTTCTCCCTTCTTATTAAAGTAACAAGGTGAATTTTCAGAGTATCCTCTTTCAGCTAAGCTCCCATCTCTTGGTTGCTGTTGTCTCCTCTTTCAGAACAAATGAGCTGTGCTCTTCTTGCCATTCTTACTTTTTCTTTTTTTTTTTTAAGAGTTTCTGGATTTTCCATAGGGTTCTCTGATCCCTTAACAATAAAACTGTGTGTTGTCAGCAGGTCTGCAGTTGCCATTGTTGCTGTATAGCTCTGCTGTCAGTAAAACACAGAGTTCTTATCAGAACCAGCGAGCCAAGTGAGAAATTTGCCACTTTAAATGAGATGAGATGTGGATTCCAGGCTGTTGTTGATGTTGAAATCACAAGCACAACATATGTTGGCTCCCGTCATGCCTGCCATGAAATGCAATCCTGCCCGTGTTGCAAGAGGAGGAAGAGGCTGCTGAGTGTCTCGGGAGGGTTTTTCACGTTGCAGGGAGGGGTTTCAGCAGAGCTCGGGTTGTGCTGAGTTTGTCGGTGGGTGCCAAATAGGGCACGGCTCAGTTTCCCTCAGCACGATTCCTGTTGCCAAGAGGTGCCTCAGATTCCTGGAAGCGAATTTTTAGTGGAGTTCCCAAGTGGAGCCGTGCAGTCACTGAGTCTGAAACACCTGATCTTTGCATAACAAAGAGACTTTTCAGAGGTTTCTCTCAGGGGCTTGGATTGTTTCACCATACAAGCGCTGAGTTGATTGTGTTTATCATTCTGAGGATCAGTTTCATAACTGGGATGTTCCCTATTTCATGCCACAACAGGACTCTCCATTGTCTGATGTTAGAGGACTGAAATTATTCTAGGGTCTTTTGGAGAACCAAGGTAGCTTTAACAAGGTGAACATCAGGGTGGCAAAGATCATTTATTTTGGTTAATTAAAATCTGTTCAGAGCTGAATTCTGTTGCCCAAACCTTTTAGCTCCACTTAAAGTAAATCAGTTCTGAGATTTGATAGCAATGGAATTAAACCAGGAGTATTTTAGTATTTAACTTTCTTTTTTTTTTTTTTTTTTTTTTTAGGTATTACTTGTGGTCGTACACGCATCCCTGTTTTAGGAAAACTTGGGACTTTTGAAACTTGTTCTCTAAAACGAATTCCTCTTAGAAACTTTTCAGAAACACCAGCATATTTTGCTTCAAAGGATGGTGCAAGCAAGGATGGTTCTGGAGATGGAAACAAGGTAATTTCCACAAACTGGGGATTTGAATAATTTATGTAAAATGTCCCTTGCATTTTAAATTTTTTTTTTTACTCAAAATTAATCTTAAAATTTTGGCCAACCCCTGACATTTCTAATCCTTCAAATTGCTGTAACTGGCAGTGAAGAAAAAATAAATTGTATTGTGAATTTGTTAGGAGATAAACCTTGTCCACATCCCACAATGCTTTTCCCAGTTTTATAAATCTCTTTGCCCAGTGTAAACATGAAAACTTTATTGGATGTCATAAATCAAGAACAGGATTTCAGGAAAGAGGAGTAATCACAGCTGTTCTCCTTCAAAAGCCTGGTGCTCCCAAATAGACTTTTTAAAATTCCATTTTAAATGTTTCTGGGTTGAGAACTGGTTTGTCTTAAGTAAGACAAGTCAGTGAGGACATGAGCTCACCTCTTGTTAGTCAGTTGTAGTCTATTTTTATCCCAGTCATTCTCTGTAATTATGGTTAATAAACAGCTTCTTCAGATAAATGATTACCTGAGAATAAAACTGCTCTTTAGTCAGCAAATAACATTTTGAGAGTTCACAGGCAATTACTTTGCCTTAGTGTGTGTGTTGTGAACCTGAGGAACTGTCCAGGTGGCACAGGTCTGTTCTGAAGGTGCAATTAAACTTTTTAAAAAATAAATAAAGAAGATAAAAGAAATTAATTATTTTTTTTCTTGAAAAGGATTTTAAGGAGAAATCAGTAGGCAGCATAGGTTTAAAAAATGAAGAACTGCTTTAGAAATGGGAAGAGAGATTTTTGCTGTTTCCTAAAATGTAATAACTTGTATTAATCAGAGTATGAAGGCACAGATACAGATACAAATAAAAACTGCAGTATTTCCAAGCACTTTGAAATGCATGTTTTAGCACAGATTGCTACACCTGCCAAGGAAATGAGAGGAGCTGTGGCTTCAGAAACCCTTAGAATCCACGCAGCTGAGATAATAAAATACTTTCTAAATATGATTTGTTTTCTTGTCTGGCATTAAAACATTAAAATACACTGTTAAAACACCTTTGACACAGCTTGTTATTGTTCTAGTGCCAGTCATCAGCTCTAATGCAGGTGTGGGGAACCTCTTCCATGGGCATCCAAGACTGGCAGAGCTGCAAAATGCAGATGTATTTGTAAATAATTTGTAAATGTAAAACACTTCCAAGTATTTATGTCACATTCTTCTATATTTCAAAGCCTTTAAAAATCCTGACAATAGCTACTTTGTCATTCAGCTGTTGCAAAATTCAAATTATTTGCTTCCAGAAGCACGCTGCTAAATGCTTACTGTACCAGCTGCATTGTTTGGGGCTAATTGTCTGGAAATCTCTTTTAGAAATCTGTTGGTGAGGGTGGTGGTAAAAAGTCCAGCTCTGGAAGCTCTGGGAAAGGAGGGAACCAACTGCGCTGCCCAAAGTGTGGGGACTTGTGCACACACGTGGAGACCTTTGTGTGTAAGTTTTCCTTAAATCTTCCTTGTTTTACATGGGCACAGATGTGACTTTGTGATTTAACACAATCCTTTCTGCCTAATTCCATGGTGTCACAAATTTTGTTATGCTTAGTTTGGCCTTGTTGATGCAACCAACATTTATTGTCTCTGTGGGTACGTTTGTGTAATTCCCATCATGTGTGGGGATGTGGTACTGGAATTCACATTACATCTGGGAATATGCGTTTTTAAAATAGTTTTTGGCATTTTATACTTAATACCATTTGAACTACAGATACTTTCATATCTTTATTATATAAGTATATACTTTATATATGTGCATTTGTAATGTCTGTCCTTTCTTTCCTAAATAATATAACTTTAATCCTGCATGTACTATACCCAAAGTGCTTATCCAGCAGAGGAATTAGTATCTGACAGATGGCTTACTAGAACAGTCTTCCATGGCAAAGTCAGAGCTATAATACATTCCAAATAGCAGGCTGGAAAGTCCAGCTAGAAAATCCAAAATCCTTGTTCTCCAGCAGCAATTGCTCCTATTTTATTTTTTTTTAAATATAATCCAAATTAATGCCATTTATTCTTTAGGTTCTATCAGTCTTGAAGATATTTCATACCTTATTTCTGCACTGATGAGACCAGCTTAGAAAACAAGAACTTTTGTCAGAAAGCAAATACTCACTGTTAGGTGGTGGGGCTCAAGGGAGGAAGTTTCAAGTCATAATCAGACTTGTGCACTAAGAGGCTTAACACAAAGTCAGCATAAAAGTGTTCAGCAGTTGTTACTAGAACAGCTGGCAGAAATAATGAGTGGATGTGCTGTGATCTCCTGCTACTCGTATAAAATAATATTTAAAATGATCAAATGTCACAATAAATCACAAAGCAGCTCTATAATAATGACAATAGATTTCTTTAGAGAAAGGATCAGTCCTCAGTCCTTATCCTCCCCAGAAATAAGGTTGTTTTTCCAGTTTGTTTGAAACTATAGGCAACAAGATATTCTGCAAAACCTGGCACTAGTTCATGGAACTGGAAACCTGATCCTGTCTGTGTTCAGTGTGCTCTCTCCCTGGACTAGGTGTGGCTGGAAACTAGAAGGATTTTTAATCTCATTTACCTTCTTATGATTCATGAGCAGGCAGAGATGTTTTTGAAACTCTCTCACTTCACTGTGTGTTTCCCTTGGTGCTGCAGTTTGTGCTTTTGTGTGGAAATACCATTCAAGCCTTGTCCCAGAACGATCCCTGGAAAGCAGAGATGTGATTTAGTGCTTTGTCAGTGTTGCTGGGAACTCTTTAAGCGTGCCTGGAAACTTCCTTGGGAACAGATTTATTGATTTATTCATACCACACCATGGGAGAACATACCTTGATAAATGCTATTTAAAATTCCCAAGTAGTGAACTCACTTGAGCTGCAGCATCAGAATAACACAGGTTCTATAAACAGGGGGGGACTGGAAACACTTTTTTCCCAAAGTTCTGTGAGTCCTTGTGGAGTTTTTTCTGGACCTGTGTTATTCTGGTTTAGTCTGTTAATTAGAGCAAACTGTTTCCCAACCACACTCTGTAAGGCAGCTGGAAAACAGAAGTTATAATTATCTTAAAATTTATTTGAAAAAAGAAAACAAAAACTAAGAAAAATAAATCTGTCCCGTTCTGCCCAAAATGAATGGGTTGCAAGTTTTATTAAGCCTGCTGTAATTTGATTTTTTTGTTGTTGCTTAGTCAGGAAAAATGATGAATTTGCACAGTTCTGGTTAGAATTAACAACCTGCAGAGCCTTAAATAAATATCTAAAACCAAAGGAAAACATGCAATTAGCATTTGTTTCAGTTTAAATATTAGATTTTCAGTCATTTTGAGAGAAGTAGGAAAGCAAAACACTGAATAAAAGCCATGTTCATTAGAAAATTAATTGCCAGTGAGTGGCAGTGTGACAGGCTGGTTTTCCAGTGGAGTTTGTTTTTGATGGAGCTTCTCTTTGTATCTGCAAATCTTGCAGAAAGATTTGCTTGGCGATGGTTTTCCAGTAATTAACAATGAAGGGAAAATATGAGGCAAACAAAGTCATTTTGCTTTGCCCTCCTTTCTCAGCAGTTCCTGTATTATTGTTTTGGGTTGTGAAAGTCTGTAAGGAGAGTTTGTGATCAGTGAAATAAGACTTGATCCTCAGATGTGGAGTGAAATCCAATAGCTGTAAAGCTGATTGGCATAAGAAGCCTTATCTGGATGCTGCTGTTACTGTCTCCACCTGATGCCATCAGGTTACTCCACCCTCCAAGCAGCACTTCCCTGCTATTGTACATTCTCAGAAGCTTCCCTGCTTTCTTTTTCCTGGTTTGGGGTTTATTTTTTACCTTAAAGCAATTTGATAGCAGCCCGTTATCTCAACCCTACAATTTTAAGCCTCTGACTGTTTCTGTTTCCTGTATGTTTTGTAAAAATCTGCTATTTCTTTTTGGCAAGGTCAGCTCACACAGACTTTATAAGTGCCTGTGCTAATGCAGCCTCTGTGGCAATGTTGTCTGATTAAAAACAACACTTGACTTGCATTTTGGCACACTGTAAATATTTGCAGACACCTTAGTGACAGGGAGGTAATTTGCCATGGATGTTCTTTGTTGTGCTTTTATGTGCTTGCTAAAATCACATATGAAAACATGCCAGTATTTAGGATTAGCAAAGTTGCCTGCAACTCAATTGTGTACTTTTTTTTTAGTGAAATTTAAAGATGCCCCATTTTACTCTTACAGTGCACTCCTTATTTTATGGGGTTTTTAAATATTCATGTGGATCTGTAAAGGGACCAACCATTCTCATGGCTATTCTATGCTAAATAAGCCTTGTATAAGGAAGGAGAACAGCCTCATGGCACTGTGGTCATCACAAATATCAGAGGTGTTGTCAGTGAGCCCTAGGAGAAAGGTTGAGTTGTTTTTCCCTACAATATTGTTGCTAAATAATGGTTACATAAGAGGAATGGGTTTGTGCAAGTGGATTTCTATCACATTCCCATAACAGATAACAGTAATTTGGAAGGTTGCCAGGAGAACTTCCAGGCTGTTACCCAGAATTTCTTTGAAGTACAGTTAATAAAGCTGTGTTGGTCACAGTATTAGTTGCCACATTCTTACAGTAATCTGCTGGTCTTGCTTATCCAGGTATAAGGTGGGATTAATGGCAAGAAAAACCCCACCCACTCCTCTTTTGCTGATGCCAGTCCTGTGGGAGACAACAAGTTATAAATAAGCAGCTTGTTTATTGCTAGAGGGTGTTGTTACAGTCAGCTGGTGCTTCAGTGTTCAAGCCATTTTCTAAAAACTTTTTATGAGTTCAGAAGTTCTGACATTGAAGTTTTCACAGGGTTGTTTTTCTACAGTTACTTTACTTTTAATTAAATTCATTTACTAGTATATTTTCTTTAAATCTATCCTACTGCTCATGATTTGCATTTAGCAGCATAGTAATATGGCTAGAAAGGATCTATTCTGAATTACTTTTATTATTCTTCTCTACTGTCTGTTTTTATTATTTCAGCTTTGCCTGGCCAGAGGAAAAGAAGAGCAATGCAGGTTCTCATTTTCAGGCTTATGAAACCAACCTTTGCAGATTTCTTAAGACATAGTTCACAAAGTCAGCAGTAGGAGGGTTTAGCTTTTGGAATTTGAAAGAAATTTGTCCTAGTCTTGACAGTAAAAATAAATAAGCAGAAGATCTTGCAAAACATCAAAGTCCTTGATGGTTTGTTGCATACCACAGCTGCCTCTTGTTGGGATGAGCCCTTTGGGTGACCCCCTGTGCTTCCACAGTGCTCCAAAGCCAGAGGGATGCAGAGAGCAGCAGCTGCCAGAGCCCTCCTGTAGTGCTGTCTTTGATATTCTGCACTGCCTCCCTGCACTTTAGTCTGTGCCTAACCACAATATCTTATTTTGCTGTCAGTTTGAGAGTTAGGAACATTTCCTGCACAGCTAAAGCCTTCATTAATTTTGTTTCTCTCATAAGTGAGTGTGATGCTACTGGAGAAGTATCAAAAGGAGTTTTGTGTTTAATTCATTGTCTGGTTGCTGCCCAGCATTCTGATTTTTTTGGGGGGCAAATTGTGTTCTCTCTGTGTCAAATTTCATAGGCCAATAGTAGCTTTTAAATGTTCTAAGGTGAGCAAGGGAGAAGTGTTGTGCAAACACAGGGAGGCTGTGCTGTCTTACAGGTGCTTGTCCTGTGTGATGATCTGGGACAGAAGCAATTCCTCTCACTGCTTTGTTTGACTTTTTCTGCAGCTTCCACCCGTTTTGTGAAGTGTGAAAAGTGTCACCACTTTTTTGTTGTCCTGTCAGAGGCAGACACAAAAAAGAGCATCATTAAAGAGCCCGAGTCAGCAGCAGAAGCTGTGAAATTGGCATTCCAGCAGAAGCCACCCCCTCCACCGAAAAAGGTACATTCTTAATTCCACCCAGAGCCCCCTCCTGCTGCAGCACGGAGAAATGCTTCCCTTAATCTGCATCAGGTGTGTAATGGCTGCAGGGACAGAGCAACAAACAATAAAGATGATTAGCTCGAGATTAAACCTTTGTGAGCTGTGTGACCCAGCAGGGCACTGATAAAGGGAACAAGTAGATCCAATAAAGGTATTGGAGCTTGTTTTCCTCTTTGGCTTGTGATTTCATTTTCTCCTGTGTCCTTGAGGCTGACCTCAGCCTTCACCAACCATAGTAACTTTTTTTTCTCACTGTGGCCTTGCATTCTGTGTCTTTATTTTAGCAGCTTCTTTGGGTGAGAGCTGCAGCTGATAAACTTGTGGCCATGGTCCCTGTGAAGTCACTTGATTTGCCTCTGGAGATTAGTGAGGAAACCTTTTTATGTTTCTGAGTTCTTGGTGGACTGTAATGGTTACTCCACACAGCTCCTTGATAGGCCTCTTTTAAGAAAATAAGTGTTCTTAAAATTTCTGTTCCTCTTAAAAATTTGGGTGAAAATAAGCAATGGGCTTATGTATTAACACAATATGAGTGTGTAAGCATCAGGTTTTCTTAAGTGAACTTATCAACAGGAATATATTTTGTATTTTAGATGTTAGTTTCTATTTCTCAGATCTGTAACCATTCAGACCAAAGTCTATCTTTGGCACAATATACTATTTTTCCTTTTCTGCTGCAAGATGATTTAGAAGTGTTACTAAGGTTAATCTGTTTTGCAGATTTACAACTACCTCGACAAATATGTTGTTGGTCAGTGTTTTGCCAAGAAGGTGCTTTCAGTTGCTGTGTATAATCATTACAAGAGAATCTACAATAATATCCCATCTAACCTGAGACAACAAGCAGAAGTTGAGAAACAGACTTCTTTAACACCAAGAGGTTTGTATGATATTTGGTATTTTTCTGGTCAAAGCAATTACCATTTCAGGGCTCTAACTTGAGAAATCTAAGCAAGGTTCTACCTTGACACTAGATGTTCTATAATTGAAATTATAAGAACTTCTACTAAACATAATTTTCACTGTGAACTTCTATGATTTATTTAAATGGTAATCAGAAGGTTTAAGCATTTCCATATGAACTGCTTAGCCCTTTTTGCTGATACATATTATGGGGTATTCTCCTTTAACTTTCTGCAGTGAGTCTCCTAATTTTTTCTTTCTAATCTCATTTACTACTTAACAGTAAATCTGCTGCTGAAGCTGCAGCAACAATGCAGATCAGGAAGGTGATATTTTGTATAGGTAAACTGATGAGTACTTAGATTTCTAACTTCCCTTACTCCTGCTGGCAGCATCTGCTGGGCACCACAGTATTGTTCCATATCTAGCAGGTGTAGATGGAGTTACTCTTGGCAGTACTTTTGCTGCTGAGTAAGTGTGCAGCTATGTTGATCTAATTTATTTTTAGAAGTAGGATTAAGTTGCCATCTCTGACTCAAAGTGTACCTTCGGTGGTTTTTTTTAAAAGGTGTTTTGTTCTGTCTTGCAAAAGTTACCACAGAAATATTCTTTTTTTTTTTTAATTAAGTCTTTTAAATGAGGAGGGAACATTGGTAGCACTGTTCTGGTAATGGTAAGGGCAGTTGTGTACCTGGCACCATCCCTGACCCTCCTCAGGGAGATAACATGGTCCATACCCACAGAGACTGACAGTGAATGTTTACATATTTCAGAGTTCTGCCTTATAACAAGGAATGTTGTAACACTCAGGGAGAGTTTAAGGAAGCCTCTTCAAACTAAAATTGTTATTCTATTTTTTTCCCTTCTATAATTGGCTGTAAAGTGGAAATCTAATTAGAGGTAATAGATTGTTGTTGTTTTTAGAAGTAGATATCTTGCTGGCATTTCAAAAACATGTTTGGGTTTTGGGTTAATTTTGACAGCAATAAAAGATAGCTCTTGTGGGGATTTCTTGTTCTTCTATTTCTTGTCAGAAATACATTCATAGACAGTGATGAGATGTATTCAGAAGAGGGCAAGAGGTGGAGAATTTACAAGCTTTTATAGACTTACTTTTTTATGACTGTTTTCATCCTCTCTCTTAGAATTAGAAATCAGAAGACGGGAGGATGAGTACAGATTTACAAGTAAGTGAACCCTCTCCTCATGTCCTCCTCTGCAATACCTACTTTATGACATGGAGAAGAGTCTTTAGTGACTGCTAGTTTGAAATGTTGGGTGAAGTCCAGTGCTTGTACTTTTTTGTCATGGAAATCAACAGCTTGGGTTTATTTCTTCTTCTATGTTAAAAAGAAATATAAGAAATTATAGTAAAAGTGAATAAATTTATAAGGACTGAAACTTTCTCTGGCTTTTTAATGTAGAGGAATGCTTTTAGGTAGTTCACTGTGCTATTGGAAATTCTTTTCCTATATGCCTCTACAAAAGTGTGGTTGGAACTCCTGTTTGTGCAATAATTGTGCTGTATTTCTGTTGCATTCCTCTCTGTAAGCTTCTGTACAGAGAGAATTCTAGGTTTGCAGAAGAACCTTGCTGTTACTGTGTGTTTAAAGTAGTGACAGAGCTTGTTGGTGCTCAAACAGTGCTGTTATTGTTCTCTTCAGAACTCCTGCAGATTGCTGGAATCAGTCCTCATGGTAATGCTTTGGGAGCATCAATGCAGCAACAGATGAACCAGCAGATACCTCAGGAAAAACGGGGAGGAGAAGTACTAGATTCAGCCAATGATGACATTAAACTTGAAAAAAGTAATATTTTGCTGCTTGGACCAACTGGATCAGGTATACAGCTGCATGTTTCTATAGGTGTCACATTTTTCATGGAATTTGTTGTTAATGGGTGATTTTCCTCTTCTGTGATTATTTAGATTTGGTTTATGAAAAAACTAAACAGTTAATTTCAAATTTGGATTCCAGTGTTTTCATGTCATGTTAACATGCTGAGCTTGTGGCCTTAAAAAGGAATGAGCTGTAGTTGTGTGGGTTTCTTTTTTTTTAACACCTTTATTTACTGACTGAATAAAGGATGCCACTTTGACTAAAAAGTGGCAGTTACAGTTCCACTGCTTCAGCTGGCAAGCTGAGATGCTGCAGTTAGTATTGTTTCACCTCTGGGACAGATTAGTTGCAGGGGGTTGGAAAGAGAGATTATTTTGTACGTTCATAAGACTTGGGAGTGTTTGTGCTGAAGTGATGGCATTTTGCAGACTTCTTGGGAGAACATTCACTAAACAATATTTTAATTCTGTTTCTTCCCAACTTCAAAGCAGGAGCAATTGGACTTTGCACTGCACCCTGAGTGTCTGCAAAGGACTACTGATTTATTTAATCTTTAAACTCTGCAAGTACATGTATTATGGTTTTTATATTGTGTGACATTTTGTGGTACTGTATGCATTTCAAGCTGCCTTAAATGTGTATTATTAAACTAAATCAAGAAATACAGCCTGCCAATGTAAAAACCACTGCTTATGAAAGCTATCTCCCTTGGAAAATATTCTTATATTAAGATGCTAGTAGGATTCAGAATGTTTAATAAGTATAATGATGATCCTGTGGTAAATCCTTGAATGGTTTGGGTTGGAGGGTACCTTAAAGCTCCCCTTGTTCCACCCCTGCCATGGAAGGGACAACTTCCACTATCCAAGGTTGCTCCAAACCCTGTCCAGCCTGGCCTTGGACACTTCCAGGGATCCAGGGGCAGCCACAGCTTCTCTGGGCACCCTGTGCCAGGGCCTCACCACGTTCACAGCCAAGGATTTCTTCCCAATATCTCATCTAAACCCATCCTTTTTCAGTTTAAAGCCATTTCCCCTTGTCCTGTCACTACACACCCTTGTTAGAAGTCCCTGTCCAGGTACTTGGATTTGTGTGCTCAAAGAGAAATGTGTGTCAGTTCTGACATGCAGCTTTTATTTTACCAGGTAAAACCCTGCTGGCTCAGACTCTGGCTAAATGCCTAGATGTCCCTTTTGCTATCTGTGATTGCACCACCTTGACTCAAGCTGGCTATGTGGGAGAAGACATTGAATCTGTCATTGCTAAACTCCTGCAAGATGCAAACTACAACATAGAAAAAGCACAGCAAGGTAAGCTTCTCATGTGTGGTACAGAGACTGTTTGTTTTGTTGAAGTGCTCTAAGCTTTTGAGACCAACAGTATTCCTGAAATTTGTGTCCTGCTGCATGTACCCAAATTTTAAATCAGGTAGAATAAACCTGAAAAGAGCTCAACGTGTATTTTTTTGGTTTTGTCCACAATTTGACAAAATTACACATGCTTTTGCAGTTGGGAAGTAGAACAAGCTGCTGCTCCCTTAAATGTTATTATTCTCTGTAAACTCTTTCTTTAAAAGTAGATTTGTTTTTATTCCCATTCTCTGTACCTGCAGGAATTGTTTTTCTGGATGAAGTAGATAAGATTGGCAGTGTTCCTGGTATCCATCAGTTAAGGGACGTTGGGGGAGAAGGTGTTCAACAGGTAAATATTTCCATGGAGTGATTTTACTTCCTGAGTGAACAGGACATGGGATCCTGTCATGTCAAACAGCATGGGAATGTATGGAGTCATAGTTCCTCATTTCCTTAATTATTCACCTTCAAAAGATACATCTTTCCTCTTGACTTCATTAAAAAACATAATCTCAAAAGCAGTTTGAGGCATCCTCATGGAAGCATTTTAGTTCAAAACTGTCTCTGCAGCATTTAGACAGCCAGTTCATAATATTCAGATAGCTAGTTCCAGGCAAGGACAAGTAACATTTCCTATTTAAACAAAACCCTTAAAGCAGCTAATCATTATATGCATAATGTGCATGGGACCCACATTAAAGGAATGTTTTTGTCCTTGAGTGGGATTGTCTCATAGGGAAAACTGACTTTTTTGACACTTACTGTTACTATAAAGGCAAAAGGGAGCAAAAAATATGAGTATATTTGTTGAAGTGAACATATCATGGTGTGTCTCTTTGCATGATGCTCCAGAATGGAATTTTTTTATTGCTTATTTCTTCTTTCCTTCTTAGGGCTTGCTAAAATTACTTGAAGGCACAATAGTAAACGTTCCAGAAAAGAATTCTCGGAAACTACGTGGAGAAACCGTGCAGGTTGACACAACAAACATTCTGTTTGTAGCTTCTGGTGCTTTTAATGGTCTTGACAGAATTATCAGCAGGAGGAAAAATGAAAAAGTGAGTGCATCAGGCTGTATCCAGGCTGAAAAATCGTCATCTTGATCACTGTTCACAATACTGACTTTTACAGGTCTTGCTGTATTTGTAAACACACTAAATTTCTTTATTTCAGCAAGTGGTGCTGAAAACCATCATCGTCTTAAAGTACCTGATCCTGCAGTTCACTGTTTTGTAGATTAATGTCTGGGGACAGGTTCTGGCTGCAGCATTTTGACAAAATGTGCTCCTGTCTCTAACACTAAAGGAGTGACTGAAATTCAAGTTATTGTTCATGTTAATTTGCGTAGCTTCCCATGTAAGCAAACTTGCCTGCATTTGATTCACTTATGAAGTGTCACTGATGCTTGTAAAATTAAGAACATGTTGATAACCTTCTTTCTTTTAAGAGAAAATTGCTCTTGTACTGATGTATCAATCCTTCACTGAGGAAATTCAATCTTTTAAGAAACTGATTGTATGCAAGGGGTCTAATTTTACTCTAAGTAGGGCTCAAATTAGTACGTAATGACCTAATCAGTCACTGCAGATTTTTTAATACTCATGGAAAGTGAGTAAGAACACTCAGTTATTACAGTTCTCTAAGCAGCACATGCTTGTTTTTACAGTACCTGGGATTTGGGACACCATCTAACCTGGGGAAAGGCAGAAGGGCTGCAGCAGCCGCTGATCTTGCCAATATCAGTGGAGAGTCTGACCCACAGGAGGATATTGAGGAGAAGGATCGCTTGCTGCGCCACGTGGAAGCCAGGGACCTCATCGAGTTTGGCATGATTCCTGAGTTTGTGGGACGTTTGCCTGTCGTGGTTCCCCTGCACAGCCTGGATGAGAAAACCCTGGTGCGGATCCTGACGGAGCCACGGAACGCTGTGGTTCCTCAGTACCAGGCACTGTTCAGCATGGATAAGGTTTGAGTTCTCATTTGGTGACTCTTGGTGTTCATTTTTATAAATACAGTGGTTTCAGTCATGTTTGTACTCACCACACTGAGTTATAAATGAAATTATTCCCATTTCTCTCTGTGTAGTGTGAATTAAATGTAACTGAAGATGCATTGAAGGCTATAGCCAGACTGGCCCTGGACAGAAAAACTGGTGCCAGAGGACTTCGATCTATAATGGTGAGTAAATTAAATCTTATAAACAAGTGAAACTTCGTGGATTTGTGTGTATGGACCTAATCTTGCCCATTTCCAGTGACAGCCACGCTTAGTTCTGGCCCTTACATGGATGTAGTAAGTCTTTCTAAAGCTGTGAGTATTCAGAGTTCTTCCAAGAAGACTCTGAAAATCACTTGTTTCTGTATGCCCTCTTCTACAGAAATATTTTCCCCTCTATTTTCTTGCAGGAAAAGCTGCTGCTGGAGCCCATGTTTGAAGTGCCCAATTCTGACATCGTATGTGTGGAAGTTGACAAAGATGTTGTAGAAGGCAAAAAAGAGCCAGGATACATTAGGTAAAACGGTAACAGAAGTAGCAGAACAGACCAGTAATACAACTAGACAGGTATTCTGATGGAATGAGCACAAATCCATGCACACAACCTAAAAAAGATTCAATGCTCTGTATATTGTGCACAGCTGAATTAGTGCCTGTTCTGTCCTAGAGATTTTGAATTTGTATTGCTTTAGTTTTTAAGCAGAAATTTTAAAATAAACATATGTGAAGTTACTTTTGTGTGTGTATACCTGTAGAAATGGAAGTAAATTTTAAGGTAACAGTAAAAATTTGAAATTCAGTTGTGACTGTACTGAAATTTCTGAAATTAAACAGTTTCTTTCTTCCTACTCCTTACCACAGATGTGGGGTTTTCATACAAGCTCCAGGCTGCAACAATTTTCTACATTACTCTTGCAGCAGTGGAGAGCCACAAAGGCACATTTATTGATTTGCTGAACTCCTGTTAAAATAATCAATTTAATGTTGTAAAGAGTATGGTAATGGTATGGAATGTTGAAAACACTGGACAAATCTTCATTTTAAAAAAAAAATCCAACAATTTCCATGGATGAAGGATGGAATTGAGAGAGAGTGGGTCAGGTTAAAACTGGTTAAAAAATTAATTTCTGAATTTCAGGTCTGAAATTTAGGAGCTGTATCAGTGATAGAAACCAAGACAATGTTGTTTGAGTGGCTTTCTCCACTAAGGTACATTTACTCATTCCAGCACCTTGTCTGTGCTGAAGCTTGGTTCAGCCTTGTGTTGTTGGAGTGAAAAGTTTTACACTGATGGTTGCTTGAAGTGATTTTGTATAGCACCAGGAATACTAAATTTATTGATTAAATCCAACAACTTACTGAAAGCCAGGAGGCTAATTGAATTCAGCTAATCAGCCTGTGTGCTGGTGGCACTGAAAATGTGCAGAGCAGCATTTCCAGATCAGAAGGTCAGAACTTTGTCACGGGGCTCTGTGCATGTGACATGTTTGTCAGAATCTGTGGAAAGTGCCTCTTGTTTTTTGCCTCTGTGTCTAAGGTATCTGATCATTCCTTCCAATCCTAGGGCTCCCACCAAGGACTCATCAGAAGAGGAGTATGACTCTGGAGTGGAGGAGGAAGGCTGGCCTCGCCAGGCAGATGCTGCAAACCATTAAACACTGTCAGAACTGTGACCTGCAGAAAGCTCACTCGGTTCTTTCCTTGCGATGGCCTCTGGCTCCAGCCTGGCCCCAAAGGCACCAGATCTGCCTCGGATACAATTCCTGCTGAGGAACTTCATTAGCTAAATCAGATCGTGTACTTTACTGCAGCATCACCTTGATTTGATGGACAGAGTGTGGACTGGGATGGCATAATGTTCAACTATGAATTGTATATTACACTTGTTCAATTAAAATGTATAGCAAATGCAGCAGCACCTGCACTGCCCTTGCCAGAAACTAAACCAGCAGCGCAGGTGCTGCCAATAGTTAGATTTAACAATAATGTTACTCTACAAGTGGGAAATCAAAATTAATAATTAGTAGAGGGTGAGTAAACTATCTTAGCTCCTGGTACGGCTCACAGGGGGTTCTGTTCAGGTCAGTGTTAGAGTCCTGCTGGGGTGTGAGACCCAGCGGGCACTGGAGTGGCTTGTTACATTGGTGGGTGAGGAAGCCCTTTGGAAAAGGGGACACGCTTTGTGACACTGCTGGGAGATTCTGCTGAAATGTGACACTGGTTTGTTACAGTCATTTGAATATCCAATAATACCATTCACGTCTCCATTGGGAGCTTTAATCACCTTGGATACTGTGAAAGAAGGTGAAGTCTGGTTTTCCAGAGGGGTAAACAAGATTCCTAGGAAGCAGTAAAACCATCTAAATTTGGATGAGAAGTCGCCATAAATTTTTAAATATTAATGTTCTAATATAGTACATTTTGTTTAACGTATTGGAACTATCATGCATCAATTTTTTGGTGCCAGGTATTTGCCCAACCTATCTTATAATGTTAAGAGATGAAAGAAGTAAATGTATAATATTTTTGCTGTAATCAGTAGTGATTGTTCACATGACAGTGCTTTTTAAGTTATATTCTCAAATGCTAGTATTGCATCTTGTGGGTTTGTCTTTGATTTTAGTCTCACAGCAAGCAATCCTCCCTCTTCTGTTCTCCACCAAAATTAATTCAATCCTTTAGGAATGTCTTTGTAAAAACACTAAAGGACCTGTATGTTTTTGATTTGTTTCAGGAATTAAAATTGTCACTTAAAACTTTGTTTTGTCCTTCAGTAAAAACGTGGACTTGAGTTTCCCTAAAACTTTAATTCACACTATTTAAATAAAACTTTCATCCTTCTTTTTAGTCTAGTGGCTGTTTTAGGACAGGAAAGGATACAGAAAATCTATTGACCCTATTTTTGTCATTAATTTCTGTCATGTAACTTTTATGTAATATTTGTGTTCTTCCCTAGCAGCAGTGTGACATGCAATTGTAGCCAGGTGCAACAGATACTTCCCGTGGGATTAGAGATCTTTTCAGGTTAAATGACCCACTAGTGGTTCAGAGAAAGCTGTGTTTGGAGTTGAGGATATTTCTAGAAGTTTGGTCCCATCGCAATGGGAATTTGTGGTGAACTATCTGTAACTGCATCCTCACTTTCCTTTTTGTAGAGTGAAAAAACATAACAGCTTTTAATTCTGAATCCTTTAATTCAAATCCTTTTTTAAACAGATAGAAAAAACCACCACATTTTAGGTGAAACTGTTCAACAACTTAGTTTTGAAAGTTGTTTGGAATTCTGTAACCAAGAACTGTTTTTAAGGAAATAAAAATGCCGTGTAACTACAGTTTGTACTTCACCTCTGGCGTTTGAATAAAAGCGAATACTCAAGCAGTGGAGAGTTGTCATCCCTGACGCCATGCCCGCATATTTTGAGTTTTAGGAGTTTTAGAAATTTAATGTTTAAGCGGAGCGCGATGCGGGCGGGGCGGGTCCTCCGGGCCGCCAGGCGGCGCTGTGGCGCTGTGGCGGTGCTGAGGGGGGCGCGGTGCTGAGGCGGCGCTGAGGCGCTGTCATGGCGGCGCGCTGAGGGCTGCGGCGGGAGCATGGCGCAGCCGCCGCCGTTCCCTGCTCGCCTCCCACCGCCCTTCCGCGCCTTCCCGCCGCCCTTCCCCGGCCCCTCCGTCCGCCCAGCGCCCTTCGCGGTAGGGCCGGTGGCACCCCCGCCTTTCTTCTTGCCGCCGCCGCCGAGTGCGGGTGAGGGGGGACCGCGCTTCCCGCCGGGCGTCCCCTACTTAGCGGCGGCCCCGCCGCGGGCAGCGGCCGAGGAGGAGGCGGTGCAGCGGCAGCAGGATGAGCTGTGGCTCTCGCAGTTCCTGGGCCGCCGCCGCGCCGCTCCCCCGCCGCCGCCGCCGCCCGCCGCCGCCAGCCCCAGCAGCGCCCGGGCCGTGGCGGTGGCGGCGCTGGCGCGGGTGGCCCGGGTGACCGCGCTCTGCCGGGCGCTGCGGCGCAGCGAGGAGCAGGGCGACGAGCCGGGCTGGGCCCGGGCGCGGGAGGAGGCGGAGGCGGCGCTGCGGGAGCTGCGGGAGGTCGTGCGGCCCCTGCGGGAGCCCGGCTACGGCGAGGCGCTGCGCAGGAAGGCCGAGAGGGCGAGGAAGAGGAGGCTGCGCCTGCAGCGGAGGAAGCTCGAAGCCAGGGCGGCCAAGGAGGAGGCGGCGGCCCGGGCCGCCGAGCGGGAGGCCAAGATCGACCAGTGGCGGGCTAAGTGCATCCAGGAGGTGGAGGAAAAGAACAGGGTATGGTCCCCAGTGCCTGGCCCTGCCTCTCGCCGGGGCTCCAGGGCAGCGCGGTGGGGCAGGGGGGACCTGTCGGTAGTGGGGTCGCGGCGGGCTGTGCCTTTCCCACACCCGGCTTTGGCCCCCTTGCTCCAGTGGGTGCCGCTGAGGTGCTCCATGACTTCAGCGTACTGAGAGACGTGCTGTTTCCAAGGCCTGCAGCCCTGCTTGCTTTGAAGTCTTGGTGGGCATCTCGGTTTTGCCATCCTCATCTTCTAGGCCTTGACATGAAATTGGGGTTTAAGTTGTTTCTGAACTCCTGGAGGTTTTCCTCTGTGGTCCAAGTGTCGGCCTGTCCACGCAGCTACCTTGTGGTGGTCAGTGCTGTTTCAGTATCCATCAGCCTTCCCTCCTGCTTTCATCCTTCTAAAGTTTGTGGTTTACAAGCTTTTTGATGTTATGGGGAAGTAAAACATCTCCAAAGCAAAAAATACCACCTCAAATTAGACTGGTTGAGAAGTGCAAACCTTTCTGTTTGTTTTTGGCTAAAGAATTCCCTTTCTGCTGATCTGGGCTGGGTTGGTCCAGAGCAGCTGCTGAGGTAGGATTTGTGGTCAGACTGTGGCAGGTTAATGCTCTTAATTGCAGAACTGTGGAATCAGGATGGTTTCTGTTTATTGTAAAATATTTACTCTAAATTTCTGTGGTTAAAGATTCTCAGGCTTTCATCATTCATAAATCATCTAGGAAGTGTTCAAAAATGTGTGGATGTGGCACTTGAGGACATGGTTTACTGGTGAACATGGTGGTGGTGCTGAGTTGACAGATGGATTTGATGATCTTTTCCAACCTTAACAATTCCATGATTCTGTGATTTAGCCCAAATTTATGAGTTCCACAGCATTTTTTTTTTTCTGAAATCTGTGGTATTTTAGCCCTTTTTTCATAAAAAAGCAAGGCTAGATGGTTGGCTTGATTTGTTGCTGTGAAGTCACTCTGCTCTCCAGTGCTTTGCTAATCTCTGGAAATACCATTTGATTTGTATCTTTGAGGGATATTTCACAGATCTCATCTGGTTTTTTTCCTTCCTTTCCTAGGAACAAGAGCTGAAGGCTGCTGCTGACAGTGTCCTGTCAGAAGTCAGGAAGAAACAGGCAGACACAAAGAGGATGACGGACGTCCTGCGCGGGCTGGAGAAGCTTCGGAAGCTGAGGAAAGAAGCTGCTGCCAGGAAAGGTTCATTGCGAGATTTTTCTAAACTTCTTTAATTGCACACACAGGAAATAAGATGAGGGTGCCCTGTGCTGACTAGCAAGGTACAGCTTCAAAAAGCTGTGTCTTCATTGTGATTTTAATTACAAGAATAGGTACAAAGTGCTGAATTCAGTGGTTGTGTTTTTATGTTTCCAAGCTCTTTCTGGAAGAACGATTATTCCAGTAAGAATTCTGTCTGTTAACAAGGTTAAATTCATATTCCTCTGAGATTTTCCCAGCTCTGCTCTCAAGTCTGGTATCAAACCCCCGTCTGAATCTGAAAACTTAAAATCACTTCTCTTTCTGTTCAGGTGTTTGTCCACCTCCTTCAGCAGATGAAGCATTTGAAAATCAGGTGGAGAGTCTCAAAACGTTGCTCAAAACTCGCACAGAACTGTATGAAGCTGAGGAAAGAGCATTAAGGGTTATGCTGGAGGGAGAACAGGAGGAGGAAAGGAAGAGGGAAATGGAAAAGAAACAGAAGAAGGAAAGGGAGAAACTACTACAGCAGAAACTGGAAATGGATTCTAAGCTCTTTGGGGATCCAGGTAAATTCTGCCTCCTGTTCTTAACAGTGTTTTTCCACATCACATCCCCATCTCACAGACACTGGATTTGAAATGCAGGCACAGATCTAGTTTGGAAAGGAATCGTACACTGGAGTAATTTATGGTCTGAGAATGGGGGATAAACATAGTGCTGTTAACACCTGTGGTGTAAGAGGAGCTGCTGAGCTCTTCAACATGGACTGCAGCACATCTCAAGCTGGTTTCGTGTTGTTTTGCAAGAAGAGGTTCTAGATGAAACCGAAGTGAGAATAAACAGAATGGATTGAAGATTTCCAGCACCATAGATGCTTTAGTCTGGTGCTTCAATAAGTGTGACTCAGGTAATCTGTAAAGATTGATTGTCCATATGTTCCCCTTTTTTAGATGGTGGAGTCAGGAAGTTTTGCTAGTCTTGGCTTTCCTTTGACAGCTGTGGTACAGACCAGGAAATGTGTAACATACAAACAGTTGAGTTTTATATGTTACCTAAGGACCTGATGTTAGATTACAGTTGGGCAGTAGCAAATGATTTTGCACATTATGGGCTTCTGAGACTGACTAGAATGGAAGGTTTTTCTGGCTTATTGAACAATTTCTGTGTCTCTGTTTTACAGCTGAATTCCCCCTTGCCCACCTGCTGCAGCCTTTCAGAGACTACTACTTACAAGCTGAACATTCTGTAGCAGCTCTAATCCAGATCAGGTAAAACCAAAGAAAGGATTTTATCATCAGAGATGGCAAACACTGTTTTTTGCAATTGTAAATTCAGTGCCCCTTTTGGTTTGTCAGCTTCCAAATATGGTTATGCAATGGATTGTTCTGTTTTTTTCAAGTTTCTTGCTTGAGTCATATCCAACAGATGCCCGTGTGAGGCAGAGAGCACTTCATGCATAACCATTCAATTTAACACCAGAACATTGAATTTTCACATTTGTCTTTTGAAAAACAAGTTTAAGAGTACAGGTATTGTGGGTTTTGCATCAATCAGTAATATCTGTGTGGGTGTATAATAAATCTTACCCCAAATTAACCCCAGGTCTCCTCTCAAACAACGCTCTCTCTGTTAAAGGCATGAATGGGATCAGTACTTGGTGCCAGCTGACCACCCCGAAGGAAGCTGCATCCCTCCAGGATGGGTTCTCCCGAGTCTCCCCACCAGTGACACCTGGGCCACTGCTGTCAGATAATTTTGCAATAAATTATTTCCACGTTGGAGGATTGCTTCATTATTACTGCGTGTAAATATGAGAGGGCCCAAAGAGGAAGTCTCACCCTCTCTTTCGGCAGCCAGGTACTGCAAAGTCTTTACTAGAACATCTTGAAACAAAGTTTAAGAATTGTTTTTGCTAATTGACTGTGCAGGGAGATAGCTGAGCAAGCCCAGAGCTGCCAGGCCTCTCGTGGTGTGGAATTACAATCCAGCTGTGAGTTATTGCTAAATCTCAGTCTTAGTAAAGGAACATTGCTGATGGTGGTATTTGTGCCAGTATTAACATTATATTTTTAGTGACTTTTATCTTTATAAAGGATGATGAAAGCTTCAGAAAAGAAGAAATTTTTAAATAAAGAAGAGATCATTAGTAAGCATGTTTTTCTTCTTAAATGAAGCATGTCAAGCATCACTGTCAAAATAGTTCCTGTATTTTTGGGTGTAGAGACAAACCTATTACAAGTTTAAACGAATTCTGAAGTACAAACAAGACAGGGTTTTTCAAGGTTGATTAAGGCAGCTGTTGACATTATACTTTTGTGGACTAAAGCTGATACCAAAACATGGAAAAAAATTCCCATTTGTGGTGAAATAGGTCAGACAGCCATGTGAATAAATACAAATTTGATTAATAAGCCTGCTGGAAAAAACCCAATAAAATCTGCAGTCTAACGTACTGTGTTTTGACTATATAGATATTTTTGTATATGTCTATAATATTTGATTAAAAACCACAGCTTTATTTTGTAAGTTGGTTATTTTGTACAGAACAAATGGAGAAAAATGGATTTTTGTTTAAAATATTTTCACGCAAGGGAAGAGATTTGTTTGAGTACTTTGCATCAAATACAACTCCAGCAAGGAGAGAATTGTTGGGAGGAGGTTTGTGTGAAGGAAATCTCCCTCCTGCAAGGTGACAGAGGTGACACCTGGTGTCAAAGCTTTCCATGTTCTGAACAGTTTGCTTGTAACTGTGATGGGCCATATGGATTTGGAGCTTTGCTGTTCTGCACAGATTGCTGTGGCAGCTTTCCAGAGCTTCAGTCCTTATTCTTGCTAGCCCCAGTGTGTGGGAATGGAGTTAATCTCTCCATGCTTTGCCTCTTGGCGTCACAGCAGTGCGTAATTCACGTGTGTCATTGCCTAAATCCAGCACCTGGGCCTTAGGGGTAATGTCAGTAGTGTCCTGGCTGAACCTTTGCACTGGTTTCTGTCAGTAAGAGACACAAACTGGTGGTTCCTGGCAGAACATGAGTGCAGAAGTTTGCAGTTCTTGCTCTGTATGCCCAGCATACAGATTGCCATGAAGTTCTCTGCAGGTGCTGTTCTGATTTGCTCTTCCCTGCATCCTCCCATCCCTAATGTCACTTCCAGCATCTCATTACTCCAGACCCAAGGCTGAGTCAGATCCTGGGAGTCTTCCCTGATGAAAAGGCACAAGATCAAATATAAAAATAAAAACAACTGCATAAAACCAATACAAACCCAACACTTTCAGTTCATGCAGCTTAGTGACCAGAGGATGCTCTGCTTAAACAATTAGGCTCCTTATCCCATCAGCATGTCTGATGGAACAGGCCAGCTGCTTAAGCTACGATTATCTTAAAGCTGTCCAAGTCAGCTGCTTGTCTGACACTGCAGGAATTTAAAGAGCTGAGCAGTAGATAAGGAGGCAGCAAAGCAGCAGCCCTGTTCTCCCTGCTCTGTGAGGAGAGAGCTCCATGAGTTCATCTGATGGTAAGGACTGCTTCATATTGCTAATAAACACAGGGCTTGGAAATGCCAGGGGAGGATCCACCTTTGGGTATGTTCTGTGTATTTGCTCCTGTCTAATGACATCTGCATTAAAATGTTTCATAGCTTTAGTGAGGAAGTTGTTGAAGCCACAGATGGGGAGGAATGTTTAAAATCTCAACTTATAAAATACATGGACACATGGTATTAATTTAAAAAGTGTGTGTTCAGACTTCATTCCCATTTTTCTGAATATAATATTTCCCACTGTTTTTAAATTTTAAAAACTTAGTGTAGCTCAGAAGAGAGATGTTGGCTGTGAGTTTCCAAGATTCATTTGTAACGTATTCCTCCCCTGGTCCTGGTGCAGTTTGGGTTTTCCTGCTGTTTAGGCACATCCTTTTCCAGATGTGCACTGGTTCATGCACTGGCCATTGTATTTGATGAAAGTGGGCAGGGCTCCTCTGGAGAACATGAGGTCAGAGCCCTTGTAGGAGTTCCCTTCTGGTGGGAGTTGGTGTTTATGACTGATCCTCTTTTATCCTTTTCTAGTAGCATTTTTGTTGTGATTGCTCCTGCCCCAAAGTACTTCTTGTTTTCTAAACTGTGGTTTTGGGGATTAACACTTCTGTGAGCCTCTCTTAAAGCACAGTACTTAGGCAGTCAAATACAGAGAGCTACAGTACCATAATCCTCATATTTTCTTCATTGTGGCTTCAGACACACTCACTACCCATCACCATCCCTTAAAGTATCATCTGAACCTGAGTGGAGCCATTCTGGGTGACAGATGCTGAGACACCACTTTCCTGAGCACCCTGGGATTTTGGGGAGAGCCAGTTTACAGCCCAAGCTGCAGGAAGGTCAGTCCCCCTGCCTGCAGGAGCTGCTCAGGAGTAGCAGAAAGCTGAGGGAAGGTGGCTTTGCTTGCAGATGTTTTCAGGCGTCACCTTAGTCAGTGCTGACGTGGATTGTCCCTTAGGCTGAGCCCTCTTAAGCTGAGCAGGTGGCCTGGCTCCACGTGGGATCCCAGCACGTTGCCTGTGCTGTGTGTTAGTGGCAGGACATGTGCAGGAGCACAAAGCTCCTTTGGGGCTCTGCTTCTGCAGGGGCATTAAAGGCTCCTGGCGTAAGCAGCAAAGTGACAACCCTGTTGTCATTCTGATATCACTGGCTGAGTGATTGTGCATGTTGATTGTGTGTGTCACTTTCTCTGGCCTGGAAGCTCTTTGTGAGTCCTTTGCCAACACAGGAAACTTCCCTGAACCCCATCTCCCATTATAGACTGATTTTTGCTTTAAACAGGCAGTTCTGTCATCCTTGTGTATATTCTTCAGCATATTTACTTTTAGTGGAATGTTTATCCTTGTTGTCATAGAAGCTGTTTGTTTTTAAAGGAAAAAAATAATTGGGAAAAGCACTTAAGGATGTCACATACATATTTACTGTGTGACCCGAGGATGAGTGCTAAGGACTTTGGGATGAGCAGGCACATGCTGCCAGTACCAGAACTCAGTGAAGACTGGCTACCAGCTCCTAACAGTTTATAATCTATAAAAGAAGTGATTTTACACACTGTCATCACTGGGAAGCTGAAAGCTCGAGGCTTCATGTAGCAAGTAATGGCTTTTTAGTAAATTGAGACATTTGTAGAGACCTGATGGAGTATTGAAAATATTGAAGTAATATTTTCCTGACAGCATTCCCAATTCACCGGCAATTTTTCTCTCCCCTGCAATTCCTGATCTAAAACCATCACCACACTTAAAAATGAATGCATGGATCCTAAAAGCTAATGTTCAAAATTGCTTGTTTGACATCCTCCTAGTTCCCAAGCTTGCCTGATGCACAGTCTCCTTGCCTGGCTCCCAGTAAGCTGTTCCCAAAGGAATGCCCTCACCCCAGCTCCCTCGGGATGCTCTGTGTGATGGCTCAGCAGCACGAGGCCATGTGCATGAGCCCTGTCACCACAGCTTGTGCAGACAGGGGAGACCTGCAAGGTGTCCTCCTTGGCTGTGCCTTCTCCCTCTGTAACTGGAAAAAGTGCCCAGTCCATCCCCAGCTTGGGGAAGGGAGTGTGTAATGGCAACAGAGAGAGAGGGAGAGACAGGAGGGATGGGAGAGATGGAGGAGAAAAATGCTCAGGATCTCTGCCAAAGGAAGCCATAAGCTTGGTCAAGTCCTTCTGGCTCAAGCTGAGAATAGCAAAGGTTAGTTCAGACAAAGCTTCCTGGTGTCAGTAAATAAGATTTTGCCAATCTTTTTTTACCCAGCTGGCACTTGAAAGAGCTCATCTTTCTCTCCTTCCAGCCACCTTAAGAGATGTTCTTACAGTTTCTGTTTCCCTTCCTCCAGCAGCAAGAAATCAGGCAGCAGCAATGAACTACCTGGATGAAGTTCCCTTCCGGACAGCCATGAGCCTCAGTGGGGACTCAGAGGGAGAAATCCCTTTAGTCACTGCCCCAGACATTGAGCTCCCTGACTGCACCGACATCCTCATGAGCACCATGGTGAGTCCACACCCAGCCACTGCTGGGGGATGCTGGAAGGAAACCAGCAGTGCTCCCATGAAAGAAGGGAAAGCTAACTGTTCTCCTCCTCACTGGCTGGTTTGCAGCAATATTGGGAGGAGGTGAGGATGATCTGTGGTGTGTAGCAGTGATGATGGGGTTGGTTTGGGGTTGCTTTCTAAAAATCCTTTCTAAGAAGGAAGGTTAGATTTTTCTGGGATAGGAGGACAAACTTCAGGCTCTGCTCTGGGGTTGTTTCCTCCTTTGGAGTTATTACTGTCTCATTTATTAATGATATTAATTAAATATTTACCAATAAATCTACCAGCTATAATCAGGCAATACTGCCTATGCCAGAAGCATATAGATAGAGTTTATATACATATATATATATATACCCTGTGTTTCTCCCTATTTAGTGATGATTTGATGCTTCCCTCTGAGCCAAACCATTGTGCTGCTGGTCCAGGCTGATCCTTATGGAGGGACGTGAGGGTGTTTTCCTTGGGGAGGCTGATTTGGGTCCACGGCTGACCCAAGTGGCAAGAACAGTAAAAACAGCATTCCTGGGCTGTGAATGTACTTGCCTGCCTGTCAGGAGGAGACCTTGTTTGGAGAGCTCTGGGACGGGCAGGGCTTGTTTGTTCCAGGAAAACCCTCAGATTTCAGTCACAAACACACTTATATTTTAAGCTGAACTATGTGGAAATGACAACTCTGTTTGGGGAGCAGCCGAGACCCTGGCGCCACTAGATAATGCCATGGCTGCTTCTGCTTCTGCCCGAGGTGGCATCTGCCCTCTTGGTGGCTTCTGAGCCCCTGAAGTGGCTCTGCCAAGCGCTGCTAATGAAGGTCACAAACAAACTCTGCCACCATTCTGGGGGCAGCCTGTGGCTGGATGCAGTGCCTCTCTGCAGCTGCCTAAAATTGGGATGTCTGCACATTCCTGCCTTCCACAGTGACACAAACACCTCCAAGCATAAAATACTTTTCCAAAGAATTGTAGGTGCAACTCACTATAGTAATGACTTCATAGATAAGAGTTATTTCAAATATAAATTTGGGGATTCCCTGCAGAGATGTGGCTGGCGCTGCCCAATCCTACAGCCAGCCCTAGTACTCAGGGAAATAGCAGCTGATGTGGGAAGACTGTAGCCCTTAAGATGCCTCGTGGAGTGCATGGTTTGCTCCATGCCACCTGGTCTGGTTTCACATGTCCTCACCAGCTGTCTCTTGCTCTCCTGCAGCACGACTTCTCGCTGGAAAGGAAGGTGCTGTACTGGGTGGAGGTGGCCTCTCAGCAGCAGACCTCCCGCCATCGAGTCACCTCCGAAGTCGTCCCCACGGCTCCCCCGTGCTGGCTGCTGCTGGTGGACCCTGCCGACAGCTACGGGGGGCGGGGTCGGGACGGGGCGGTGCGGCGCTCCATCAGCCTGAGCGCTGCCGACAGCTCCTACGGGCACGCCCGGGGCAGGGCGGCCCTGTCCGACACCGAGAGCGACACCTGGCACTCAGACGAGGGCGAGTACTCGGATGATGAGTACTCCTCCACCTCTTGGGAAGAGAATGACAAGGACGAGTCACACCTCTCCAGGAGGAGAAGCTCTGCGAGAAGTGTGTCTTCGCGGCCCGGCTTTTACCAGACCCGACCAAAGACCTCACCCGGCTTGCTGGAGCCCTCGCCAGAGAACAGTGTCCACAGCCCAACCAGCCCAGACCCCAGCAAGCAGAGAAGATCCATGGTGATATTTAACAACATGAAGAACGAGCTAGAAGCTGCCAGGAGGAAGCTGGCTGCTTTGGTGCATCCTTTGAACAGAGCTGCCACAGGGACCAGGGGGATCCTGGTGCCACGGCTGCTGCCCCAGTGCCCCGGCACCAACGGCAGCGTCAAGTACAGGCCAGATCCAGACGTGTCCCAGCAGGGCACTGCTGTGCCAGCTCCTCCAGACACAGCCTCACCAATCCCTCCCATCAAGCAGCACAAGCCCACGGTACCGGTGAGAAGCTTCCTTTGGTGGCCCTTTGTTCATCACTGGGAGATGAGGGAGGTGGAGGGCATCAAATTGGTCTCATTGACTGGGGGCTGGCCAGGAAAAAGGAAGCAAAATGAGGCTTTGGAAACACTGGACCCATGAGGAATTGCTGAAGTTTTCACAAGAAGTGAAGAAAGGGTTTGATTTTGTCACTGAGGCTGAAAGAAGCTTTCTGGGTACACTTTTACTTGCTCTGTCCAAAACATCTGTGTTTTTCCAGAGTAGGGTCTAATCTGATTCTCAATTGAAACACTAAGAAAAGAGTGAAATATTTGGGGGGGTTGTCTTCTTTTTGCTACATTATCCCATTCTAACAGATATAAGCGGGGTTTGTAGGGAAATATCCCCTTACAGTCATTATGTCTTTTCTAGGAAACTTTGGACTTCCTACTAGAAATACAGATCATTTAGTGATAGAGACAGTGATGTGAAAGGATGGAGTAAGTAGTACTCTGTTAGCTTAAATCTGAGTTCCACCCTGCTTTTAAGAAATTGAATCTAATCCAGCTGCTTGAGAGGTGTAGGAGATGAATTACTGAAAACCTGCCATAAAACCATCAGACACTTGAATGACCAGGTTATTTATATGCAGCTGCATTTGACATGGAATAATTAAGGGGAGATTAAATCCCCATGTGTATTTGTACAACACCCACCCTGAGCACTCTTCTGTATCTGTAGCTGACCCTGGATTTAATTAAGTCCAGTCTCATTTGATGCTCATTTGATGTTCCTTGTATGGGAATTTTCCTCTTCTGGAGAGAGCAAGGTAACCACCAGCATTCAGAAGCATTGCCCCAGCCCGGGTTGTTTCACCTCATTCCATGACCTGGAGCAATAACACCATCTGTTTTTTTCCTTGCAGTCCCTCAGCCCCTACACTTCCCTCCCCCCTGCCTCCACGCCTGGACGACCTCTGAGCTGCCACAGATCCCAGCCAGATTCCTCGGCTGACCTGCTCTCTGCCCTGAGCCAAGAGGAGAGAGACCTCATCGAGCCCGTCATAGCCCTAGGCTACCCCACCCAGAAAGCCATCCTCACCCTCCAGAAGACAGGAAGGCAAAGCTTAAGTCAGGTTGGTGGAGCTGGCACAGCACTGTGAGAAGCTTTTGGTAAAGGAAAGCTTGATTTTCGTGGAGAAAGGCATGGCTGTCTTCTTTGGGGTAGATTTTTGACAACCTTGCCTTTCCACTTTGGTGTTGGACCACAGCTGACAGGATTTTCCATGAGATTTCACTTTTGCTGTAATAAAATAGCAATGAGCCGCCCTCAGCTTTTCAGCGCATAATCATGGCTGGCTTTGTTATCTGTTCAATCTGTTGTGTGAAGCATCATGTCCTTTTGAGGTACAAATTTTGCCCCCATATATGGAAACTTTTTGCACATCATTTTTCCTAGCTGTTGGATTCGTGTGATTATTGCCATGGCTCATCCTGTCAGAGTGGGACTGCAGGAATACCTTGGAGATTTGGTTGGGCTCTCTCCAAAACACAACTTCCCCGTGTTGGAGCAAGCACGGAATCCATGCAGACATTGCAGCAGAGTCCCAGAGCTCTTTTCCCAAGGAACCCTCTAGAATAACCTGAAATTTATTGAAACATAACATGCAGCCTCTTCCTACCCCTGGTATGTGAGTACATCCCTGCCTGCTGTGCTGCATCCCCATTCCCAATGTCTCTGTTTGTCCAGATGAATGTCAGAAAGGTCCAGGTGGGCTCAGAGCATCCGTGACATGAGGGAAGCTGCTGGCTCTGACTCCCTTGGCAAACTTGGGGCTGGACTGCCCATCCCAGCAGAGGATTTTAGGGCTAAATTATCCAAGTAGTTCTTGCAAAGAGAGAAAGGTCTTAATTACAGCTGAGCAAGAGGAATTTCCATGGGGCTGTCAGGCCCGGGAGCAGGAGCAGATCCTGGCAGGGCATGAGCAGGCAGAGCACCAAGCAGCCACTGCTGGCTGCCAGTCTCCTTCCCATTCCCCTGGGAGCTGCATGGGCCAGCCTGGACAGAGCTGCTCTGTGGCTGAGTCATCCTGCAGCTTCCGGCTCCCTCCCTATCAGCCCAGCTCCCCAGAGCTCCCTGGAGTTTCAGGTGAGCTGAGGTGGGAAGGGAAGCTTTATGTCTTCAATCCATGGAGGTTTCATCTGGGCACAGACATTGGCAGAGCCCAGCCCATGTTGTTTCACAGAGCCATGCGAGGGTGTCCTGTAGCAACTGCTGGTTTCAAAATGAAGAAACAGTGCATCTTATTAAGGGTGGAAATGGGTACAGCCTGCTCCCTTCTGTATAAACACCAGGACTCCCACTCCTTTGGAGAAGAGAGTACTGCACCAAAAGACAAGGTCTGCCTACTATCCCATGCCTTCTTCACCAGCAGTTCCCATCTTTCCCATTTATGCCCAATGCAGCCTGACTTGTCATGCATTTTTTACAAGTACCAAACTACCAAATTAGTCTAAATCTTCCTGGAAAATGTGTTCCAGTTAAAGTCAAAAAGACCTGTGCTCTTCATTGCTTGCTGGTGATGCCTGAGGTTTTGAGGTGTGACAATGACTACTTCAACTGTGAGGATTGATGGAAGTACCAGATGATATGCAAAAATTGCTCAACTTCCTTGTAGTGTCAAGAGAAACTGGCAGAGCCCCCCATGATAGAGAAGGCAAGGCCTTGTGTAGCCTTCTTTAGAAGCAATGCTTTCCTAAGTTTGGTGGAAGAACTTCTCTGAAATGCTCAAGTAGGATTAGTAGCCCCAGCATGCCAGAGGTTCATCATGTAGGACATCATGGCCAAAAAGGCACCATTGCAATTTTGATCAATGATCATTGGTCAATTCAAAATGCATTGTTGGTCCATGGAGCCCTCAATGTACATGTGAGCTGAGACATGACAAAAGCAGCAGCTGGTCACTGTTAAAAAAAATCTTATTGTTTAGTCTTGAGGATACATATATATATATAATATTTTTAATGATAAAAAACATTGAGTTGACAAAGGCACTGATTTCATGCTGGGTTTGACCAGGCTGCCAGGACTGTCTGTGTTATGCTGTGGATGAGTGGCTGTTCTGCCACAACAGGGGAAGAGAATGCAGCAGTGATCTGGGGTTGTCATTAGCCTGGTAACAAGGGAAATAACATGAGGTGAGGAGTGCCAATGACCAGTGCCTGTCTCCTTTCTGAGTTACTGGGCTCCTTAAGGCTGACATTTCTGAAAATCCCTACCCAGCTGTTCAGCCAAAATAGATCAACTCAATGTTTGAGAGACATTTTGTCTTTTTCCTATGTTTTATGGCCTTTACTGAGTCCTTCTCCTTGTCTCTGGCAGTGCTGGGAAAGGTGGAGGTCTGTGTGCTGGTGAGTCTGGGGAGAAATGAATCAGCTTGTCCTTGAATGAAAACTCTTTGGAGAGACCTGTGGGATGTTTTTATTCCCCCTGCTATTGTATAGCTCATTTATTATTGCCTGTCCCATATGTTTTTGGACAGTGAGTGATTCTCGCAGTATTTAAAAGATGCTGCTGGGAATTGTGCTGTCAGCACTCCAAGAACAACGAGGAAAGCCAAAAATAACTGTTTACTTCAGTAATGACAGCACACAGGTCTCCCCTGGGTGGGCTCTGCTCTTGGACCCTGGAGCAAACCCACGGGTGCCTGAACCCCAGCACATCAAAGGGATGTGGGGTCAGCTGAGCAAAGTCATCCCACCGGGACAGGCCCTGCCTCACCCTGGAGGCCACTGCTCTCCATCTCGAGTGTTCACATGTTTGGTTTCCTCCTTGTTCCCATTCCTGCCCTGGGAGGGTGAAGGGGGGACCAAGATGTTGTCTCCCACTGGAAATCCTGCAGACAGACAGACAGACAGACCACCCTGGCTGAACATTAGATGGGAACTGGCAAGATGGTGGTGGCTCATGTGCCCTCATGGTGTGTCCCTGGGAGGTGGCAGGGGGGCTCCTGACTGGCCTTGCTCCCCATGCCTGCAAGGTTGGATTAACCTGTCTGTCTTCCTCTGCAGTTCCTGAGCTACCTGGGTGCCTGTGATCGGCTGCTGAAGCAGGGCTATGAGGAAGGGCAGGTGGAGGAAGCCATGGAAATGTTCCAGTACTCGGAGAAGAAGGTCAGAATGGGATGGCAAAGCCCAGCCCTTTGTGCTGTGTCCTCCAGGCTCTCCTTTTCAGTGGGCTGCATGCTTCCCTCTGCCTCCACAGGCCCTCCTGCAGCCTCATGGAGGGCCAGACCTCTAGGGCAGTGTCACCATAAGGACCCCTGGGGGAGGACACCTGCTCCTTCACACTTCTCTGCCCTTCCCTGTTGTGTGGAATGATGTTCACTCAGCCTCTGCACAGGGAATCCCATCCTGAGCCCACCAGCACCCACTCTGTCTCAAGCCCTGCCAGCTCTCCCTTCTAGCCCCAGGGAGGAGAACCATGGAGAACTGGGCATTTGTCTCCATCATCAGACTCCCCCTGGGGGTAATGGAGAGCCTGGGAAGGCAGAACTGCATGAAATCCAGGCTGGCAGTGTTTGCCAAGATGCCAATGCCTGTAGGATTGCCGTGCCACCACTCCTTAGGGCAGTGGCAGTGGGAGGGCACCTGGGTCTGAGTGTCAGGGAAGGGTTTATTTATTAAGGACACAGCTCTGGGTGATGTTGTGGTGCTGGGGCCCAGCCTGACCAAAGAGGGGGAGCAGGACAAATTAATTCCTGTTGTGCTCACTGCCATTCCCTGCTCTCTTCATAGTGCAGGCAAACACTGCATGGAATTGATACAAACATTATAGGGAATAGTGAAACTAGAGGCTGACTTTATTAAATATTTCTTATTTAAGAAGTTTCAGTGCTACCAGGGATATGTGTGGCCTCAATCTGGTGTCACAGTGATACAACTCAGATCTTCTGAGTGCAGCCTTGTCCCACAGCACTGCTTTTTCTGCAGCTACACAATATATCCATCCATGATAGCATCATTCTTCTCTCCTCCTTCTTCCTCCAGGCAGCTGAATTCTTGCATCTGTTGGCTCAGTTTAATGATATGGGCTTCCAGCAAAATGAAATCAAAGAAGTTCTTTTGCTTTGTGGGAATCAGAGGGAGAGGGCGCTGGAAGAGCTTGTGATGAAAACGCACTGAGCAGCATCCTGGAGCAGTCACAGCTTCCCCTCTTCACACCAGACCAGAAGGACTCAGGTGATTGTGCTGCTCCATCCCCACCCCTGGACGCACCAGATACACAATTTCAAAGCTCTGCCTTGGAGTCTCATTTTATGGACATCGATCATAAGAGTGTTTGTCATGCAGGCACTGACTGCATAGCAGGAATGTTTATCTCCTCACCCACACGTCCCCACCCTTGATCATCTCAGCTATTCAGATTAGAGAAGATCCAAATTGCCTTTGGCTTAGATTTTTGCAAAAACCAAACCAAACCAGTGTTCTCCCTCCACCTGGGGTGATGGGTGTAGGTTTTCAGCTACAACAAAGTGGGGATTCTTAAAAGATTATATAAATCAACAGAATAAATTGTTTTCCTAAAATCTGAAGGCTCCTGCAGGAACATGTGTTGGTCCTGGCTTGGGAAGAGTCTCAGCTGACTTAGTCAATTGAAATCCACTTTGATCGCATTAGCTTCTCCTTTTAAACCAGACATGTGAGGAAAATACACAGTTCCATGTGGATAAAGAAAGAAAACAAGCTGCCCTTGCTCTGAAATACATGAGGTTTATCCAGTGCAATGAAAAATGGTGGAGGCAAAGGTTTGTCCTCAGGAAACTTCACGAGATAGAACAGAGAGATGGGGAGCTGCTCACTGCCCTCATGCTCTGCCCAAATCAGGAAAATTCAGGGGATGCATCCCTAAACTGTGAAGACAGTGGTTCCAAATGAAGTGAAGCATGAATATCAGCATCAGGAACATCTGTATGCCCAAGGGAATTTCTGTATGTAACTGAAGGACTGAGAATGGGAGATTCAGATCACTGTACAGGATGTGTGTCTTGGCTTGGCAGTGGAACAGTGGACAGTGTTTTCACATGAAGTATGTTATTTTCCTGTGAATTAGAAACAGATGTAATTTCTTTGAGTAAAGATGCTTGGGGGGTTCTTCTGCAACATGTTTGTCTTTTTCTGTCAGGATGCCAGCTGGCACAACCCAGCAGAGAAAATCCTTACTTGCATTTGTACCATTTTCCATTGTACCCTTCCAAACAATCTCCCAGCACAATGTGCTGCCATCAAGGTAAAACACTATGTCCCTTCTCCCTGGATCTCCAGATGGGTGCCAGACAGCAACAGGAAGGTACAGCTCTCCATGGATGCATTGATTCTTGCCTGGGTGCAACACGGAAACTTGGCATCCAGGTGTTGGGGGAGTTGACCCATCCATCCCCAAGGATGCTTTATTCCTGCTCTTCTTTAATGGCATTGAAATGGAAAATGTGGCACCCTGTATGTCCTAGGGAGATATTCCTGGGGAGCTCACAGGCTCTTTTTGGAACTCCCAGCTCTGTTTTTCCTTCTGCTTTCCCTTGGTTATACAAGCTTTTATTTTTGATACGGCCCATATAAGGCAAGTCCATCTACAGACAGCTTTTCCTTGCATTCCCCCTTGCCAAGATGATGTCACCTTAAAAACGAGACTTGCAGAAGGTTAAGCTGTGATTAGGCAGATTGTGTCCCTCCAACTGTGATCTTTGGCAGAGTGAACACCGTGTGGATGGAAAGGGGAGGATAAGGGTGCTGTGCTGGTGCCAGTGGTGCTGAACGCTGGTGGAGCAAAGCACACTGGCAGCATTGTGCCAACTCACTGTGCAAAGGCTGAGCAGCTTCTCGCCCTCCTTAGTGGTTTGCTTGGTCCTGGATCTTGGATCGTTTCTTGCAGAGGTAAGAAATGTATCTTTTTTCCTTCCTTTGCACCTAAAATTATCTTGTGTTACTTTCTGGATCACAGTCTGGACTGATGGATGCAACAAATGGCTCTTGGGAGCATCCATGCCATACTCAACTGCCTGCCAAGACTCACACTTTCCCTCAAGTGCTACACTTAAAATCTTAAAACCTTTTGCATTTGTTGACAAATATCTTTGTAAAGCCCTGAACTGTGGAGCAGCATGTGGAAATGGGGAGGAAGTTGTATCACTTGGTGTCTGAGCTGGAAGGAATGGGTGAGCCTGCCAAGTTCTGTGGTCTAAGGTTGGCCACAGGAGCCCAACATAAATATTTTAGTAACAGAATTATTTTAACTTCATTTTAATGGATGTTTAAGCTGTTTGTTCAGCTTAAAATTGTTTTAAAGCAACATGTTTCCATGTGCTGCTCCCAGGAGAAGACAACGTGAAATGTTAATTCACAGAATTCTGTGAAATGTTAATTGGCTTTGTCTGGGAAGGGGAAAATTATTTGATAAGTTGCTGTAACATTCCACCTGGGGACTGCAATGCTGCTCAGCTCCCAGTGCCCACAGTGCAGGGGACAGGGACAGGTCTGTTGGTGTCCCCTGTGCCCCCACCAGGCCTGCAGCTCCACCAGCAGCAGTCCCTTCATGGGTGACATCGGGGTGGTGGCCTGGCCCAGTAGCAGAGAGCAAATGGGGACAAGGCACATCCAGTGGTTTTCCATCTGGCTGTGGGTGCAGGCTGGGGTTTTCTGGTTTGTTTTGGTTTGCAGTTGCGTTGAGTGGGTTTCTTCTCAAATGCGGGAACTGTTTTGAAAATGCTGAGAACTTGGCGGGATCAGCAGCGGAGTTATTTGAGGCATCCCAGCTGGTATCCCTTCCGTTCCCTCCCAGCCTGGACAGCACAGGCAGCCCAAAGCCTGCCCCATGGATGGGAAACCAGCTGAGCTGGGGTCTGGGTTTGCTGCTGCCCTGGTCCGTGGTCACAAAGGGGAGCTCTGTGCTACCAGCTGTCCCCAGAGCTGGTGTTGAGGGCTGTGAGCCCTCAGCATCAGGTGGTGGGATCTGATGGGAACAGCTCCTCTGGCTGTGAAGCTCTGCAAGCCTGGTATCGCCATGTAATGGCTTCCTAGCACTCTGTACTTCCAAGCTTTGCCATGTCCTCAAAAGACCCTGACTTGGCTCAAGCAAGTCTCTGGTGAGAGCCAGCACTTGCCACCCCGTTGGGTCTGTGCTGGGGCCTGAGGGGGGTGATTGAGGGTTCCCAGGTCCCAGCAAACCCTTGGCACATTGATGCCCAGGAGCTGCTTTCCTTCACTCCCCATCTCCCCTCCTCTTACCAGGACCCTGCTGCAACCACAGAGAATTCCCAGGGGAGTATGGGGCTCTGTGGGAACTGCACTCCCACGTAAGGCTCTGAAACTGAGCCACAGCTGAAAAAGCATTCAGGGGCAGAAGCGAGTCCTGATATAGATCCCTGTTAGGAGGTATTTTCCTTCTGAAGCACAGGAGGAAAAACCCCAAACTCAAGAGTAAATGAAAAACACAGTAATGAGAAGCTTTTCTATAGCTTTCCTTTTAATTCCAGCATGTAATGAATGATTTCCCATCAAGGCAGAGAGGAGGTGGAATGCTGCACACCCTCAGAGTGCAGTCAGAATAAATAAATCCCATGTTGGCATTTCTATGGAATCTGTCCTCTGCAGAAGCCACAATGTCCTGCACACAGCTGGCTTGTGAGCTCATGGCTGACAGGGCTTTGTGCCCGTGCAGGGCAGGAAGAGGGGACAGCAGCTGCCCTTTCCCTCTGGCAGGGTCTAATGTCACCTCCAAGGTCCAACATGATGCATCCCTGGGCCTGAGCACAGCTCCATGGAGGAGGAGAGGAGCCCAGGGCAGGAGTGAGTGCAGAGCTGAGGCCATGTGCAAGGACAGCATCCTGACATGGGACACGGGAGCAGCTACGTCGCGATGTCGTGGTCACGTCTTGGCAGCCGCAGGAGGAAGGTCTGCAGGGAGCCGCTGCGTGGGAAACCTGCCCGCTCCTTCTTCTGCTTCCAGGTCTCCTCTTCCACGGAGTAGAGGAGCGTCAGCATCTTGTTGACAGTGTAGATGGTGTCACCCCTGACAATGGCGGTGAAGAGAGCTCCCTTGCTGTTCATGAACTGCCCGGGCAGGGCGCTCCACTGCCGGGACGTCAGGTTGAAGCAGTCGATGACACAGCGCAAGAAGTCGTCGTAGGGGCCGTTGCGCATGACGTAGAGGTTGTCACGATGGGCCACCATGCAGTGCCCGTAGCTCTGGTGCCGCTTGAGCTCGGTGACGGGAAGCCACACGTCTTGCTGGGTATCATACTCATAGATGACAGTGGTGTCCAGTGGCTGCCACAAGCAAACAAAGATCTGCCCCAAGGCTTGGGCACAGGGCGCTGCCGTGCTCGGTTGCGGCAGGTCAGAGACGAAGGTCCAGGTGCTGGAGGCCAGGTCGTACCTCTCCACGGACTTGAGCGAGATCTTCTCGTACTCACCACCAATGGCGTAGAGGTAGCCCTCGTGGCCCACCAGCCTGACGTCGTAGCGCAGCTGGTGAGGGCTGGGGAACTCGCTCCAGGTGTTGGCATCAGCATCGTAGCAGAAGCTGCTCTCCACCACCTGCTTGTTGGCCCCGTAGACGCCGCCCACGATGTAGATCTTGTTATCCATGGTTGCCATGCCGGCTAGGAATGTGCTGGCACTCAGCGGAAGGCAGGAGAGGGTCCTCCATGTGTTGGTCTCCTCGTCCAGGTAGCAGATGGTCCTGGAGAGGTCCTCCAAGAACTCGAAGGTGGGTGTGTGGGCTCCCACTGCCACAAAGGTGCTGGGGAGGAGGGCTTCCACATAGGCCAGCAGGTCATCAGAGAGGCAGTCCAGGTACTCCTCCAGCTCAGCGTAGCTGTCCCTGATGTAGAGTGCGGCACAGTGGAAGAGATCCAGGAGGCCGAATATGGCAGCGGCTTGGTACAGCAGGATGCAGTTGTCAGAGTTGATGGAGTGGATCAGGTACTTGGCCAAGGGCTTCACCTGCAGGAAGGCAGCACATTCCACTGCCTGGAAGGTCTCCTCACTGCCAAGGATGGGCCTCTCGCCCGCCAGCACCCGCAGCATGGCGAGGAACCCGGCTGCACTCAGCTCCCCCAGGCCGATCTCCTCCTGCGTGCTCTCCCTCATGCCCGAGCGGAAGAGGGCACGGAAGTACTCGCTGCTCTCCACCAGCAAGGCCTTCTCCACCGAGAATGACTGCTCCTCCACCCGGATACGCACCCGCTCCGGGGGTCCTGCCTGGGAACCTTCCTCCTCCGGGGTCATCCTCGCCTGGGACCTCAGCAGCTCTCAGGGGTGGGGGAGCACCCGATGCCCCTCTGTGCCGCGCCCCTGCGCAGCCCCCTCGGCCTTCTCCAGCCTTTGATGCCTTTGCTGAGCTGCCCGGTGGCCTTGTAATATAAATACCTTGGGCTAAAGATAGCTGAGCTCGTGACCAGGGCCCTTCAAAGGCATGCACCAGGCTCAGCTGACCCCCAAGCTCAGGCAGGGTTCCAGTGTCACCAGCCAGCACTGGGCACGGCAGAGGTGCCTGGATATCCCATGGAATACGCCCAGCCACTCAGGAGAAACCAGGTTTTGCTTTCTCCACTCTCAAGCATCCTTCTTATGATGCCCTACGGAACAGTCCCCAGCCTGTGGGAGGGCAACACACTTGCATGGCTGGGAAGAACATCTGGCCACAGTGGGTTTTTTTCCCTTTAAAATGTGGAGTTTACAGCCCAAGGAGGTAAACAACATCAGCAAATCCCATTGCCACCCAGCTCAGCCATGGGAAGGGAGCTTGGCTGTTCCTCAAGTGTTACTATGGGCAGAGAGAGACCTTCTTTTGTGACCCTCTCCATGGCAGCAGCATCTGCAACATCCATCCCAGCTGCAAGGAGCCATAAGCCAGCCTGTGCTTCACCTGGGGATCTCAAGGTGAGAAAAAGGAAGTGCAGCAACCTCTTCTCACCAAAAACCTCCCCTCTGGCCTCAGGGCTTGCTCAGCTCCCCGTAATACTTGGCTGTGGGAAGAGATAAACCCCTGTTTACTGACACAGAGCTTGACAGTGAGGAAAAGTGTTATTTGTGGCACATCACTTGTTAGTGTGCTAATCACAGATTTTTCTGGCTAGAAATCCCATTTCAGCTCCGCCATGGGGTGCCAAGGAAGGCTGACAACAGGGCTCACTTGGGGGCTCCTTCCTGGATCTCCCCATCACTACCTGTGATTAGTTTGCAGCTGGTGTTTTGTTTTGATGAATAATTTAACCTGAGCAGCTCATCCTGTTGAAGGTCTATTTTCTGCTCCCTCCTTAACCCCTTCATCCCAGCAGCTGGGAACTTTCCAGGCAGTGCATGATGGCAAAGCTGTTGCCTCAGGATCATGGCCACAGCGGGTTCCCCCAAAAATCCAAGTTTAGGGAAGAACAGAAGAATTTTGCACTTACACCACTGTCATTGATCCTCATGGATATCCAGCTTAAAATACCATGTTTAGTTCCAATTGCTTTTAAGCGCCCTAGACCTGTGACCAAAGGGGGTCTGGGGTAAAGGGTCCTCAGAGGAGCTCTGCTTCCCGCAGGGGAGTTATCCCTGTGATCCCCATCCTCCCCATCCCTGGGGTTTGCAGGGGCTTCCACACTCCCAGACTATTTTGGGAGGCTTAAAAATACCCTGCCTGTATTAACGGGCAATATTCCCAAGGGCGCAGCAGCCCCGCACGGCCGCGGAGCAGCCTCGGCCCCCCCGCAGTCCCTCGGGGCCGGCCCTGGGGCCGCATCCTGTGCTCCCGGGCATCGAGCCCTATTCCAAATGGCTGTGATCGCCATGACAACGCTGACTTCAGCCTCCGCCACCCACTCGGGCTCAGAGCCGCTGGGTGCCGGCTGATGGATTGGTACGGGCACTGGTGAGTACTCCCCGGGCTCCCTCTTCCTCTTGGCACCGAGGCTTTTGGGTGGCAGAAGGGAATTTCTCTCCCTCGAAAGCCTCTGCCGGCAGGAGAAGGTGTCAGTGCTTGGTTGTGTCCGAAGGAGCCGGGCAGTGGCTGCACGGGCAGCTCCGGGTCTGCTCCTGCCTGCCGGAGCTGGGATGAGTGCGCCGGCCTCAGCCGGGACAGACGGACCGGGCTTGGGCTTGCCGGGGCACGGCGAGATGCTGCGCGTTTAGGAAGGTACCGGGACACGGCGAGGTGGCCGCCAAGCCGAGGCACGGCAGGTCTGGGACCCGGGGGTCCCTGCCCGAAGCCGGGGCAGCTCGGGGTGCCGCGTGTGCTCTGCCGCGGGGACCGTCCCCGGGTGGCCGGGGCAGCGTGTCCGGCCCCGCGGCGTGGCAGCTTTCCTTACAAGGAGTTTGGCTGGAGCCCGAGCAGCGGGAGCCGCGCTCGCCTCCGCCTGCCTCATTCATCGCAGCCCCGGCCGTGCAGGGGCCGCTGCTGCCCCGGCCCCGCGCTCACGGAGAGCCCCGCGTCCCCTCCGGCCGTGGGTTTTAAGGTGGGAGGCTGCGTTTCTCTTCTCTTTCTGGGGTGTGAGGGGTGGGCAGAGGGCTGGGGTGTCCTTCTCTTTCGGTGGGGTGCTGGCCGCCACTGTGGGATGAGGATGCCAGCCAGCCTCGGGATGCGGATGGAGGAGAGGGGATCTCCCACCCTGGTGCTGCTGAGCCCTTCTTTCCCCCAGGCTGGGGCACCCGCGAGCCAGGCAGTGAGAAGGTCCCCATCCGACGGGGCAGCGGGTGCTCCACGTTCCCCCGCTCTGTCCCGCAGGGCCGAGGATGTCCTCGATGTTCGGCAAACCCCGAGGCAGCAGCGAGCGGCCGCCCCAGAGCGCCCTCCCCGAGTGCAACGTGGCCATCCTGGGGTGCAGAGGGGCCGGCAAGTCAGGTGAGACGGGCAGGGCAGGGCATCGGGGAGCTGCCGCCAGGGGACACCTGCCTCACCTGCCTCTTTCACCTCCTGCAGCTCTGACCGTGAAGTTTCTAACCAAGAGGTTCATCAGTGAATATGATCCCAACTTGGGTAAGGCACGTTCTTATCCCATGGAGCATCCTTCCCATCTCCCATGTCTTCCATTAATTTAGGGGAAAGAAAAAAACAGCCCACCCAAAATTATATAAAAAACAACAAGAAGGGCTGGATTTGACCCAAAACCATGTGTGAAAACAGGTGAAAGCAGTGCCCTCTCTGGGGGGACTTCCCATGGGAATGTTGGCTCCTCGCATTGCCCCCAAAAAACCAAAAGCTGACTTCTTGAGGCTCTTTGAGGAGCATCTCATGTCTGTTGGGCAGGGAAAAGGCTGAGGAATTGAGGACGGGTGCACAGCAGGCAACCCTGGGGCTGAGTTTTGCAGTGAGCAGTTCTGGGTATTTTTTTTTCCACTCATTTGAGTAATTAATAACTATTTTCCTAGGCCTGACTCCAGGCTGTGGGGAAGAACCATAAGTGATTTATCGGGGACATTAAGGAGATATGGACATTGTCCAAGAACCAACTCCAGCCGCTAATAATTCAGTGACTCTTAGAAAGAAGGATAAATCCTTTCTTCCTCAGATATTTTTGGGAATGTGGTTTTATCTTCCCACGTCAAAACCTTTCCGAAACGCATCGGTTAAAAGCTGGCCCAAAGAAAGCATCTTTCTCCTGGGGGAATGGCACAACGGCTCTCCCTGCCTGCCCTCCTTCCAAAAGAAAGGACTACTCCTCTCGCTTGATTTATTGGGAAACAGTCCCATGTCAAGCCCCCAGCTCGCTTTATCTCATCAGGCCGTGGCTTTTAGATAAGGGCTGAGCCCTGGGTGCAGCGATTGTTGTGCCAAGCTCCTTCCCCTCCCTCCTTCTCCTGTGGGAGCCCACGCTTGCAGCACATGGGGAGAAATAACTGCTCCTAGCCAGGCTTGCCCAGCAACATCACCACCAGTCCCCCAAAATAATGTTGTCTCAGGAAGGAGTAAGGTGGGAGGCATTGGTGGAGGATGCTCCTCATCAGGGCTGAAATTTTTCCATGGTATCCCAAGCATCCTGGGCTTTGCTTGGCTTTGAAGAAGACAGGATGTGCCAGCCCATCCTTACAACCACCCTTCTTCTTGCAGAGGACACCTACTCCTCGGAGGAGCTGGTGGACCAGCAGCCTGTGCTCCTGAAGGTGATGGACACTGCTGACCAGGTAAGGCATTGGGGGTGTGCTGACCAGCCAGACCATGGCTGGACCACGACTGGACTGGAGCTCAGCCACTCCTCCCACACCAGGATGGCCCCGGGAACTGCGAGCGCTACCTGTGCTGGGCCAGCGCCTTCCTGGTTGTCTACAGCATCGACAGCAGGAAGAGCTTCGAGGGCTGCCAGCGCTACCTGGAGGTGCTCGCCCTGCACGCGCGGGGCTGCCAGCGCCGCTGCCCCGTGCTCCTGCTGGGAAACAAGCTGGACATGGAGCAGTACAGGTACCGGGCACGCGGTAAGGCTGCCTGCTCCCCAGGGAGAGAGCTCGCACATCCCCATCCCTCCTGCTGGGATGCAAAACCCAAATCTGATTTCTTCACGGGTATTTCCACTCCCATTAGTATTTGAACATCCTCCCACATCCCTGAATTTCCTGCCCCAGGGCTGATGTGTTTATTTTGAGCCTGTTGGTATTTTCAGTAGGATGTTTTTTGGCTGAGTGGCGAGGCAGCGTCACCCTCCCTGGCAGGGCTTGAGCCAGAGAAGCCCCTCTGGACATGCCCTTCCTTTCCCTGGAGCCCTGTAGTTCCAGCCCCACTGCCAGGACTGGATGTGCCCAATATGTTTTTCTGGCCTTTTGTGCTGCTCTGTGGTCCCACGGGCCCCTGAGTCACATGCATTGCTGGAGCCATCATGCTCTCAGGATGGAGGTATCCCCCTCCCCACAGCAAGGACCTGCCCCATCTCCTCCTCCCTGCTTCCCAGTGCACTGTCATCACACCCACCCCTGGGTCGCTGGAACACATCCCTACCAGGAGAAGCTGTGTGATTCCCCAGGGACACTAAGAGGCCATTACTCTGGCATTTTGGGAAAAGCAGAACTCTTTTAGATTCATGTCCCAGGGCAGGGATGGGCAGGTGCTACCTTGGTGCTCTCTGGGAAGGAGGTGTGGGATGCATGATGTGTTACCTGCACCTTTTTCGGGTGGCTGCCGTGCCCCAAGGGATCCTGCACCCATCCCCTCTGCTCTCGCCAGGCAGGTGCTCTCAGCAGAAGGGATGTCCCTCGCCAGCAGGTTCGGGTGCCTCTTCCATGAGGTGTCGGCATGCCAGGACTTCGCTCGGGTGCAGCACGTGTTCCACGAGGCCGTGCGGGAGGTGCGGCGCCAGGCAGAGTGGAGCCTCCCCGTGCGGCCGCTCTTCATCTCCGAGGAGCGGCCCTGCCCGCCCGTGGCCACGCCCGTGGCCCTGCCCACCCACCACAGCTTGGCCACCTGCACCTTCAACACCCTCGCCCCCGTCAACTACAAGGAGATGCCCTCGGTGGCCCAGGCCAAGCTGGTCACCGTCAAGTCCTCGCGAGCTCAGAGCAAAAGGAAGGCTCCCACGCTCACCTTGCTGAAAGGCTTCAAGATATTTTAGGACACGTCCCTGTGGGCTGCAGAGAGGGAGGAGAGAGACCCTCATCCATCCCCCCACCTCCACAGGAGCTGGGACCTTCCATGATGGACTCACGGCCCTGCAGCAGCCGCTGGCACACGGCAGCCCTGGTCTCTGTGCTGGGGCAAAGCCAGCAGTGCCAACCTGGCAAGCAGGCAAAGTGCCAAGGGTCTGACATGGGCTGTGGCATCGCTGTGCCTGCCCCTGCCCGGTGTTTGTCCCCTGTCCTGCCACTGCCACTGTGGCCAGCCCAGTTTTCTGTGAGGATGCAGCAGCTTCCAGAGGAGCCAGAGCTGTTGGATACCATTGGGACAGGAAGGGACAACTCCACGGCCACCAGCCAGCTTGGGCACCTGGCTCACAACTACAGGAGCCAGGAATGAGGAACTAATCATTAATCCAGCATGGATTAATGGAATCCATCCATTAATGGAATGGAACCCATCTCGTTCATCCCACAGGTCCCCGACTAAGCAATAAGTAGGAGAAAATTTTATTTTTTTTAAATCCAGATAAAAAAGGTGCAGATAATGTTTCAGCTGCTTAAAGGCCTCAGGTGGCCTGTAACCCATATCCACACATCAAGCTAAGTCACACCAAAATTGCTGCTTTTTTGCTCAGCTTTTTACACTATAGCATCCCTTTCCAAAGGCTTTGCAAAGAGATGCTTTGCTGACAAGGACATGGTCTGCAAAGTCTGTGTTTAAAAGACTGATGTATTTCCAATAATGTCCTAAATTATTTCATGGTTTCTATGCATGCCCAGTGAAGGACACAAAGGGAATCCTGGAGCAGACCAGGCTCTACCTGTGCCTGAGCCAGGGTCAAGGGCTGGATGTTTGGTTTCAGGTGCTCTATCAGATTAAATGTTCTGCTTCTCCCTGGAGTTTGCAGTTACTTTGCAGAGTAAAATATCCATGTGTATATTTGTACATATAGCCATATAAATATATATATATGACCTTACTGACAGATTCAATATGGCATTTTGATCAACCACTTTGGAAAGTATTTTAATAAAAGAGGACTCTGAAAAGAATAAAAATGTCTCAGCTTCAGTGTTGCTGTTTTCCTGATGGGAAGTGAGGCTGCTTTCCCTGGCTGACTGCAGGCCAAGCTTCCCACTTACTTCCCTGGCTCAGGTCAAACCTGTTTGCAGCACCTGAGGGAGGAGAGGAAGCTGGCACTGGAGGGAAGGCTGGAAGCAGCCAGAGCAGTGGGGGAACACCAGCCAGGCAGGAGATGAGCCCAGGGCCCCTCCTGCAGGTGCAACTCTGCTGCTTTCTTGTTTCACACTTTTCTTTCTCCAGGCTAAACTGCATTTTTAAACTGGCACCTCTGCGAATTGAGACATTCTGATACCTTCCTTAAGGCCTAAATGGGCTGACTCCAGCTGCCACTATATGGCCTCCTCAGACGTCTCTGTGTACAGGGATGTGACAGTCCCATCTTTCCACTGCACCATCACGTCCCCTGGTCTCTGGGGCCCTGGCTGCTGCTTTAGTGGCTCAGCCAGGTTGTATTCCTGCACAGGCATCAGGGCTTGCTTGGCATCGAGGTCAGCTTCCTGTGTGGGTTGTGCTGTTTCTCCGTTCACAAGGATTTTCCTTTTCCTGCAGGGAAGGCACAACAAGGACACACGAAGTGAAGCAGCAAGCCCAGCCCACATCTGAGGGCACCAACCCCGGTGAGAGTCACAGCCATCAATTTACACCGTGTTCCTGGAACACGCCAGCTGCTTGTGGGCAAGCGCCGCCAGGTGAGCTGTGCCAGGTAAGCGCTCTGAAGTGTTTGAGCACACACGGCTGTGCGATTCTCACTAGGAGAGCGCCCAGCTCCTGACGCCAGGAGCAGCACGCAGCCAGCCGTCACTAGAGGGAGAGCGAGGCAGGCTCGCAGCCTTAGCGCTTCTCTCATCTGACACAGTGCTACGTTTTCGTGCCCTAGCAAACAGCGAGTTGCTCCTCAGCTGTGGGATTGTGCAGCCACTGGGGAGCTGTGTGGGGATGTGGATGGGGAAAGGCTGGGAGTCCTGCTCCAGAGCCCCTGTACTTAGGGGAGAGCACCTCACACCAGTTACCATCACTTCCCACCCAGCAGCCCTGTTGGGCTGGGCAGAGCTGTGCAGACCTCTATTCCATCCAGGGCCCAGAGAAGGGGCTTGTTCCAAGTGACACAAAGTGAGCAAATGGTTCAAAGGGAGTTTGCTCTTCTCCCCATCACTCAGGGCTTGTCCTGCCCTGCCAAACCCCTGTGGCTGTTTGCCTGGGAGGCTTTCAGGGCACCACCACATACCAAAAGATTGTCAAATTTTCCTGTCTCACCTGTTTCGCACAATGTTAATGGTCAGAAGAACGAGACCCAAAATCATGGTCGCGAGGGACAGCGCAAGTACAGAGTAATTCCACGTTGAGGCTGAGGGAAAGCAGAGAGGCAGCATTAGCAGGCACAGCACAGTGTGACCCATAGAGCCTGGACAGGGGTTTCTGAGGACATCCAAGATGCTCTGTCCTTGATTTTTGTGGCTTTGAAGTTGATCCTCATGACACTGACCTGCTGCTATGTCAATCTGCTCCCTCCACCCTGCCAAAATCACAGGAGACCTTTGCTCTCTTGGCAGCTCTGCCTGGAAAGAGGCTGAACCCCAGAGACACAATCTCAGCAAAGCCTCCTGCCTATCTTCACCTATGGCCTGCTTATTCCAGAGGCAAGACTGAGGGTTTGTGTGTCTGGGGTAAATCACCTCCTCAGGCATCTCTGTTAGGCAAGAAAGTTGACAGCCAAGGACTGTGTCTCAGCCCAGGAACACCAATGGGACTCACGGTCTTCTCTGCGGAAGAACCAGAGCAGCTCCTCCAGCTCTTCCAGTTCCAAGCCCAGTGGAAGGGTAATGTTGCCTGCTGTGTGCTCATCCATGTGTGTGCTGGCCAGGGTGGTTGGGAGGTACTTGTGCTCTGCCTCAGCTGTGGTGGAAAGACAAAGACACAATAGTCACTCACTGAAGCTCTTCAGACTGGAGGTGACCTTCCCCTTCACTCCCAGGGTTGCCCAGCATGTCTCTCCAAGCAGGCAGAACGCAGCCCTGAGTGCACAGCCTGAACTCATGCACTGAGAAGTGGAGAGTGTTTTTGGCTGCAGACCCCATTAGGTGAGGCAGCAGGGCTGCAAAGACTTCAGAATGCTGGTAAGGCCTTTCTCCATCCCCCATCTCCCACCAAGGAGAGGCAGCTCCATGTGCCACAATTCACCAAAGAGTTGCCTTGCCCAGACCAGTCCTGGAAATCTGACTCTGGACTGCAGTCCTCCAGCAAGAAATTCTTATTTATCAGGCTGGCTTGTATACACAGCTTGACTCTAGTAATTTTTATCAGAAAAGCTTCTTTCTGCACAGAAACCAACATATAAGTGTGGCCAACCCCAAGCACAGAACATGCACACAGAATGCAGATGGGAATGACACCCAGTTCTGGAGCAGGAGTGCAACTTTTTCCTTGGCTCAGTCAGGCTGCTGCTGGTGTACACTGAGGAAAATAGCCCCATAGAAAGAAAGAAAGAAACTATATTTCCAAGAAGTTAAGGTCTTTGCACATGTGGACATGCACCTACTTTACCCACACCATTATCCTTTAAGCCAAGACTCTACCTTGCAGCAGGAAAAATGGGATTATCCAGAAGAACTTCATATTTGTGTATGCAGATGTGATGGATCACACCTTCACAGTATTTCTTCAGCGTGGAGATGCCTGCAAAAGACAGAGAGACTAAGGAGTTGACAGAGAACCTGATTCCCCTCCCTACTCCAGCTATTTTCAGAGAGGGGATCTCATGTATCCCAGCATCTGTTTCCTCCTGAGAACGTGAGTCTGACCTGCCAGGACAGGGTGCAGAAATCCCTGGGCCACCAAGGTGACAGCAGAGGGGTCTGGCACTGCATCTGCTGCCCGAGGTGAGCTCAGCTGTAGAGATGTGAGCTCAGCTGCTGTGAGCCAGCCCCTCCCCAGCTAACAAAGCCTCCCTGCTTACTCCCCTGCCATAATCCCTAGAGAACATATACTTTGCATGTGGCTACCTATTGCCAACCCATGGATGGCAGAATATGGGCGTGGAGATGAGGAAGTGGAAGGCTGAGCTCCAAGAGGAGGCAAGGCTGGCTTGCCATTGAGGCTACAGTGTCTCCCATCCCTCAAGGAAACAGAAAGTCCTCCTTGACCTTTAGTCCCTCATTTATTAGTGGCATCAATCCAACTTTTATGGCTGCTCCTTCAAATTAGTTCTTCAGCGTCCTTCGAAGGGCCCTGCCCTGAGCAGGGGCTCCTGGCTGCCCACTGTGAGCTGGTGAGATGTTGAGGTGGCTCTCCCCAGCCCATGGCTCACTGGCCATCGCCCACTGGCAGGTCAGCCACACCACAACACACCTGCATCCCTCAGACATTCTGGCCCCACAGGCCATTAATTATTATATGAAGACTTTTATGACAGCCTGATACTCCCAGCTTTTACCTGCCTTTGCTGTGTGGCCTGCTGCTGTCTGAAACTTGCTTCCCAAGCATGTTCCACTGTGCCAGGCGTGTCAACAACGCTGCTGCTGACTCCTCAGGGAAACATTTGTCCCGTCGGTTATAGACCTAATGATTGCTACTATTTTCCCCCCCATTCTCAATGTCTTCACAAATCAAAGTTCACGTTTTATAGCTAACCAGGCATGCAGGCTTACTCCCTGCTGCCAGAAAACCACCTGCTAGCAATTCTTAGAGGAGGGGACTCTCAAGTATGTGGTCCACTTTGTATTTCAGAAAATATGGGTAAAGCTGCTCCCTGCAGTTAGGTGTGCCAATTACCCTTCCGTCCAGGTAACCTTTAGCTTATTCACATGGATCACCCCTTACAAAGGAGGAAATAAGGCCTTGGTGCCAATGAAAATAAGTTACAAGTCAGCTACACCCTAATAAGAAGTGGCACTTGAATGTGTTAAATCTTGCTGTGCAAGGCTTCTGAGTAATCATTTGCTCAAAGAGGGATATTTGACAAGCATGTTGCTGATTTTCCCCCAAGGTGTTTCATAAGCTGTGGGCTACCTCCTGGTGTCTGTGCACAGCAGGGATGCTGGAAAGCTGCTGGAAGTACTTTGCTATTTCATCAAGTAGTGACCAGCAGCCAAATCTCCTCCGATATGGGAGGCCAGAACTTTGTGGGTAAAACACAGCAGCAGAATGGACCCTTATTGTGCATTAATAGGACATTTAAGTAAAATGTCTTTAAGAGAAACTTCTGTTATTTTAGAGATCTTTTACATCTATATCACATTAACAAAATTAGTTTCACTCACCAAAGCTACAAAACAAAGTGTTCTCAGGTCAGTGTGTCTACTCCACTAGAGAGTGAGCCTAAACCACCAGTTTCCCCAGTAAGAAAACAGTGATTCCCACAGCTGGGCTGGACATGCTCTGAGGAGCTTGGATCTTGCAGCCTGGAAGAGATTGTTCAAGGCATCTCCTGCAGCCTCCCCCACACAGCTGCTCTGCCCTGCTGCCCACATCCCACCGTGGGTGAGCGCTGGGACAGGTGGGGGATGTTCTTCCATTGCTCCCCTGCTGCACATCCAGCAGTGACTCTGGTGGCTGATGGACAGGGACGAGCCCTTAGATCCAGACCTCTGCAACTCCAAGTGTGCTCTTTGTTTTCCTGTCCCTCTGAAGGCACCCAAGACCCTTCTGAGGTTGCTTCCCCAGCTTTACAACAGGGGAAGCTCAAATGAGAGCGAGCGCATCCATTTTATGCTCCTATGGAAGGAGGCAGAAAGAACAAAGAGGCCAGTGCCTCTCAAGAAACATTTTACCTGTGTTATTTTGAGTATATATTGACTCCTGAATGTCTTTGTAATTTCTTTCTTCTTACAAATGGGATTTTAACATCAAAAGCTGCAAAATCTGTACAGTATTATGTATTTCAGGAACAAAGAGTCACACAACAATGCTATTTCAAATCCTCCTGTGGATCTGTGGACTTTGCTGGCATTCAACAAAATCTCAAGATATTACAGGAAAATGTCAAGGGACTGCTTTTTGCTCTATGCATTGATCCCAGCACTTAAATGGTAAAACCATTTCTCATAATGGAAGCCCTTGAAGATCTGAGACATGTCCCATGCAGAAGGCAGAGCTGAGGGATTGGTGTTCTGAAGGCTGGCATAATCCAGCCAGGGGGCTGTGCCATGTGGGAACACAGGAACACACACCTTCACAGCTGCACGTGGACTCTTCCCAGCCAGGGCACAGCACGTGGTGCTGTGAATCCACCCTGGGCTTGGTTTTTGTCAGCTCTGATATTCATGGCTGCTCACCAAGACACATTTTGCCCTCATTCTGCAAATGAGAAGTCTTTAGATACGTATTATACTGGTTTAAGTAAAGATGGGGGGAAATCTTTTGGAAAGACCATCAAGTACAGCTTCTGTTGAGACGATAATGTCCCTCTGGGCTCCATATTCAAAGCTCACTACACAGTATGGGACAATGCATTTAGAACATCTCAGTCTTTTTAAATTAGTCTCTTCTTGTCATCCAGACTCTCTCTCTGGTGGTTGTCCTATCTTAGCAGATTGTGTTAAAATGGGTCAGTTATTTCAAACACAGTATTTAAGTGGGATGTCCTGTCCTTGGGATTCATAGAGGATATATATACAATGTCACACCACAGACATACAAATGGATGGTAGGGTTTATAAAGGCACATTAAGGTCTGAGCCCCATTAAGGAACACAAGGAATTGTTTAATATTTAAAATATTAAGGCAAGAAGGCAGTCTGGGCTATTTTTTAACCTCTAAAACCTTTAAAAAGCTAAAGAAAAAAAAAATCTAAGTTATATTATATATATCTAAGTTATTTTTCTTTGACTGCTTTAATAATCAGGGTTACCTCAGCCTGCTTCTTACTCGCCATTCAGACAGTCTCTCCTTAAAAAGTCTGCCTTCTCTTAAAATTTCCAAGGATTCAAGCTTTCTAACTGGAATAAATAAATAATCCTTTTTTTACAGATAGCTATAAATTAACCCAGCAGCCAGTGCAGCAGGAATGCCAGTTAATCTCTGCTAACTCACCAGAAACGTGGAGTTCCCAGCAGGGAGGAAGCTACATTTCTTCTTTAAGCCCTGTCATCCGAAGACATCTCCTCCAGCACCGTGGTAATACAGGGCTCCCTGTGCTGCTGCTCTGGGTATGCTACCAGCTGTGATTCACTCTGCTCCTGAGTCATGTGTGAAGGCCAGTTCAGCAGGTGAGGTACACTCCAGCCCCTGAAAAACACACCTCTTTAGTGGGACCATTTACAGCACGAGGTGAATGACCTTTTGCCAAAGTATGAGCTGTAGCAACTTCCAGTTTATTTGCTCAGGTTATTGGCATAATCAGTATTAGAAGAGCACGCTGAGTAGAATGACACTCAGTAATAAGTTACTCTTCAGTGAAAATAAATGATAATGTTCACTCTGCTTGGCTCAGTCCTCATTGCATACAGGAAGCATGTCCTGATAAAGCAGATATTATCCTTTTTTTTTCTTTTTTTTTCCAGTGAATGGCCATTCTAAGGCTGTCAGAGCATCTTACCAGAGGAAAAAACTTTGCATGCAAAGCTTGAAGCAGCAGTCAGAGATTTTGCCATCCCACTTTTACAGGTACTGCTAATGCCTGGCTAAGTCATTAGTCTGCTAAGAGGCTCTGCAGACTGATGTGCTGCTTTTTGTGACAGCCACGTTGGGAAAGGATGATTCCTCCCCCCTGAAATTGGGAGCTGATTCATGGATGGAGCTGCACACTGCAAAGCAAGAGAGATGCATCTCACCAATGGGCTTGGGACACACAGCTAGCTCTGGTTAGCTCCAGCTGAACTGCAGATGGCAGGTGTAGTATCCACGTGTTTGTCCTGTTCTTGGTGGTTTTCAGCTTCAAATAAAGTGCTCAAGGCCATGTATGACAGGGCTTGGTGCAATCTGGTCTGGTGGTAGTTGTCCCTGCCCACAGCAAGGGTATTGGAATGGGATGATCTTTATGGTCCCTTCCAACCCAGGCCATTCTATGATTTTATGATCTTTGGCACTGAAGTTTTGTTCAATGTTAATTGTTAATTGTGATTAATCCTTTGAATCCCATCTCACATCCAGAGTTTCCCTGGGCAGCCCCTGTGAAATACACCCAGCAGAACATGTGCTCCCCGAACAGAGATGTTTCACTGCTCAGCCTCAGCCTGGCAGCAATCAGATGGGAGCTCAGAAATGCATCCCCCAGGAAACAAGAGCTGCTCCCTGCTGCTGGAGGCATGTCCAGGCAGGACATCCTACCACATGGTAAATCGTGCTGTCTTTCCTTCTCAATTCCAGCTGGAGCTTTTTAGAAGTGACGCCAGTGTGGGGAACACTTTTCTAGCATCTTTGAGAGTTTTTTCTTGCCAGGGTGCACAGGAATAGGACATAAGTGGTCTCACAATCAAACCCTGTGGCCTTGGGAAAGCTCAAAGAAGACACCTGGTCCCCACAGAACAATCTCTGAGTAGAGGGATAGAGACACTGGCCATGGTGAAGAGGTGACTAACATAAGGATGGTGACTGCAAAACCCCAGAAGGTTCCTTTTCATGCCAATTTTCTACATGGCTTGATGTATATATCTAGGGTCAGGATGCAGCTAGGTGGCTGAGATATGTTTAGGACTCAGCATGATGTATATGGAAACCAGTTCCCCACTGGTTAGAGTTGGCTCTTGTGCCCAGTAATCCTCTCCTTTTCCAGAGAACCACAAACATGCTCAGGAGTGCTCCTCTCCAGCAAGGGTGTGCTTGATTCTGTGTCTCTCCTGACAACACTGGCACTGGTCATTGTGAGATAACTTTTTACTTCTTGGAGACACTTTCAGCATCTTTTGCCAGGAAGCAAAGTGGAGATAAGATCTGATTTGTGTTCTGTTTCCTCCTCAGATTTGCCTTCACTACTCTTGGGAAGAATTTATCTGACCTTGGTGTTTTAATTTTGCTTATCTTTTTTGATCCTTTCAGTGTCTTTGACCTGAAATGCCTGGTTACAGAATAACTAAACATTCAGGGTTGGAGATTTTTTTTCTTTCCATGTACAAAAGCAGAGTTCAAATACAGCAGGAATGCCAACTTTTTTTTTCTTTTTGTGAAACAATCAGATAGTTGCTGTCATTCTGAAAAAATTTATATCAAAATAAATCTTCAGTTAAAATTCACGAACATTGCGTTGAAGGCATAATAATGAATAACAGCCATGATGTGTTTGAAATGTGCTGTCACAGCAGAGCCAAGGATGAATTACGTGGGAGCAAGTGTACTGGAAGGAATTTAAGTCCACTTCAAAAACTCACTGCAAATGAAACTTTAATCACTTTGTGCATATGTCTGGCAAAAGCTCAGCATGGAGTTACAGCATTTCCAGGAGCGTTAACTACAGCCAGAAGTGAGAATCCATCTCTGGGCTTAAGTCCTGGAGGAACAGCAGGTGAAACTCTATAGACAGTGTCAATGACATGTCCAGTGCCTGGATCTGATACCTGGAAATCAACGCTGAGCAGCAGCTGGATTCTGGGTTCAAACTCACATCTTTTGGGCAATCCAGGCATACACGTACATCCCTGGCCTTTCTGAAGTGCTGGTGACAAATCCAGGGCTTCACTCAGGACCTCAGAGAACTGGTATTTGTGGTCACCACACAGGACATCTCCTTCCAGCCTTTCTTCCAGCAATCTCCCTCGCTGCCTCTGGAAACCATGAGTATTTTTCAGCATCTGAGATATCACAAGGTCAAATTTTTCACCATCTGAGATAAGGCCTGAAATTACACTCTGTGCTGAACAGCACTCCTCATGTTTGGAGCCTGACAGCCATGAATGTCTGTAATCATTTAGTTATTGTGCAATGACGAATTGTTCCCTGTTTGTGATAAATCAGGCTGTTCACCTTCCCTTCTTTCCAAGCCACTTTCCAACATGAACCAAGCTGGGAGCTTTAATCTCTTCTCAAGCACAAGCCATTCCTTCATCCTCGCTGGCCTCTTGTTTATATTTTATTTTAACTATAACCTTTCATTTATGCACTAAGATGAGGTGACCAGAGTTGACGTGTACTGCCTTTGACTAAACTAAGTATGTTCATGGAACTTCCCGGTTAACAGAGAATTGCAAGGTTTTTTGAGCATTTGATTTTTCCATACTGATTAGGAAATTACCTCAGTATTTGGTAGCATATTCTCCTTTTCTCAGGGTACAGGAATGTAAGCACCCCAGTTAGGATGGCCTGACTCTTTTTTTTTTTTTAACTTGCAACAGCAATTTTTCATTCTTTTCTCCTTATTACCACGGGAGACAATGGCATCTTCAATGTCTGAGAGAAGAAAACCCTAACGATGGGCAAACAGACATGAAAAAGGGAAGGAACACATACAACACTGCTTAGTGCAGTACAAAATTTCACTTTTTTAATGGATCCTTCCCTCATGTATCCGACATAAAATTCTGCCATCAATTTTCCAAATAATTTACATATTTCCCCAGGCATATAGGACATTTACAGATTCTCACACTCCATGCTGCAGAAATTCCTAGTGTCAAAGATTGTAGGACAGACTGTGATTTAGATAAGCAGGGAATTTGTGTATGTGATTTACATTAAAAGCTACGCAAATAATCCATCTTCCCATGGGGGGAAAGAATGTACTTAGCAGAATGATAAAATATTTTCATACTAACGTTATGGGAGGAGACAGTTCTTTAAGTGGTGATTCTGACCCCATAGTTTACAAGAAAACATTCTCTGAGTTACTGTCACTGTTAAAATGAAGCTGTCCGTGGAGTCAGAAACTGAACTCTGTTTTTCAAATGCTGTCAGAGCCAGATCAGTGGCTTTGGGGTCAACACCCCTTCCAGTCCCTGACGTTTTTCTGCATTATCTTTGCACTGAGGCAGCATGGACAATTCCTGGTCAGGGTTAAGGGGGCACGGGTGACACCACTCAGGATCATCGACACTGTGAGGCTGGAGCTGTCAGGGCAGCCCTGACGGCTTCCACCACCCCACACCAAGATCAGGGAATTGTTAGGGTTGGAAGGGATCTCTGGAGATCACCCAGTCCAACCTCCTTCCAAGGGAGGGTCATGCGGAGCATGGACACAGCTGGACTGTGTTTGGAACTCCACACCCTCTCTGGATTATTGGGGTGTCCTGCGCAGGGCTATAGGTTGCACTCTATGATACTTCTGAGTCCCTTCCAACTCAGGTTCGCTGATAATTCTGTGATTTTATGATTATGGCGGCGCCGCCGCAGCGCTGAGAGCGGCCCCGCCGCGGGGCGGGTCCCGTTGCGTCATCGGCGCGCGCGGCGGGAGCCCCGCGATGCGGGCCCGGCTGCTGCGCGCCTGCCGCGAGGGCGTGAGGGCGGCGGGGCCGCCATGGCGGGTCCTGTTCTTCGGCACCGACCGCTTCGCCGTGACCACCCTGCGAGCCCTGCGGGCCGCCGGGTACCGCCCGGGCACGGGGGAGAGGGCTCTGAGGGAGACAGGGAGGGGAGGGAGGGGCAGAGGGGACACGGGAAACGGGGACGTGAGGGAGGAGCCTGAGGGGGGAGATGGACCCTGAGGGGCGCGGAGCCTGAGGGGACACGCCAGGGGCTGGGGAGGGTGAGAGACGGGTGGGCACCGAGGGATGGGAGATTAGGGCTGGTGATGAGGCTCAGAGGTTATTGAGGGATGAGGTGGAGTCGCGCGGGAGGGACCGTGGGTTAGGCAGGGAGGATGGCAGAGAAGGGAGGGGGAGGGAACCTGAGCGTGGGACAGGGACCGGAATAATGGAGTGAGGGAATTGGCACAGGGGCACAGCGAGGGGTGGAGGTGACCCAGCCCTCGCCTCAGTCTGCCTGCACGACGCCTTCAACACCTTGTTCCACCCCAGGGAGCCCAGCGAGGACTCGCTCGTGTCCCGGCTGGAGGTGGTGACCCTGCCCTCCCGCCTGGCCCGGGACCTGCCCGTCAGGCGCTGTGCCAGGGAGCTCCAGCTGCCTGTGCACGAGTGGCCGCACACGGGACCCGCGGGGCATTTTGATGTGGGTGTGGTGGCATCTTTTGGACGTCTTCTAAGCGAGGAGCTCATTCTGCAGTTCCCATAGTAAGTGTGTGGACAGGACATCTGTCACTGCTTCGTTAGTGAAGCTACACTCTCGTTTTGAGGCACCATCTGTGACTTGCAGTAGGTGAGGTCAGCTTCCCTGAGTTCATATGCTTAGCCTGAGCCTTATTGCTGTCATGGTGAAATTCAGCGTTCTTTGACACATGGGTGTAAATTTATGATTATTCCTCACATCTCTTTCTGTGTTCGCTGAGAAACTGAAGTTTATATAGTGTGAATTTTCCTTCAGGTGCATATTTAAGCCAGTAACATATGAGAACATAGGAGCTGATAGTAGTTCACTGTAATATACGTTGCACTCCACCTACGTATGTTTCAGGTACCATTCCTGTTCTAACCTGTGAATATTTCATTCCAGTGGGGTGCTGAATGTCCATCCCAGCTGTCTCCCACGATGGCGTGGTCCTGCACCCATAGTCCACACAGTGCTTCATGGTGATAAGGTGACTGGGGTGACAATTATGGAAATAAGACCAAAAAGGTGGGTTTGGTGTCCTTTGCAGATAACTCACTGTTGCTGTTGCCTCTCAGGGCTTTAAATAATCACTACAGAAGTCATCATTTAGCTCATTCTACATAATCACAGTTTATTTTAATGTATGTAATTAAGGTTTTAAACACTTAAAAATGTTCATCTAGCTATATGACATTTGCCACAATTACAGTATTTGTATCAGTGTGCAATTTGCACTTCAGGGCTGTTCTCTAATTCTTAGCATTATCACAGGGAACAGACAGAGAGCAGTCACACAGCTTTATCAATAGGCTTGGTATGACAGGACAGAAAATATCTGGTTTTTAGATTTCAAAGTCCCCTGTAGCATCCATGTAAGTGGACAGAAGACAAGAAATTACTTATCTAGGCATGAGGAAGATTATATGTTTTATTTTCAGCCCAAGCTCTAGCTGAAAAGGCTTGTGAAAATACATTACTTGGTTACCTTTTCTTTCTGAGATGCTTGTCTAATAATAGATCTCAGGAAAGTGTGGAGCAAGTTTCTTCTTAAGTATTTCAGATTGTTTCTTCTTAGATCTCATGTTCTGAACTGTAAATTGTGTGTTCATATCAGTCTCAGCTTGCTGAGGAAAATCTTGCTGCCAAGATTGGTATTCTCTTCCTTGTGTTGTCTTGTGAACCAAACATTTAATAATGTGAAATGACATCTGAGAAATAGTTTTAGAGGGGATAAAAAAGGATAATTAGCAACTAATGTATTGAATGCAGAGTTTTGAACTGCTAATTAAGCTTCAGCTTCTCCAGTAAGGTTGTGTGTTTTCTACCTTGCAGGTTTGATGTAGGTCCAATTATTAAGCAAGAAGAGGTCGCTGTTCCTCCCCGCTGCACGGCACAGGAGCTGGAAGGGATGTTGGCAGAGATGGGGGCAAACATGGTAAAGTCCTGCCAGCTGTGTCACTTCTGACTGGTACTTTTGCTTTTAATGTGTGCCAACAGAATTCTTACTAATCTTGTTCTGAGCTGGCTTCAAGTTGAGGAGGAGGATGATGTGAAACTTGGTGTTTGTGAGCACTTTGCTGAGAGGAGAGCTCAGTGGTCTGTGGTCAGGTGTCAGTGTCAGTCCTGTCTGTTGCTGTTGTGTTTCAGTTCAGTGAAGAACCCAAATGCTGTCTGTGGAAACAGTGCAGGTTCTTTAAATTAATATCTGCTTTTTTATTTGAATAGTCAGCTTTTGTTCTCTTCTGGAATTAATATCAGAGAAGAGATCATCCATAAAAAAATAATTGCGTTTTTTCATTGTTATTCAGTGGGAAGGATGTCTTTACTGTCTCTGAATATGCATGTCTTTACATTTTCTGAATATACTGAGCCAATTTTCTAAAAGCTCACAGGACAGTTTCACTGTTAAAAGATTAAGTTTTACTTTGTTTATTATTGATTAAACTTAGCTTGACTAATACTCTGTACAAAATTTAATTTTACAGCTGTTAGCAGTTTTGAAGAACTTGCCCGAAAGTTTAAAAAATAAAAAAGAGCAGCCAAAAGAAGGAGTAACATTTGGTAGGTACACATTGTTTTTAATGTGACTTGTTCATTTTTTCCTTGATCAGCAGGAAAATTGAAGTTTTCTGCCATGCTGGGTTGTATTTTTTTTAGGTTCATTTCTCAGTATGCTCTCTTCACTGCCTTCACTGGCTTAAAAATGTCATACAGGAGAAAAATGCTTCAGAATTCTTGAGAGTTACTGCATTATTTTTTTTTCCAGTTACTTGTATAATATCAAAATCACTATTGATGTCACAAGATCTGAGTTTGTTATTCTTCATTGTTGTAATGCAGACAGAAGGGTTTGAAGTGTACTTATAAGCATGGTATAAGTTTGCAGTGCAATGGGTAAATAAAGAGAACAACTGAGAATAAAAAATAATCCAAATTGAGGTGTTTACAAAATATTTTCTCCAGTTTTTGCCTGAGCTGCCTTGGCTGGATGGTAGATCCACTATTGGTCAGGAAAAACTGAGGTTTAAAATAGGATAAAGTAGTACAGCTGTTTGCTAAAAGATACAAAGCAAATTAAGAAGTCTTCTAATTTCTGTTTTCCCCACAGCTCCTAAAATCTCTATAGCGAAGAGTTGTATAAAATGGGAAGAGCAAAGAGCTGCACAAATAATTCAGCTGCATCGTGCAATAGGGAGTATGGTGAGACTGGATTTTTTGCAGCCCTTTTCTGTCCTATAGCATGGCTGAGTTTGGTGTAGATATTTTAACTAATCACTATACCCCAATTTTAGTTATTTTGGCCTGTTTTTGAAAGTCCTGGTAGCCTGTCATTAGAAGTGAAATTAATGTGCAGGAGAATTTTCATGGACTTGATCCCAAGTGTGAAATCAGCTCAAAAATTTTACATTGTTTCCTTAGCTCTGAGATTTTCCCTGATGTATTTGAGGAGGTTTGGAATGCTGCAGTGAGAGCTCTGCATGGCAGTAAACATGCAGACAGCCACAGTGAAGAGCTAAAGTCATTGTTGTAGCTCATTGCTTAACTCATTTCTGCATAGGCTAATGGTTTGAGTTGAGGTGGGGTAAGGAAAACTGAGTCTGATAAGGAAAATCTCCTATCTAGACATACAGCTAAATTTTCCCTTAATGTTATTACCACAGGTATTTTCCCTGAGGAAAAAATAGCCTGGAAATGTGAAAACATTCTGAATGTGTAATTTGTTTCTGTTTCCAGTTTCCTTTGCAGACACTCTGGAAGGGTACTGCCATTAAACTCCTGGATTTTGTTGAAGTGGATAATATCCCTGGTTTTTCTGGTATTTACTCTTAAATTATTAAAATTTTAAAACCATTTTCTTTAAGAATCTGAGTGCCATGTGGGCCAAGGTGTGTGACTGATCAGGGCTTAGTGAGTGTTCATGGATCAGATATGGAGTAGTGCCAGAGAATGACTGTTCTGATTGTTTCTGTTCATTTGGTTATAATAAAACACAGAATACAATAAAATATTTTTCAGCAAAATAGTGACTCAAGATGGTTATCAAGCTTCAAAGGAACAGAAGTGGTTCAAATATTTTCTGTACTTTTTGGCATAAAAATGCAGGATGATCTTTCTTTGCTTTTAGATCAAATACAAAATGACTGTGAAGTTGTTCCTGGTTCAGTGTTGTTCCATAAAATGTCCCAAACATTGATAGCTCGCTGCAAGGTAGGCTTTCCCTATTTGTTTTATATTCACTGCCCTAAAGATGAGGGTTTTAGTATTTGTGTGGTGCATAACTTTTGTCTTAATTATCCATTGTTAGTCTCTGTACTAGTTTAGGTCAGGACCAGATGTTTTATTTGACACCTTAAACTTTTAATTTCCATGAACAGGCTTTGCACATTTGCAAGCAAGAATTGGACTTGTTAGCCTGTTAACATTGAATAAAATGTATTCTGTGAGCCAGCCTATGGGAGCTAAAGATAGCTTTAAACGTGGAAGAAGCTTACTGCTTTTTTTGTTTGTTTTTGTTTTTAGGAAGGCTGGGTTGGAATCAAAACAGTTGTTTTAAAGAAGAAGCTTACAGCAGTTGACTTCTACAATGGATATATGCACTCTTGGTTCCAGCAGAATCCAAGAACAGTTCATGGGGAATGCAGATTTCAAACACTCAAACTTAACACGGCAAAAAAGACTCTGAAAGAGAGGGGAATATTGGCACAGGATATAAAGCAATAAATGTATTTTTTAATGTCTGTAAGTTAATATGAAATATTTCAAAGCCCAACTATAACATTCAACTTATTTAGGGTATTTCTTCCCATAGTGTTTGATCTTATTGTCATCTACATGTTTTCATGGTGGGTTCCTGAAGATACTACTTCTCTTTTCCCGTTAAGGAAGAGAATCTCCATGAGTGCTGTAGATACTGAATAAATCCCTGTTTCCACTGTTGAGAAATAAATTTATTTTTATACAGTATTTTCAGGGGGTTTTTTTGAGGACTTCGGTATAATTTTCTTCAGGTGTAAGTTTTGGACAATTACTTTAATCTGGAAATACTAAAATCCAGTGAGCTTTTTTAATGCTCACTGGGACTTAGACTGTAGTTTGATATTCTTGTGGATCCTAAATTCACTTTGTATCCTTGCATTGAGGTGAATAACTTAGCTGGGAACATAAGAGAATCTTTCCCTGTTCATCACAATTTTCTTCCCTCCCCTCCCTTTCTGTTTTCATATCCTGAGATACATCCTATTTAATATTTTTGTGCCCTCCATCCAGAAAATTTATGTTCTGCTATTTCACTTTCTGGTGGGAGAGGTTTTTACCTGATGAGGAGTTAATCTAATCCAAGATTTTCCTCAATCTGTCTTTGCTTAATGGCATATACAAGGAGTATTTCATGTCAAGAACCCCAAAACTTGTGATTCTTGCACTTTCTTGTCTTAGAAGAGGTAATACAGCACTGAGCATAAAAGCAGAGCAAAGACTGGCTGTATCTTAGGAGCTGTTCTAATATTTGCTAACTTTTTCCTGCTTTTTCTGAGTTCTACTGAAGTAAAAGCAAAAAGTCTAGAAAAATGTCATATCACAAGGATTAAATGTTTCTGAAGAAGCATCTGTTAAAGCAGCTGCTGCTGTATTTTTCTTCTACTGCCATTAGATCATCAATTAATTGCCTCTGACAGGTTTTCCAAAACACATGGTCCTCCAAGAAATCCAAGCGTATGAATCAGAGTCAAAAACTGGAAACAACAGCAAGGTGGAAGTCAGGCTCCTGTAGAGAATTCCTGTTGTTCCTGACCGCAGACTCTGCAGTTTGTGCTGCAGAAATTCTAAACCTGGCAAGTTTGCTTCCAAGAAAATTATGTATTTTTGTGTTTTGCTCCCTGCTACCTTTTGCAAGTGCAAGTTGTGGAGTCACTTTGTTTTTATTCTGTTCAGATCAGTCTGGAAATGTTAGTAATTGCATTATGCCACTAGAAGGGTGGGTGGGTCACTGAGTTTTCTATGGGTTTGTGGGGATAGTGGGTGGTTTGGAGAGTTTTCTGGGGCTTGCTAGCTCACTGTATGGCAAAACCCCACCACCACAATTTGGAGATAATTTTAAGCACTAATGATTAAGAATTTTGGACTTAAGTGTTACTTGACTGGGACTCAACAATTTCAGTGTTTCAGGATCCAACTTTTCAGATGTTTCAGCTCCTTGGGCACTGGAAAATTAGTTCTTGTTCATTATAACCTGAACAAAATGAACAGCGAGGCATGACTCCCACAGAAAGAATACAGTGACAAAAGTTCAGGCAGAATAGTCCAGGTTAAAGTCTTTTAGATAACCAAAGTGTTAAATCAATAGCTGCTTCCTGGCAGTGACACCAGGAAAATTCTTTTAACTCCTTTGTGCATCTCTCATCCTCAGTTTTAGGTCACGTCCGGTGTGAGACCTATTGCTGGCAGACAATAATCTGGCTCTCACTAAAGCATAAAGCAACAGCAAGAGTTGGCCTGTGTTTTGGGAAGTTTGAGGTGGCATGTGCCCAGAATCCCTGTAGATGGAGCTCGCTGCATCCCTTTTGGGTGAAAACCAAGGACAGCTGGACAGAAGATGGTGAAAATCTGGTACAGAACGCCTTCAGTTAGTTGTTTAATAGTGAATAATGTCTAAACCATATTTCAGCCAGGATCCCATGTACTTGTAATTTAATCTTTTGATCTGTGCAGAGTTTGCTATAAGGCTTCTTTTGCTTTCTGTGTGAGAGGTTATAAAAGATAAGGCCATTCTGAGTTGTTTAATAGCTAATGTCCTAGCTCTGAATATACACAGCTTTACCAAGTCATTTTATGGAGCAAAAGAAGGTAAGATTAATTTATTTTTTTATGGAGAAAGTCTTCGGCATGCTATTTTTGGCATGGTAGAGAAGTTTTAAATGGAACTGGTGTTCCCCAGGCAGCTGTTAGCCAAAATGTCTCTTTGGAAACTTTGCTTTCACCTGGCTCTGCAGGGATTTAACTCAGTAAGTAATGAAAATCTGATTATTTTTGCAGAACAGACAGAACAAAAATAGGGCATTCACTGATGAGGTGTGGAATAGCATGTCAGGGTTGACTCTGGAGCACAGACACAGTGATTCGATCCCCAGTACCACTGATGGGGTTGAGTACAGCTACCCTGGCTATTGGAATGGGATCTTAGGAAAATAAAACAGCTGTCCCCCTCTCAGAGGAGAGAGGGAAAGCAACAGAGGTATTGACAGACCCAATGTCCACTATGGCTCAGTTTAACATCACTGGGACCAAATTACTGGCAGAACTGCAAAATATTTGGGCACCAGAAGGGCTCTGGTGTTGGATAGGGATGATTTCATCATGGATTTCAAATAAATGTTAGTAGAGGGAGTGATATTTCCTAGGATGCTGGTGACTCACGGTTAGATGCATCTGTTTCATGTTCTGCAACCTTACTACTCCCCCTGCTTCCTAGGAAACCTCTTTATTCCTGTTTTCTGAATACATTACAAATAAATAAAAAGTATAAGTGACTAATCAGAGAAGTACTTGAGCCTTTTTATAAAGTTGTTTGCAAAATCCCCCAATAATTTGCTGGTTGAGGCCAGACAAGAATCTCTCTCCTTTTGTTTATCCTATCTGCTAGTGTCCTGATGGCTTCTGGGAAGCAATAGTTTCCTTCAAAAACAGGAGGGATAGGTCACTGGATTTATCTCTGGATTGGAAACTAAGTGACCTTAATGGGAGATGCTTTGCCATTAGCCACAAACCTGCTGGTGTTGAGGAGCCAGGTCTTCTTCAGCCTGTTCCTCAAGGTTGGTGGTCCAAAGGCTAAGGCCAAGGGAGGAGCTGAGTCCCAGCCTTGCTGCATTCCTCCAGCTGATGCTCTCTGAAATGTGGGAGTGTGCATTTGGTTGCATGCTGCAGGAAGGACACAGCCATTCACTGACCATAAACACAAGCTGGAGGAGTCAGAACTGACACTGAACTGTAGCATAAAATTTGTGTGAGTAGCAGATGCCAGGACCCTGCAGTAGCTTTGCTCCTATATAAACTTTTCTTAATGTATTTAGGATGGTGGCTCATCAGTAACAGTGAAGTGTTAGCACTGAGTGGTGGTTATGTCATGGTTGTTTTCTGTTGGTAGTGCTTAAGCACCCGTGATGGAAACCTCTGTCTTGCTCTGTGTCCAGCACAGTCTGCCAGAAGCCTCCTGGGAGAGCTCAGGGACTCAGTGAGTGCACAGATTAGTTTGTTCCTCCAAGTCAGTGCTAAGCTGCAGAGGGGGACAGTTTGGGGAAACTTGGAGAGCTTCTGGCTGTTCCAGGCTGTAGGGCCGTGACTGTTTCAGTGCTGTTAAACACACTTTTCTCCCCAGAAGGAAAAGCCCTGTAGTCTGCTGTGTTTGACTGGCAAGCCCACATGCAGCACAGGGATCAGATCCTCAGCCTGCTTTCATCCATTTATCTCCTGGGTTTGTCTGTAGAAGCCATTTGTGTTACTTCACTTTCAAAGTGATGAAACAAAGTTTGGGATTTGGCTGTCTGTCTGCAGAGGAGGAGGGGAGCAGAGGGAAGAGACATTTCCCTGCACAAGCCAAGAGCTCTGTGGGAAGGTCCAAGCTAATGCTCCCCACTGGCTGCCTTGGCTCCAGCTCCTGCCAAGCCCTTGCAGCAGACTAGACACAAAAGAAAACACACTGAGTCTAAATTCATTGGTATGAAGAGGATGTGCCAGAGTATTCCACAGCTCTTCCTTTTTTACTTTTCTTTGATAACTGTCAATTTGCATAAAAAGGTGAATTATTAAGGTTTTTTTTTTAACCTGTTAAAGCATAATTCAGCCTGTCCTGTGTTGGACCTGAGAACAAGCTTGCTAAACACTGTCGGAAGATTCCTGATGCCCTTGATGGGAGTGGGTATGGCAGCATAGGCCTCGAACTGGCTTCATATCCATAGGAGGGGATTAGGTAGGAATGGGAAATTCATGTTGGAGCATATGTTTGAATTCCAGTTTGCATCCAATTGCACTGCCCACCTTTTTATGATCTCTCTTGGTGGGAGTTTTGGTGTCAGAGACTTGCTGGTTTTGTCTGCACCCCAAAATTTATTGCCAGTGTTTGTCTGTAAACACAAGGTGTCTTCCATGCTGTGAGGTCCTTGATTTCACTCTAGGAAGGGTAGGGGTGGAAAGGACAATTTAATAGGTCACTTGGAGAGGGATCACTGACCCCTTCTGTGGCCAGCTGTACCTTCAGCTAAGAGCAGCTTCTTCCCAGCTCCTTATGCTCACTGCTGCTGAGTGTGGAGGGAAGCCCATCTTCTCCCTATCTGCACCCAGCACTGCTCTATATTGCCTGGTTTCCTGTCATCCTTAAAGCACAAATTCCCAGCCTTCCTTTCCCTCTATCTTGTGCCACTCCTTAATTCATCCCTGCCCAGACCTGCTGCTCTGATTCTCCCAGAACCATTGCTGCCTCTCCACTTGTTAAGCTGGGGAGAGATTCCTTGACTGCAGCATGCCATGGGCAAACCCTGGAGCTGCAGGAGAACCAGGCATGCACAAAACCCCTCACACATATCCAGGATCCGTCTCATAAAGTTGTGACCTGTTTGTGAACAGAAAGATGAAATCCTGCAGGTTATTCTTCGCTCAGCTCTACATGTGGTTTATTTACTTGGGCATTTCAAACACAAAAGTGACACACGTTGTCAAAGTTACAAAATTACTTTTTTTATTAACCTACCCTATCAAAGAGCATAGATTTTCTTGTCAAACAATGCAAGAAGCAAGAGAAAACTTATCTGTATCTATGTGGAGCCTACAAATCCAAATGGCTTCTCTGTGCTATTGAGCGTGTGAGTTCTTAGAAATGCAGCTGCCAGTAGTTTAGCTTGAATACAGTCATTCTAAAACAAGCTAGAAATAAATAAAATACTTACATTTCAAGTACGAAACCTTGCAGTTGAATTCAGTATGAGGAAATCAGTTTATTCCTTTTCATGTTACCAACTACTGTACAGGTACTTGGGCTGGCAAAGTCTGCAGATGCAGAACAGAAGAACGTTTTATGTACATGACTTAATTGAATCATATGTTTAGTCTTCTCTTTAGGCTATCATGTGAAGCTGTTTAATGTCAGGCAGAAAGAAGATTTTTATGGATGCATTTAATAAGACACAAACTCACTACCTCTGCTGGCCCCCAATTCTCGCCTTACGTCTTTTCTTGTTGGTGGGGGAAAAAAAATGGCACCTTAATTATGTCTCATAAATAATGGCACCTACCAGCCTTCAATTACGTTATTTAGCAGGTTGATGTTACTTTCAAATCATATTTAATTGAACATGAGTGACTTTACCAATGCTCCTATTCAGCTCTAGTAGGTGGGACGTTGACCCGTCATCGGGATCCTGGCTTGGTTGTTACGGCGGCTTGCCGGTGGCCTCTGGTACACAGGGCTTTGCCCTGGCAGAACCAGGATGGACTGCTGGCCTGAGTCCCTCGGAGACTGCTGGCTCCAGTCCCTCGGAGACTGCCGGCCCGAGTCCCTCGGAGACTGCCAGCCCAAGTCCCCCAAAGACTGCTGGCCTGAGTCCCTCGGAGACTGCCGGCCCGGGTCCCTTGGAGACTGCCGGCCCGGGTCCCTTGGAGACTGCCGGCCCGGGTCCCTCGGAGACTGCCGGCCCGGGTCCCTTGGAGACTGCTGGCCCAAGTTCCTCTGAGACTGGAAGATGCTTTGCTCTGTCGTGCTCCTCTCTGAACAGGTGAAAGTCAACCCAATGCCGACATCGCTCTTCATGATTCTGGATGTGCCATCAGATGTGCCATCAAAACACCTGCCCAGGGCGATTTCCTTGGCGATCCTCGGGTCTTGATCAGTGACTGTGTAGATGCCGTAGTTGTGTCCCAGCGGGTCAAGAGGTGCCAGCATTGTGTACTCGCTGGTGTCGTTGTTGGTGGCCATGGGGAGGTGGTTCACCAGGTACTCGTGGAGCATGCTGTTGACGCTCACTCGGCGGCAGTTGCCTTGTGGGATCACTTTGACGAGCGTGCGGTCCACGCGGTCCTGGTCGAAGAGCATTCCGCTGCACTTGAACTCCAGGCAGGCTGCCGACACGTCCCGCTGCTGGGGGTCGCGGATGCTGCGCACATCCCGGATGCCGTACAGCTGGCCGATGGTGCGTGGGTGTGTCCCACCCATGTTACGAGATCTTACATTCACTTCTTGGGGTCCGTTTATTTTTACTTTAATGTAGCAGGCTCTAAATTCCATGGGCTTGGGCCACCATGCCAGGTAGTCATCAGTCCAGCTCATGAGGTCATCTTCATTGAAGGGAACAGTATTGAAGTCATACCGGTCTCCTTCTATCCTATAAAACCTGAAGTGAGCAGCACTATGTGGAGCTTCCTCGCATTCACTGAGGTTTTCATAGGCATAAATAGGGCCATTGTTCTCTTCTGGGGAATTAGGGCTTGGCTTGGCCATGTTAATGCTGAATGCTGTTTTCTTGATGTTGGGGTCCTCATGGTCTGTCCTCCTGTAGTTAAGCTTGTTGAGGTATGGCTGTGGGACCCCAATAGCAGCAGGGTTGAGTTTGGGAGCAGAGGGCACAGCTTCGAGCTCTTCACCCCCCAGGCTTGCCAAGATGTAAGCTCCGTAGGCTTCGGGGTTTTGCTCATCGCAGAAGGCAGGCACACAGGCGCCATTGGGACCAGTGACTACGCTGTCGAAACGGCCCCATGCTCTGGGGTTGGAGGAGAACCCTGGTTCTGGCTCCAAGTTTATAATAGAAATCACAACCCCTTGGATCTGCTCACTTTGCAGAAATCGCTCACTTCTGTAGGCTCGTACTTTGACGTAGCACCGTCTGCTCTCAGGGACATCCAGGTTAAAAAGACGCCTCTCTTTGATCTCCATGTTCCCAACCAAAAAGGTTCTCTCCTCCCTTTTGCGCCGTGTGCTTTTCTCAAGGTTGAAGTCCCCTTCTTCCTCCCATAACCCTGTCTCTGGGTTCAGGGACCAAAGCTTCATCTCTTGCACATGCTCTGGCATCTTGACCTGAGCAGCATCCAAATGAACCTTCACCTTTTCTGCATTGAGGGACTCAGTGCCCCGTTCATCTGTGAAGTCCACAGAAAACATGCCGTACGTGCGGAGTGGAAATACGTCTCCTTCCTCATCTACAAAGTTCAGGTCACTTTGTGTCACAGGGGCTGTAGAGACGTTTCTTGGGTCCAGAAATGTCACACTGGCTTTCACTTTGCCACTGTAGACCTCTCCATTTTTCCTATAAAATGCGTTGGGAGGAATTTCTAATTCAGCAATTGGATCATCTTCTTCCATTTCCCCTAAAGAAATCACATTGGTTTCGGTGGATTCCAGTGTAACAGGGGCTTTCTTTCTCAGTAGCTTGATCTCATGAAATACAGCACCTCCATTTTCCTTGAAGGGCAGAACTTTTGTTGTGTTCACAAACTTCTGCAGCCGGTCCACAAAAGTTAGAACCAGTCTCTCCATATCTGCTGGGACGTGGATGGAGAAGGTTCCCTTGTAGCCAGTCATACTCACTCTCTTGTTCCCCATGTAGATGTGGCCAAACCTCAGTGGCTCACCATTATCTGCTGCTGTGGCTCGGCCTCGAACCATTATTTTGGTCTCGGTGCATATTTTACAACCGCATTCGACGATGACTTTAGTGGGAAGCGTGTAGCCATCGCAGGAGATGTCCCTGGTTTCCATCTTGGATACCCCACAGCAGTAGGAGACATTGTCCTTACACCGAAGTCCCTTATCCAGCTTCCCCACACAGGTCTTTGCTGGGCACTTGCCCACGTCGTAATAGAAGGAGTTTGTTGCTTTTTGGAAGCAATCGTGAGGAAGTCGGATGAGGTGGCTTTGGGGTTGGGAGTCACAGGCTGCCTCTTGTCTTCCTGTTGAATAGGATTTCTTAATGAGCAGCATGAAGTAATTGTACAGTTATCACTATGTTGTCTGAAACCTCAGAGCTAAACATTGCTTCTAAAGGCAGTGAGGTTTTTGCAGGATTTTGGTTAACTGGTTAACTCATTTCAGTGAAGCAAGTAGCTCAACTTTAGCTGTAGGACCCTGATTAAGAGCTGTTTGCAGAATCCTCCCTGCTCCTGCTTATCAACTTTCGTTATCCTCAGCTATATGCTCTGCTGCTGCCTGGCTTTTTGACTATGGCAAGACTAGAATATATCCCAAGACTTTAAAAACAACCCTAAACAAGCAGAAATGTTCCCATGTCAGGCAGCAAGTACAATGAGAAATCTCCTGACAGGAGCAGGTTCAGGTTGATAGGCCACCTGCAAGCCAGAGCTCTGGTTTGTAGGGAGCGTCTGGTTCATAACCAGCTCACTAAAGCTTGTCTGCAAACAGATGAATGACATAAACCTTAAGAATTTTTCCTGTGGCTTTTCTTTACCAGATGTATAACAGTTTCTGGTTCCTGCACACCAACACCTCCCCAGCTGCTTGGAGAACACCAGGCACATTTTCTCTTACCTATGACAGCCAGCTTGGCAACTTGGGACTTTGCTGACCCCCCGGCACTGCTGGCCTTGCAGAAATACTCTCCTGACTGTTCTCTCTTCAGGTTCTTCAAAATCAGGTTGTTTTTATATTTGTACAATGAGGGATCCAGCAGTGAGCCATTGTGGTACCTGCCAGGAACAGTTAAGGGACAGAGACTGACCATCTGGCTGGAGCACAGCAATGGCCTAATCCTGCATCCTACTATGTGGATTTTGCCAGATTTCCTGCCTCAGTTTCCCTGAGGTTTTAGTTCAGCTAGGTGGCATCACCTAAAAATTTCCCCCCTACTTTTGGCAGTACTGTGATTGCTGGACAGCCAGCAGGGAGGCAGAGCTGCCAGTTGTGTCTGATGAGGTTTTTAAACTCTTTGTGTATTTTTCCAGTGAATCCATCAGCAGATGAAATTGCTGTGCCATCTTAAGGAAGAGGATCACTTGCAGCCATCAGTTCTCAGTGCATTTAACTGTTTTATAACTTAACCCCCAATTTATGGAGATTGTAAGGAGCTAAAACTGGCATCCATGGGATAGCTAAGACTTCTGGCAGATCAAATTCAAGCTCCTCACCAGAGGTAGCGGTCGGGAGCTGGGCTCCCTCGGGCGTCGCAGCAGAGTGACACACTCTGTCCCACTCTCCTGGCTTTGTCCTCAGGGCTCCTGAAAACATAGGGTTTGCCTGCAGGAGAAGGAAAATGCCATCTCATTACTCTTCCTCTCATAAAACCACAGTGTATTTCTGGTGCCTGGGTAAAGCTTCCTGCCTCCCCCCTCTTTGGGGCTACCTGATCGGTGCAGCTGCACTTGCATCGCCAGGTTTCTCCGGTTGCTCTCGGGCACGGTGACAGTCGCTGTTGCATATTTGGCTTTCTTTATTTTAAGGGTGTTTTTGCCATCAGGACAAACCCCTGGGATCCTAAACATGCCTCTGTTATCAGCCGTTGTCAACAGCTTGAGTTTCTTGGCTTGCAGGTAGACCCGGGCATCGGCAGCAGGTGACCCATCCTCGAGAGACACCTTCCCATGCAGCGTGGCATCCTCACACATGCAAGTGTCACAGTCAGCGTTGACATGGCCCATGGGGCAGGTGATGTTGCAGGCTGGACGAGAAGCAGACAGGTCAAAAAATAGCCCCAAGTCCCCACAACACTCACAGCATGTTCTTGCATCTGCTTTTCATTTAGATGCAATAAGGCAAGTACTGCATAAGGAGTAAATTGTATCCAAAACATATTTTTCCTGATTACCCACAGCTGTGCATTAGAAAGGCAGGGACGATGTCATTTTGAACCTGACAATTAGTAGAAAGCAGCCACGTGGATATAATTACAGCTAGGAACTGTTATTTACCTTCCCCAAAGGGCTGAATTTCAGGGGAATTTGAATCCAGATCAGCATGTGAGCTCTTAGCTCAACCCTGGCAAGATTACAAATTCAATGTCATAAACTTTCTAGGTTTCTGTTACCAGTGTATGCTCAGAAGTTGTGATTTTGGTCTATCCCAAAAGCTGTCTTCCCTTATTCAATGGTATCCTGGCTTGGGCAGAATGTGGGATAATTGCCAAGTGAGCATTACCCAATAGGTTTAACATTTGGGCTCACAAGTATTATACTAGTCTCATTTACCTATAGTGATTAATCCTAAACAATAATCTGTCTTTTCTCAAGGCTCAGGTCATTACTTTTACAATCACAGAGCATCCCTGTAAGGAACTATCTGATATTTCAAAGATGAAAATAAATGTAAGAAATCAGGGAAAACCTGAAACAACTTTTCTGCACAAAACGTATTTTCAGAATTTTTTCAGAATTATTTGGTTAAAAGGAGATTATAAGAATAATATAATTAATTACAAGCCTCTTCAGCAGGGACTATGGCAATTTGATATTCCTGAATCATCTCTTTCCTGGAGGTTTTATGGAGATAGCTAGCTGCAGTCACTGACTCTACCTTGAGTGCTGCTGTTATAAAAAGATTAATGGGATTTTTTTTCTATATCCCCAACATATTGTGAATCCCTGTTATCTTTCTGTTTGGCTATAAAGTCACCCTGCTCTGCTCTTTGCACTGTCCAGCCCTGCTTGGAAATCACTAAATTCTGTCAGAGGAGAGAAAGATGGTAAAATGACAGCAAAGGGAGTTCAGCACCTGGGCAGTGGTGAGACCATGACATCCTCCCCTGCCCATGAGTGAGTTTAGAGGAGCACCTGAGCAAACATGTCCAATGCAGAGCCGCCCTTCCTCAGTTGCTTCATTACAGTGCACGCCCCAGAGAGGCTCAGCCAGGCAGGATCTGGTGCGCTTCTGCACCCCGGTTTGGCCACACTTGGCTGAGCACTCGCTCCATTTCGACCATGGAGACAAAAACCTTTTTGAATCTTGCACCAGTGGACCTTGAATAACATCAGTGGTGTGTTACTGAGAGGCACATTACACACAGAGCTGCCCAAAAATGGGCAGTTGGCTTTTAGCAGCTTCTACAGAGCTCAGACTATACATTTGGATATTACATACCACATGGATTAAACAAACTCAGAGCATGTTCAGGGAGCTGGGAATTAAAGCATGTTCAGGGAGCTGGGAATTAAAGCATGAGAAGGCGTCTGAAGGCTTCTGGCTTAATTCCCCACAGGCTTCCAAATTCAGGATGATTAAGATAAACCCAGGGGAAGCAAAGTGCAGGCAGCTCATGCTTAGTGTTGAATAACTTTGGCTTAAGGAAATCAAACACACATTCTCATTTAAATGTTGTTTGGGGGACAGCACTTGTCTGTTTCAAATGTGGTTAAATGTTTAAATAGAAGGTTAAATGATTAAATAGTTACAAAAAAAAGGATAAAATTGTTGGTATGATCATGTTGAATGTCTTTAACCAAATTTCAACATATGTTTTCTATAGGGGCAACGTGTGTCCTATTGTGAGCACCACTTTTACTGAGTGCAAACCAGAAGCTTAAGATGCTACCGAGCAGGCTGAACATGTCAGGAGGCAGCTGATTGGTAAAACAGAAAATTTGCAAAACACATTGGGAGTTTAATATGAGGTTATATTTTTAAAGGAATTTTTTTAAACAGGCTACTAGATGTTATTAATTTAAGCTACTTTGAATGGATGAGATCCACTCCAAGTCTGTGGTTTGGGCTTTTTTAAAAATGACAGTGTTCTAATAATGTTTATGAGGATGCATTAGTGACTAAAGTTTCTAAAAATGCAGTTTCTTGGAGACGTGTGCTATGTCATCTCCCATACCTATTCTTCCACACAGTTTGTAATAGAGCAGGTTGATTTGTTTCCTAGAAAGGCAGACAGGCACAGGGCTGGACTGTTCAAATTGTGAATGGGTGTTTGAAAACAATCCTGGCTTATAATAGCAGGTGGGTGGAAAAGACCCTTTAAATGAGAGCAGATATGGGAGCGTATTGTCTGGGAGTACTTAAATGGGCAGGGTTTTAATCTGTTGGCACATCAGCATCTCTGTCTAGTTCAGCATCCCAAGTAGTGGGATCCATGACTTATTTAGCAATTTGAGGCATGCAGGAGGAGGTGGGCTTGGGGACGAGATCACATCCTGTGGATGAATGCCTATTTGTGCTTGCCCCAAGCAAAAACTGAATGTGCAACAGATTAAAGCGGGATCTCAGCAAGATCCTAAGCTTGTTTGGGATCAGCTGCTTTAATCTGCAGGGCTGCTGATGATAGGAAATGAGCAGGGGAATCCCGGGCATTATCTAAGTAGCGTTTTGACAGCAGAAAAAGCAGAACATGGAGGATGAGGGAGAAGCTGAGGGATGGAGCATTGGTGGGGGTGTGGGAAGGGACAGGGCTGGCCCGTGGCACCAGCCAGCAGGAACGTACTGCGTCTGACGTAGGTGAAGGTGGGCTCTCCCCGGCGAGAGCTGCTCCTCGTACCTGTGGGCAGAGGGGAGATTCAGGCAGGATTTCCTAGCCAGGGAGCCAGCCCCAGTATCACTGCCTTGTGCCATCCACCTTCAGGGGAAAACTATTTTGCCAGTGGGCTTCAAAAATATACCTCTCAGCAAGTGGAAGGGGCCTCTCAGTGTTCATAGTTTTGGTGCTTTGATTCTTCCCAGTGACTAAGAGAGCTGCTGGGAGTTAGGCAAACTGCTGGGAAAATCCCCAAATCCTTCAGCATGACCAGCATGGCCAGCCCTTTAAATTTCAGCCTGCTGAAATTTAAATTCTTAGTTCTGGACAGTAAAGATGAGAGGTTGGGGCATCTCCCAGGGATTAATGAGCAGAGTGGGCTCTGCAGGTTAATTAATGCCCCACAGGCTTTAATTCTGAAGGAATGGTGTCACAAACCGCCCAGTGTGTGGGGAGAGGCTGGGCAGGGTAGGGGCAGGTCAGAGCATGTGCTGGCCCATCCCTGGGCTCCTCTCACCCTCCCAGCCTGCGCGTGCCTCCCGCAGGAGCTGGGGCTGTGGTCACACGTTGACCTTCCCTTTTCCAGGAGAGGAGCCAACAGCATGTGTCAGTGATAGCCAAAAGCCTACAGGAGGTCGTGGATGATTAACATTTATTCCATTGCCTAAATCATAGAATCATAGAATGATTCTACCCCTAAATGTCGTCTTCTACTCAAATAATACTGGCTAGTTGTAAATTGTTGGGAAAATTGTCCAGTGAGGAAAATCCACCCAAGGTGGGAATTAACTTACTCTCCAAGCTGAGCATTACCAGCGGGCTGAAGGTTCTCTGTCCTATCTGGATCCTGCTGAGGGCTGGTTTCAGAATCCTTTGTCCTAAGGGTCAATAAATGAAAGAATAAATTAGATTCAAGGAATTGGACATCCTTAGGCTCAATATTACAGCTTTCCCATTGGACTGTGGCTGGTTGGAGCTCCTGTAGGATGCAGTGCAGCAGATACCAAGACAGGGACATAATGGATATGTCCCACAGCATCACTGCAGCTCAGATATGATACAAATGTTCTATTTCCCTTATCACCCAGAAAAACTTTTTTGTACTTCCTGTGTTGGAGCAGCTCAGATCAACTGATCTTTTTATAGCTGGAGAGATAAAATATGTCCCTCCTGTCCACGTGCAAAAAAAAATTAATCCAAAGTGGATAATGTTGGTTGTTTTTATGGGACAAGGGCTGGTTTCTGAACTTGCTGGCCGCCTGCATGCCTGAGGTGAGGGGAGCTGATGGCCATGGCTGGTTCCTGGGGTGCTTGCTGGGAATTGGGAAGCTAAGCCCCAGCACCAGCTCTCCCCTGTGCCCAGCTCTGCCCCTGTGCTCCTCTGGGTGCAGACTGGACACTATGGGATCTCAGAGACAGCAGGCAGGGGTGATCCTAGCATGATCAGTGGGCCGGGGAGCTCATCCCTGGCCAACCAGAGGCTCACTGAGTTGCAGACAGGCTTTGCTCAAGCCCTGGGGCTGGATGGGAGCCAGTGCTTGTGTGGAAGTTGTCTGGCCGGGCAAACGCCGCAGTGACCCAGGGCAGCGCCCAGCATCGATGTCGGGCTGCGGCTGCTGCCTCAGCGGCTGCCAGCAGACGTGCCTGCACTGGCGTGGGCAGGGGACAGAGCAGTGGCCAGAATGGAAATGTTTAACCTTCACCTAAAACAGATGTGGCTCCCCAGAGGAGGAGGAGGATCCAGCCTTTCATGGTGACCATCGCTGTCTCCAGAGGTGACCAGGGGATTCCTGGAGTTTCCGCAGCCGTCCCACGCTTTCCCCACTCCTGCAGAGACAAGCCCAACTGTGTCAAACTGCTGCTTTTGGGGAGCTTCTCCCAGGCTGAACCACCCCAAAACGTGCCACAGGGGCACTTATACCCTCTGTTCACCCACCCCCAGCAGCTCTTCATTTACCTCCCCAGTGGGAAGAAGCAGGGGCTCCACATCTGTGCTTGCATCCCCCCTGCTTCTCACCATCACATCTGAGCCCAAATCTATTTTGCAGAGCACTGCTTTGTAACAGCATCTCTTTAACATGCCTAGGAACAGCTTAAATACTTCTGCAGGGATCTCTCACTGCCCATGCAGCTCTGGAGGCCCCCCAGCACCCAGATCTGCTCCCCACAGGAGCAGGGACAGCCCCATGCCTCCATCCCTCTGCCTGCAAACTGGGCATAGTGTGAGGATAGCATCTTATCCCAGTACATCCCAGAGTGTGAGGAGAGGGAAGGCTCCTGAGCACCTCTGAAAGCAGAAAAACCCATGCACAAGCCAAGTCTTTTCTGCAAATGTAGCAAGAAGCTCAATATTTTCCTTTTCCCACAGGCACAGATGTGGGACAGGCTTTGTGTCACTCTTCACCAGCTCAGCCACTTCAGATTTTGTTTTCAGTGAGTCCCTTTGCCCTAGAGCATCAGGTATTTGGGTATTTAATTTCTGAAAGTACCTGTGAAGCTGGTGTTATCCCTAGTGACACCAGCTGGAATTCCAGGTGCTTTATTTTATGCACCTAAAATTAATGAACTGGGAGGAGGGGAAAATATTGCCCCAGCCGTTTGGTGCCTCAGTTTACCCATAAAATGGGGCTGACAAAGAGCAGTCACTGGTGAGAACACTTATTTGTAAGTGGTACTAACCATCCCCTCTGGGACCAGGGAATGTGGGACTAGGAAATACTTTGATTATGGCTCAGCAAATCCCAGTCAAGCAAAAATAACAAGCAACACATGAGCGGTGTTTTGTGGGCTTACGGTGGGGTCGTGAACTCGCAGCCAGACAATAACCAGGAAAAAATTAATCCTGTTTCCCACTTGGCAACTATTTTTGGAGCTGACTGTAACTTGTTCAGCACTGGGTTTGGGATTGGGATACATTCCTCTGTACCCAGACACACAATGCTGAAAAAGGGGGGTTCAAGCGGCCGGGTTTTGGCGGAGGGAGGTTTGAGCTGTGTCCCCTGTCTGGCTGTGCGAGCCAGTGTGGGACACGGCCGCGGGAGATGAAACAGCCCCACGTGAGCAGAGCCCCCAGCGCCCCGCTCCAGCCGTCCCGTAACCCTTCCCCAAGCCCGTTAGCTGGGATGAGGAAGGGAGAAGCGGGACGCAGGGAACTGCATCCCCATCCATGTTTTTCAGCCTCTGTGCCGTCATCTGCCCAGTAATTAATTTCCACCTCACCTTCAATCACAGCTACTCTTAATTACGTCGCCTTAACACAAAAGAATTCTATAACCACTATCTGCCATAGAAGGGAAAACAGCAGGATTGGTTTTTTTTTTCTCTTACCTAAAAAGCCATAAAAACCCCACTTAAGGAGAGTCCCGTCTTCTCGCCACAGAGCCGCCAGCCGAGCTGAGATCCGCGGGCGAGACGAGGGCTTGTCAGCTGCGTGTGCAGGGATTTGCAGCCGGCTGGGAAGAAGAGAGAGCTGCGCCTTCCCGACACGTCCCCTGCGCCGAGCGGAGCCGGGCTGTGTGCGAGCCGCCCGCCGCCGAGGCAGCCAGGGCGCTTATATAGCCCGGCGTGCAGCTCCGGGGATGGCAGCGAGCCACCGGCCGCGAGCACAAACAGATCGGACGCGCGAGGAAACCGCAGCCTGAATAATCCCTTAATAAGGTGATGGTAAACACAAACCTGTGGCGGTGCCACGGCGTGGCGGCTGCTGCTGGTGGTGGCACAGGGCACCGTGTGGGTACCACGTCCTGGTGTGGGCACCGCATCCCAGCACAGCACCGTCACTGTTAGGGGTTCACCCGGGGGCTGGATCTGAAATAGATGCTGCTGAGTGTTGAAAGGGGAGATACAGTGAACAGACAATGAGTTTTGGGGATGCTTTTTGGCTTTACCTGGTCTGGGACAAACGGCGTGCCCACCCAGCAGTGGGCACATGGATTTGCCCCATTTTGCAGGTGTGGACTCAGCTGGGCACCATTCCCTGCACTGCCTGCCCACCTCTGCCCCTGTGCTGGCTCTGGCAGGGATCAGATGAGGATGCTGTGGGGATGTGAGGATGTGGGACAAAGCCAGTGGGATTGGTTTGAACACCCAGGGTAGCACAGAGCTGCAGAGGCAGGACCATCCTTGTAAATAAATGTGACTGCATCTCAAGCCATGGGGAGATCTAGCAATGACCCCTAACCAGAGTTTCCTGCTTGCCCCAGTCTGGCTTCAGCCTTCCAGGCTTTTCCTCCCTCTGCAGCTGCATTTTTCTCATGTAACTTGTAGCAAGTGTCTGTGGACACAGGGCTCCTGGGTGTTGACAAAGCACGTGGCCTTGTGCAAGTGACTGCCACCCATGCATGCAGCCCTGGAGCCACTGGACTGCAGATGGTTGCTGCAGGAATGTGGTGTGAAAGCATGGGCTGTATGTGTCAGGAGCAACCCCCAAAAGATGGGCATGGATGTTGGGGCAGCCAGTGGGGGTCAGTGGTGTCCCAAGCTGCCTCCTAGTAATCCTTGTGAGCCCTGCTGCCAGAGGGAGTGGTGCAGGAGGAACACAGATCAAGATGTCACATAAAAAATAATCAGCGGTGACCTACACCAGCTCCTGTTTATGTTTACAAGGGAAAAGGAAAAAACACCTGAGGTGTGCCAAAAATGGCAGAATGTTTATATGGTGGACAGAGAGTGCCCAGTGAGCTGGAAGCTCCAGACCTCTGACATAAACATGAAGATCATCTGTGTTTCTCCTCTGTGATGAGGACAAGATGTGGGAAAGGTGCAGAGGCAGAGAGCAAGGAATTCATCTTCCCCAGATGGAACCCACCTCCCACCATGGCTGACCCACACTAAGCCCAGCACCAATGCCTTGGCAAGACATCTCCAGTCCCACCAGCTGCTTGCCTATATCCTGGCATCGATTTTTATGGGTCGCACTGCTGAGTAAGGAAATGTGCTGTTCTGCAAAAGGAATAAACTGTTATTCCTTACATTAGGGAAATGGGATGATAGCTCTAACCCAGTCCTGGTGCAGGCATTTCTGCAGGGGATTTTGCAGCCTCCTCAGCGTGGCTGTTTTCTCTCTAGCATGTCTCTTTCAAGACAAGCTCTGGAGACATGTGTGTGGATTTAGGAGCAGGTCTGGGACCTGTGAGTCCATGCAAACCCCAAGTCTCTTGAACAGTTCATTTGTACAGTCTCTCTTGGCTTGACCATCCCTTGCTGCAGCTCTGACACGTGGCTGACTTTGGAGGGGACAGCATGAGAAGAGCCCCAGATGTTCCCAGTGCTGAGCACCACTGGCTCTGGGAGAGGCTTTCCATCTGCCTGGAGGTGAACAATGGCCCAAGGCATGGGGTGGAGAGAGTCTGCCCCATGCCTGGGGTGGTCTGCAGGGCTGTAGTACCTGTGGCCAGTGACAGGGATGCATCCCTGACCAAACTGCTCCTGTCTTTCTGCCCATCACCAGTGGCTTCAGCTGCCTAAGGCTGCTCCTTCCCATCAGATAACAGATCCACAGCCTCTTGGACTCATTCCCCTTCTGGATTAATGCTGGGGAGCCTACCCAAATCTCATAGTTTTTTTCCATGGTTTCATCACTGATGTGTAATGTCAAAGCCATAAGGTCTTTATGTGAATGCTGCCACGCTTAATGCTGCCTCTGACCAGTGCTGAGGCTGGGGCAGTGTCAGAGGACTGTGACAGCAGATGGTGCCAGCAGCATCTCCCTCCCACACTCCTTTGTGATTGTATCCATAACTTTTCTTATGGTCATCTGTAAATCCAGGGGAAAGCTGGCTAGTAATGCTCATCCTGGCTCTTCATGCCTCCCACCATTTCTAGTACAGCATGGGCAGAGTGGCCATCTCCAAAAGCCAACTGTACCATGCCAGGGAGATAGCAGGGCTGCAGGGGCTGCTCTCAGGGCTGCATGTGGAATTTGCAGTCTGTGGGGTCTGCAAAATGCTCTGTGGGGCCCATAAATCCACTTTTGGGCCAAGGCCATGCCTAATTCCCTGCCGGCTGCCCTCGTCCTCCCTCCCTGCGCCCTCCCCGCTCCGCCAAAGGGAGCTGACGGTTATTTTCCCCTGCTGCATGTTTCTGGGCTTGCTTCTGTTTACGGAGATGGGAGTTAAAATAACTGATTGATGACTTTGTTCCATCCCAAACACTTTGGGGAAGTTTGCGTGGTTTAGAAGGGAGAGTTGGGAGCTGGGATTTCATTAAGCACTTGGCTCCCGGCACTTCTCCAGCCATGCTCCAGGGGTGGCTAATGTTGTTTTTTAAATCCTGTTTTGCTATCCCAGGAGCCGGAGTGGCGATTTCCATGGTTTGTAGGAGAACTTGGAGATGTGGCAGGTCCCTGAGGTTCCCTCTGAGCTCTGAAACACCAGCAAACCTCGCAGCCACCACAATATTGTTTCACTTAAGCCCTCCTCCACCGCTTCATCAGCACAAAATTGCACTCCAGCTGCCTAAAATCTTTGGAAAAGAGCCAAAAAAATGAATTACTGGAATTTGTTTTCATTGTGCGGATGAGGATTTACAGGCTATGACTGGGAGAGAAGGAGTGAGTGGACCTTTTTCCCCTCTGAAAGGATTTGCTTGGGAGCTAAAGCTTCTACTGGGGCTCAGTAGTGCTCAGCTCCATAAACATCATTTATGGAACAGATACAAAAGGCAGCACACAGTGGGGACATCAGGGGAGCCAGGATCCAGGGAAGGGCTGATTTTAGCTCTGGAGCTCAGGAAGGTTTTTTCTGCAGTGGTGAAAGAGCCAGGACTGAGGAGACAGTAAGTGCCTGTGCTGGTTGTGGGGTCTGTTCCACGGGATAAGCCCCCACATATGCGCTGGCACCAGCACAACACAACTGACTTCTGACATGTAAAAGAGTGCCCTCTGTTCCATGATTCCATCTGTAAAGGAAAAGGGCTTTTGCTAGTGCTTTTGCAGGGCATATTTGCTGTTGGAGTGCCCAGGGACTGTCACCTTCCACCCTGCTGCGCACAAATAGACCCACGTACCCTGGGGAGGGATTCTCTGCTCACTGGGATGTCCTGGACTGCAGAAGGGTCTCACTGGTATTTCCCTCCTATGGCCATGGCCATATCTGCTGTCTCTCCTTCCCATCAGAGCCTGGAGAGGCAGAAACCATGATGCTGTGAGAGCGCCAGAAGTGCCTCAATAGTGAATCCCTTTTTAATTAAGTGTCTGAGCTGGGGAAATTAAGATAAGAATACTGACTCATTTAGAAACTCTCTTTGAGATGAAGAAGGCCATTATTTTCAAGCCCTCCATGAATAATGGATATCCCAGTCTCTCCCTGGAGCTTTAACTGCTCAGGGACACTTGCAGGGCAGAACCATGGCGTGGGGAACATCCTGCCCACAGATGTGGCAGGGCCTGAGCTATTGCACAACCTCTGATCAATGATGTAAAAGTGGTTGCAGGATGGGAACAGGCGTGAATGGGAATGTGGCCAGGTCCAAGCCAGGACAGCACCTCAATGGGGACATTTACACTGCAAAGGAAGGACAGGAGCAGAGCTCCAACCCACAGTCCACCAGCTGTTTGCTTTAACTCTGGACAGGGTTGGGTGGACAAAGACCATCCTGTGTCAAAGTCCATGTTGATTTGGGTAATTCATTTCTCCTGAAGAAATCCTTGATTTATTGCTCCTGTTTATGGGTATTGGCTTTGGGCTGGGATGCACTCCAGGCTGTGCACCCATGCTGGCATAGGGAGCAGCCTCCCACACATGGGATGGCGATCGTGGTCTCATTTGTGCCTTTTCTTCCATATTCTTGCTATAAACCAAGTTGAAGTGGGCAGGTTTGCAGTGATTTACACCAGCAAAACATCAGCCAGTTTTTCCTAAAACCCAGCAAAATCCTGCCTGATCCATGAGTGTGCAGATCACACACTTGTGGCTTGGTTCTTCCAGTTTGCCTTTATCCTATTTTGCAGGGGTTGCACTGGCAGCACATTGGAGAGGTGTAGGCTGTGTAAGTCAGACCAGAGGCAACAGTGATGGCAGTGAAAGTGAAGCTTTGAGTTAAGAAGTGTTTTTTAGTGTTTGGACGAGCCTCTACACGGGATGGACAGAGAGAGATGGAGCCGTGAGGGCAGTGGGCACTCCTTGTTGAACCATGTGGGAATTTCTGTCAGGTTAATTTCTGCAATGGGGCCGTGCTGGGCTGGGCTAATCGGGGTTGATCCAGCCCCAGCTTTCAGCTCCAAAAGGGTTTGCCAGCATCCCCACTGGCAAAAGAGAGCATGGAAATGCCTCCCCTTCCTGGAGTGCCTGTGGTCATGGGGGCGACCGGAGATGTAAAGTATCTCATGACCTCATGCACTATGCCAAGGACATGCTTGGAAGAGCCGCTCTCTGCCGAGCTAATTGCAGCGCTGCTGGGATTCCCCCTGGAATACGTGGCCAGATCAGCTTTCGCTGCAGGGTAAATGTGTGTTTGCCGGGAGCACACCAGAGGCTTTGGTGGGGCCAAGAGCTGCTGGAGGAAGGCCTGGCAGCTCCTGCTGTGAACACCTTGTCCCATCTGAGACAAAAATTGCAGGGAGCAGATTGCGAAGGCAGCGTGGGAGATGAGCACTTCTGCAGAGAAACGACAGGAGCAACTTGAATGCTGGCTCCCAGAAACACCTCCCTGGGAAGCCAAATCTGCATGGGGGGAGATGTCAGCACTGATGCTCATCCTAAGGGACAATCACTGGCTTCCTGCAGCCCCATAGCTTGGCTCAGAGCAGATTGCTTGAGGGAGGGTAAAAGCAGATTTGGGGAGCAGAAATTATATCCCTCTGGCTCATCAAATTTAGCATTGATGGTATCTCTCCCCACCCAGAAACTGATCCTTTCCTAAAAGCATAGAGAAGGATCATGTGCCTGCATAAAGTTCACCCAGGAGTATCTTTAAGCTTTGAAAACTGCTTGGAGATATGAAGCTCATGAGAAAGAGGAGTCAGGGGAGGTGTTCCCTGCTTTTTGCTCCTTCATGCCCTGTGTAACTGCCAAGGGTCCCACAGGGATGTCAGCTTTCCCCACATCTCACCTCTCCCCTAGTGCAACAAAGGAGAGCAGCTCTTGAATTTGGCCAATGTTTGGGAAGGAGCATCCAAAGGGAGCACCAAAATATGGCCTGGGGACATACAATCCTATTTGAGAGTTTGGAGGGAGGAGGATATTTGGAGCAACACTATGGACAGGTCCCACAAGGAATAAAAAAGCAGAGGATAAAAGAGGGCACAGAAGGCAAAGGCAAGGAGAGCCACTAAACCCTGTCCAAAAACAAGGGCAAAATTGTTCACTTCCATGGTTAGTCACAACGAAAACATTGGCATTTCATAATTTCTTCCAGCTCAAAAAAAAAATCCCGCTAGGGCAGTGAGAGCCCTGACTGGGTCAGTGCATGCTGAAGCTGAAGGGGACCCATGGCCCCTCCGCTGACCCTGTGGGTGATTTTCTTGCTTTACTGGGGACTGGGGTACCAGGTGAAAGTTCCCAAATAATTTCATCCCCAGATAAATTCCAGCCTGGACAGGAAAGCAAAGCTGCTGTAGGGAAGCTCAGCTGAGTGGGAGAGTGATGCACACAAAACACCAGATTTTATCCCTTGGTGTTGAGCAGAAAGGGCTCGGCACCAGATCCCACCATGTTTCTTCAGGCTTGACCTCAGGATCTGGTCTGAGATGATAAATTCCATCCTCTTTCTTTTCCAGTTTAGAGATGAGGAAAGGGATGTTACTTAGGTTGACATGTCCTGGTGAAAGATGCAGGAAAGACCCTGAGAGCAGCTCTGAGTGGAAAGATGTAAATTTGAGGAATCACTGGGAATGATGCTCTGGGCATCTGAGCTCAGCAGCATCAGGAGCACCAGCCTGGGCTATCGAAAGGTGGGAATTGCAGCAGGTTTGAGCATGTTTTTCCTGGTACCCCTGTCCCATGGTGTGAAACCCCCAAGAAGGGTTTTTATCAGTGAGGTTTTGATATACAAAGCTGAATCAGAAACAGAGCATTGTCTCACCAAGAAATGGTCTAAAGGCACAGTTTACCAAGTAATTGAGCCAGGAAGGCAGGACAGATCTCTCCCTCTGCTTTAAACTCAGGTTTTTAGGAGGGGGATGGAGTGATCCAGATTATCCCCAGGAGGGGCAGCAATTACCATCCCTCCTTGGCAGGTTCAACAGAACAGCCAGGGCTGGCTGAGCAGGCAGAATGAGGTGCTGGTTTATCCCTGGTGATCACTGGGCTTTGTGTCTCTGTCTTTTGCTGCAGAGATTTTGGGGAATTTTGGGTGATGCCCTGTTTCAGACCTGTTTGTAACTTACAGCACAGTGGCACCGTGCTAATTTTTATCATGCTGTTATTTAATGAAAAGGCTGAAAACTGGGAGCTTCCCAATCGCTTGACTTGTGAACTTTGGGTAAGAAGAGAAGCTGTTCCAGAGGTGAGCTCATTTCTAACCCCGGGAAATGACTTCATGGACGCTGGTATTTACTCACAAAAACATTGCATGTCAGATGTCCCTGACTAGACTTTCTGTTTCGAGTCCAGTATGAGACAAAAATTTCCTTGGATGAGCTGCTCCTAAGACAATTCAAGGTTTGGAGGAGGAGGAGAAGAATTGCAGGGGGGGAAAAAGAATCCCCAACATTAAAAACACTCTGAAATCATGAGGTTTTTCTGAATAAAGGGAAGGTTTTGGGCACCCCGCCTGGCAGAAGCACCTGCCTGGATAGAGGGTGTGGGTGATGAGTCCAGCAAAAGAATCTCCCATCCTCACCCCCCACAACAACCAGCAGCTGGAGTTTCTCTCAGAGAGGAAAATACAAGTTTTTCTCTTTGGGAAGCCAAGCCCCCAGCAGTGATTTATCAGAATAAACAGAAGCAGGTTCCCTGCCCTGTGTTTGCTATAGGTTAATGGAAATTATATCCCATACTGTTCTCTCTTGATGAGATAGATCCCAGTATATACAGGGTGTCTGATGGAAAAACACAGCACTTGCATTTTTATTCAAGGTTTGCTCATGCAGAAATTGTCACTGGAACTGTATCACCCAGTGTGGTTCCTGATTTCTGTTTTTTCCAGCATCCTGGGATGATCCATGTGGATTTGGGGGGATCAGTCCTATTTGGAGACGCTGGGGGAAGCTCTGTCCCCCCATGACCCAGCACTGGACTGCAGCTCTGGGGATGTACTGGGGCAGCATCCCAAGAGGAGGAGATTTCGGGAAGAGCCAAGCTGGGATGTATGGAAACAAGCCCTGCCTGCCAGCACTGTTTCCTAATCCTGGACACCAAAACTCTCTGATCGTTAAACCAGTGTTCAGAGATTCGGCTGAAGGCTGCCATGCAGACAACATCCAAACTGACCTTTGAGGAGATGAGCAAAAGAAAAAGAGAGAGAAAACACAAGGGGGTTACTGTGCAAATGCTGGAGAAAAGCAGTCATTTCAATAAGGGACCCCACCCTTAAAATAAGACTTATTGCTAATGCATGCCCAGGACATTTCTGTGTGATGGTATGCTAAAAAAATCCTCTCCAAACAGGACTAAAGGCTTTGTTGTGTCATGAACAAGGCTTACAATTCCCAAGAAAAATCCTGTCCCTCTCTTGCATCATACATCCAGGGATGGAGAGGACATTTCTAGACAAGAAGGCCATCGGCCAGGATGAAGGACAAACAGGGAATACATTCCTGACTTGCTACTTAATTGCTTTCATGCAGGTGCAAAGGGCTAAATGAACAGAAAATAAGGATGAGTGTGTGGGGCCTAATTAATCTCAGCTTTAAGCAGGAGCCTAATGTAAGGAGGAGGTGGCTGCTGGAACAAACAGGCTTCCACCCAACTTCTGTGCAGATTTTGTGGTATTTGTCCTCCAAGGGCCAGGCTTGTTTCCAAGGCACTGGTGGGTGGTGCCCCTGTCAGGTAAGGAGGTGATGGGGACAGTCCCATCCTATGTGGCAGGGCTGGCTGGTGCTCGCTGGCAGTGCCAGCAGGGTCTGCTTTCCTCTTTCCCCCTGTATGGAAAGCACTACATATGTAGGAGTTGCTCTCTGTGACTCTGAGCAGAGTTTCATTCCTGATCCCTTTTGACAGCTCCATGCAGAAGTGATGGAGAGTTTAGGGGATTCCAGGGCAAACATGGTCCAGTGCCTGCAGCACTGGTCTCAGGAGCTGGTTCCTCTGCCACACAAGTTGACTCTTAAACCCACAAAGGTTTAAGAGTCAAATTGGAAAAGGGGAAAATATCTTTTCTGCTTGTGCCCAGGAACACTCCTGCTAGCACAGCAGCCTCAGAGATGGTGCAACCACCCTCAGAGCTCAGGCGTTTCCTCCTGAAATAAGTGGGAGTAGTTTTAATAATGGAAAACCTATTCCAGAAAGGGAATCTCCTCTTCTTGGGGAACAATGCAGAGCCACCACTGCCAGCCCGGGATCTGCAGGGACCTGTATATCACGGACTCTTTAATTTAATAGCCTGGAAAATGTGAAGGTCTGTCTGCATGTCAATAAAGTCCCAGTGAAACCCCTGGGAGTGTGTTTGCCAGTGCTGGCCCCAGCAGGGCTTGGGGCTGTCCCTCTTTCACCCCCACAGCTCCAGAAGAGCAGGATGTCCTCAGTTTCCCTCCCTGTCCTCACATTGCACTTCATATTTTTTAAGCTCTTTTGAGCTCTTTGTCCCTCCCAAGGTCCTTCCCCTCTCACTGTGTTATGATGCAAGAAATACAGAAAGAACCAGATGGAAACTGATAGACTGCAGGAAAAAAAGCGTATTCATTAAAATGGCAAAATGAACCACATTTCCCCTTATTAATTCCCTCCTTGCAGCATTTCCAGTCCAAGCATGTACCTGTGATGCTTCCCTGGACCCGTGTGGTCCAGGAGCATCTCTGAGGTGCATGTGTGCATGTCTGCGAGTTTCTTGGTTGTCTGAGCAACGGGACGTTCATCACTAACTCCCAGGATAATTAACTCATTCTCCTGTATTTATAGCAAACCAGTACAGGGAGTGTTGGCACTTATCCCTGATAGAGCCACGTTTGGCCACAACGTTTTGAATTTTGGCTGATTCTTGCATTACAGCAGCTTTGTCATCATCCCCACTGCCTGCTCATTAAGTGGGCAGCTCATTAAGCTAACAAGGGCAGGGCTGATGGTGGCTGCCTGAGCCAGGCTGCCCATGGGTGCCTGCCTCGGTGTGCCCCACTCCTGGTTTGCAGGTGCAGGGAGTGTTTGCAGCAGCATTCCCATCTCCAGATGCCTGCATATGCCTGTGCTAACAGCAGCGTCGCTCCTGGCTTGCCTGCTGGCAAGGGGAGATTTTACTGCTTCAAGGTTTGTTGCAGGGATCTGATGCAAGGAAACGTTGGAGCATCCTGACTCAGCACCGCAGCGGAGGGGGACCCGTGGGAAAGACACGGAGCATCTTCTCTCAGCATCAGGGCATGCGTATGCCAGGTATGTTCCCATCAGCTGGGATAAATCCTGACCTGCTCTCGGATTTCTCGTTTCTTCCAGAGAAGCAACTTGGTACTTTTTAGCTGTTCTTTCTTTTTGCTGCTTGTTTGTTCACTTGGTCTTTGGGGAGGGAGGGGTGAAGGAAGCAAGGGGAAGGGGGCTCAGGGGGGTGTGGTGGGGCTGGAGGAGGGCTCATTGCAGCAAGGTGTTGTTGCAGAACTGGGGAGACAGATTTGATCTCTGCTGTTCCTGTTATTTGTACAAAGGTAAGGAATACTTTATTTTGGAATCAGCAAACAGGAAGGTGCTTGAAACAGTAGGAGATGTGCTGTACCTGCAGCTGGGACTGTAAACAGCTTGTGACCACAGGAACTGAAAGTGTCTGTGTCCTTAAAACGTGAGTTCTACTCGGGTAAAAAGGGCAATGAAATCAAGCGTGGGGGACAACCACACTGCTCATCACTCCCCAGCCACCCCTGTTTTAGGGAGGGTTCTACCTTTCCCTCCTCCTCCTACTTTGCCTCCAGAAGGGAAAGGGACAGAGGTGTTGTGCTGGTGCTGCTTGGGTCCTGGGAAGGTCCAGCCTGCTAAATGCCACTGTGATCCTCTCCCAGGAGCCACTGTAAGACTCTGGACAGTGTGGGATGCCCCTTCTCCTGCCTGGTCACCCCCAGCTGCTCCTGCCCATGACCCCAGATCTGGCACTTGAAATGGAGGTAGATAATTAAGGTTTAACACACTAATGGGAAGGGCTCTGGGGTTTCTAAAAAACTGAGCCCTGCTTACAAACTCCCTTTGGAAGGACGAGTCCTTGAACTGAGCACAGCTGCCCCAGCACAGGCTCAGCCAGCTCTGGTATGACCTATTCCCAGCAGGATGCTGGCAGACAGTGACTGGTTCCATGGTCCTGGCCACCACTCCTGCTTTCCCAGCTGCTCAGCCACCTTGCAAAGAGCTAAAAATATATGTCTGTGTGAGCAGTCACTGTAGCTACAGCCAGAGAGGGTGGCCAGGCTAGGTCACTGTGGTGGGGGAACTCAGTGACTTTGCAAAATGGGCAACACAGAGGGGACAGGCAGGGACAGGATGGGACAAGATGGAATGGGACAGACTGCTACTGGTACCTCCAGTGCAGATCCCACCATCTCCCCACTTTTGTTGAAGCTGCAGCACTACACAGCCCCTAAGATGGGGTTCACTTTGCTGCTTGTGTTTCAGCAGGGGATGAGCGAGGAGCAGCTCCCTGCATCTCCCCACTGCCCCACCACGCAGGAGGACACCAATGTCTCGGCCTCTGCGTTCCCCCAGTACTGGGTGGAGCCCCGCTTCACCCAAGCAGCCAAGGTCCGTGTGATCATCACAGCCATCTTCTTCCTGCTGGCAGCAGGCAGCAATGCAGCCGTGCTGGGCAGCCTGCTGAGGAAGAGGAGGAAATCCCACGTGCAGCCACTGATCCTCAGCCTGGCGCTGGCCGACTTGCTGGTGACAGTGATGGTGATGCCTCTGGATGCAGCATGGAACGTGACAGTGCAGTGGTATGGAGGGGACATCTCCTGCAAGATCCTCAACTTCCTCAAGCTCTTTGCTATGTATGCTGCTGCCCTGGTACTGGTGGTCATCAGCCTGGACCGGCACGCAGCCATCCTCCATCCCTTCTCCCGTGCTCACCGCCGCAACGGGATGCTGCTCCGTGCTGCCTGGGCTGGCAGCGTGCTCCTGGCTTTGCCCCAGGTAAAGTTCAGTGTGCTCCCCATGGAGTTTGCCTAGGCTGGGGTGGTTTTGGAAAAAGGCTTCTCCGTCCCAACATCCCCAACCCAGTCCATCCCAATCCATGGACTCCACAGGCGCCAGAATAAGGCATGAGTTTGGTGCCCAGAGCCTGTCTCCCAGTCTGACACCAGCAGGAAGGTGCTCTCCATGCACAGCCAGCAGCATCTCTAGGATGTGGTGCTCTATTCCAAATTCTTTCTGAGCTTTTATTTGGTTCTCCATTTCAGCTTTTCCTCTTCCACCTGAACACAATCCCAGGAAGGAATTTCACCCAGTGTGTTACTCATGGGAGCTTCCGAGCACACTGGGAGGAAACTGTCTACAACATGTTCACCTTCACCACCCTCTACATCACCCCCCTGAGCGTCATGATCGTCTGCTACATCCGCATCCTTTGGGAGATCAGTAAGCAGCTAAAGGTCAATAAAGGTAAGTAGATCCTAGCCCTTAAATGACTGAACTTCTCTATCCTGGAATTGTTGGGTGTGTCACAACATCCTTTGAAAGCTAAGAAGTTTTGCACAAACCAACTAAGAGGTTTTGCACACTTATTGACCCCAGCCCTTGCTGTCTTCTGCTTCCTGTGGGACACGGACCAGATTATGAGATGGTCTTCCCTCTCTGGCAGAAGCAGAGTCATGGATGGTTATGTTGTTTTGGTTTTCCCCTATCTTCAATTATCTTTTTGACTCTCCTTGGCAGGTTTGACAAGAAATCAAAACGAACACATCTCCAAGGCACGCATGAAGACTCTCAAGATGACCATAGTGATTGTTGCCACCTTCATCATCTGCTGGACCCCTTACTATCTCCTGGGCTTGTGGTACTGGTTCCAGCCAGCCATGATCCAGAAGATGCCGGAGTATGTCAACCACAGCTTCTTCCTCTTTGGCCTGCTGCACACCTGCACTGACCCTATCATTTATGGACTGTACACCCCTTCCTTTCGGGAGGACGTGCAGCTGTGTCTCAGGGGCATTGAAACAGCCATCACCAGGCAAAAGAGACACAAACCCATCTCAGCCTCAGAGAAGAACACCAAGGATGGTGCTGCAAATGGTGGGGTGGCATCAGGGGGCTCCAACGGGACAACTGTCAGCACGGTCTGATGAAGAGATATACCCACAAGGGGATGGCAAGCACAGCTTTGGGACTATTTTGTCCTGTAAGACCATTTTGGAGACTGTCATGACAAGGTTCCCTACTCACCTTTAGTGGGTGAGGATTTCTGGCCAGAAAATGAGAATGTGTCTTCTTCCTGTACTCAGGGTGAAAAATTTGGGGGTATTTCTGGTCGTTCTGCTGTATTCTGGCAGTGGTGTGACAACTAGAAAAACATGTACCTGACACATGCTCCAGCCCTGATTCTGGGATCAAGCTTCTCCACACTTCCAGCATCAACCTCTGGGAGGAAATTTACCATCTCCTCTGTGGCCCAGGTCATGTCTCTGGAGTGGCTGATCTTCAAGTGCCCTTTGCACCTACACCCAGCTGTAGAGCTGCATGGATGGTGCCACCCTGAGCCTGCAAAGGTGTGATCACAGGCTTTTACTCTGTTTTCTTCACCCATTGTAGGAAAAGCTCTCTGGAAATTTCAGATCTCCTGACTCAGAACCTGCCTGGTTCTCCCATGGCTGTGTGACAAGCCCTGGGAAAGATCTAAATATCTGAAGGTTGACTAATGCAGGGGCATTCATACCCCAGGCATGGTGGGCAGGGAGGGAGTGCTGTGGGGATGGAGGGACTCAGGCAAGAGTGGTACAAAGAACCACAGCAGGGTGGGGTGAAGTTTCTTCTCTCTTTTGAAGAGAGCCAGAAGGGAAAACAGGCCCTGCTACTGTTTTCTGGTGTGAAGGGGATGGTACAGACAGACAGACACATCATTACACAGCAGCTCTGTGGGCAAACCAGGAGAGAGAGTATTTGGGGTAATGAGAACCAGACCTGACACTGCCCCTTTCTGTCCCCATGTCCAGAGCACAGGCTGGCAGGTTGCAGGCCACATGCAGGCCACATTTGCTTTGCCCCAAGCAACACCAGCCCCTCAGCTCTGCTGGGGCAGAGCAGGTGCAGCCACCCCACAGGTGTGTTCGAGGTGTCCCAATGATGGAAGGGATGGGATGCAGCTGGTAGGGCTCCACCAGCACCTTTAGTGCCAGATGGAGGTAAATGAGGGCAAGGAGGACTTCTGGAGGGATCAGCTGAGCTGTGGTGAGTAACATGGGTTGTTTGCTTTCTATCATAGTGCCAAAAATTGCTTGTGAAGGCAGAAGTCTCTTCTCTGGGTGTGGGTTGAAGAGATGAGGTTTTTTTCAACTGTGTTGTCCTTTCCAGGTAATTAGAAATAGTGGATTATTTCTTTTTTTTCATTCTCTGATGGTTGTTATTAAATGTGGGGTTTGCTTTTGAAGAGAAATTCAGTTTTAAGCCAGGTGGGTTGTTGTTTTCTTAGTTTAGTTAAAGCTTTGGATAGCTCAGGAGCTCTGGACTTGGCAGGAGGCAGTTTCTTGGCTATTTTTGTGGCCACTGCAGCTTTGAATGAGCATCTGGACTTTATCAGGATGAAAGAGCTTTGTTTTAAAAACAACCCCTGTCTTGCTGTGGTTGCGTGTGTAGGGAGCTGGGAGATGTCTTCCCCTCTAGAAAACAAATCTCCTTTGGGCACTGAGGGGGCTTTTTCTCAACCCTGTTTCTAAGAGGTGTTGGCTCCCCATCAGCCAGAAAGGATCTGCATTGGTCTCCCAGTTCACCAGCTAACAAATCATTGAAATTAGAGGGGTGGCAAGCAGTCCTTGCAGGCTGGCTGAGGCTGGGCAATGAGGGCACAGGAAGCCACAGTGCTCACAGTGATGCTGAACTGCACTTGGGTATCCAGCCCTTGCCCTTCTGGTACTAATTATTATTTATGCTAAACATGTAGCCCAAGGAGGAAAAAAAAAATCAATTAGAACTGCAGGAGCTTAGACCAACTGGAGGGGACAAGCATGAGCCGTTTAGGAAGCATCCAAACTCCAATGAGATGCGTAATCGCAGTTTGGCTTTCCTGGGCTCGTTCTGCTCAAAGTTAATTACCCAATGCTAACAGAGCAGGGGGTGCCTGATGCCAGACTGGCAAAAAAGGCTTCTTGTAAGGTGATGGGAATGGCTTGCAGTAGGGGAAGCTAATTTATTCATCAGACACTCCTTTGGTCTCTTTTGTTTGTACTGCTGATGGGAGGCAGACCTTGAAGGTGCGTTAGTTTTCTGGCAAGCCTTGAATAAGTAGGAAAATGTCTTTAATCTACTGAAAATTGTCTTCATCCACTTTTTGCTGAGTGGGAGCAAACAGATACAACATTGCTCATACACGTCTCCTCTTGCCCAGCAACAGGAGAGCTCAGAGATCTTCTCTGAGGAGCAAGCAATATTTTTTTTTCCTTGTGGGAAGGATTTTACACCCCATGGGTACAGTGAAAAGGCAAAAGTGGGTTTGGCTTCAGGGGGACTCTGATCTTGCAATAATTTAGATTGGAAAACATCTCTATGAAGAGTAGGAAAATGGGAATTTTGGCAAGCATATGTACCTTAGCCCTTAGGGGAAGCATGGCACATTCTTTTGGATTCTTGCAGGCACCATAGTGCTGCTCCTTTTGCCCATCTCTTTCATACCTTCCCTCCTGTTGCTGATGTTCAAAGTGACATCTTGTGGAGTCTGGAGTGTGGGCAAGGTGCCCAAAGTGACAGCTTTTATGAGAGAAGGAAAATGTCACTGGAAACGTGTGCTGCTGAGCCATGTGTCCACTGCATGCAGGAAGGGGGAGCAAGCAGGTGGGCAACACCTCCCTGGGGAAGCTGGGATCAGTCTGGGTCCTGCCAGAGGTGGCCCAAAGCCCAGGCCTGGTTTGTATATTCCTGCACTTCTGATTCTGCTTTTCTTGTATTTGCTCACACTTTAGAAAGCACAAGATTCTTGCATCGCTTCTTAGGAGCATGAATCCCCAAGTCTGGCTTTCCCCCCAACCCAGGGGTGGTTCTGCTTTCTGTGGTGCTTCCTTCTCTCTCCCCCCACTGCCTCAAACCCTTTGTCTCCAACAGCACCTGCTCTTCTCCTCAGCTGGCTCCTGAGATCTCTGTATATAAATATATATAAAATAGAGAGACAGAGAGAGAGAAAATACTTTTTATATTTATTATCTATTTATGCTTGTTGGAGGAAAATTCTCCTGCTTCCTCAAGACCTGCTCATTCCCACCAAGGAAACACGTTACCACACTTCTTGCAGTCCCAGGCAGGATCAGATTTGTCTAATTTGGTAACAATTCCGTAATATTCACCACAGTAATGTAATGAACATATTAATAAGAGCAGGTAGCTCTGTATTTTACAACTCCTCGACCTCACCCTGGGCCGCCTGCTTCAAACACAGCGGCCCTTTGTTTGGGAGGAAATTCTGATTCATTCCCTGTTAGTGTTTTTATAGCACTGTGCATGTTCAAAGAGCCACGCAAGTGGCTTAAGAGGCTAACACAAACCTTGGGTTAATTCATAATACTGTTAGTTACTCAGCACAATACCCACATTAATCCAGCTGACTGCCCCTCGCCACGTTGGGAAACACATGCTGAAATCAGCAGGGAGCTCCGAAAACAAGCGTGGGAGTAGGATATTAAGTATTTTGCCAGGCTGCTAGGTAGGATCTGAGCACCTTAAATGTATTTAAAATATTTTCCCACTGCTGTTGCCTCGCTCCACAGCTGTGGAGCTGAAGCAATGATGAGGCTGTGCCCAGAATCCCTGCAGGCCTGAGCATGAGGAATGGGGCTACAAGCTCTCCAAGGGATACTCCAGACACATCCATCAGCCCCCACCTGAAACCACCTCCTTTTTTGGGGTCTATTCAAACTGATCAAAGCAGAAAAAGCTGGTTTTGTTTTGTTTTTTTTTTTTTTTTCTTTTTTTCCTTTGATACCTGCTGATTTCATTGCAGAGCTGGATGTGCGTGTCTGCCATGAGCCCCCACAATGCTTGCTCTCTGGGGACATAGCCTGGAACTATTATTACTTCTGCTTACTCTCAGAAACTTTCCTATGCAAAGAAACCCAAAGAAAAGAGTTTTAAATCCCTGCTGTGTTCTTTTCATCTGGCTCAGGAGCTCCCAGGTTTGTGCCTTTCCCTGCAGTGCAGCAGACAGCCATCCCACAACTGCTGCTCAACCTCCTCCTTTTCCAAAGGGCCCCAAACAGCCCATCTGTTCCAAAAGAAGGGGTTTTTTTTCAAACAAACCAGGCTTTTACACAGCAGTATCCTTTAGACAGCATAAAATACCTCCAGGTTTTCTGGCTGGCACATTATATCCCCTAAACTTGTATATTTACATGGCACGACATTTAATATAACATGCTGAAGACAAAAATAGGCAAATATTCCCACCTCTTTGCACATCCCAAACCCCAAGTTTCTGCACTGAAATATCAAGGAGTAAACTATAAAGTAGTTGAACCTGTTGCACAATAAATTATTTGTTTATGTATATTTTAATTGCAAATCTCTGCTATAATTAGCACGGACACTTCTTGGGCTGAGGCGCTGCAGTGTCCTTTGACAGTGAGCATTATTAACAGGCTCTTAAAGGCAATGGGGAATTGGATTATAATGTTCTTGTTTTGCAAGCTGTATGGTGAATAAATAAATTTGTTCTGGCAGCAAAATTAACCGGGATAAATGTGTCTAGCTCCAGTCACCAAGAAGAGGGGTTGCTGTAAATGAACTTGTTCTCAGCCTTGAATTAAAAAACTTGATTACCAGGACATTATTTCTGGCAATTAGGTACCAGAACAACATCAGAAAAATAAGAGATTTTCTTTGAAATATTTAATGAGTAAGCTAGTAATCACATACTCATTTGCTGGAAATATGTGATGAGTTGGGGTTTTTTTTGTGGTTAGGGTTCACTGTGCAATGAAAATCTGCATATATCAAATCTACTAAAGGCTGGACTGCAAGACTGAACTGTGGCACCTATCTGACTTTTCTTTGCCTAGAATCCCTGGGTCTTCATGGGATTACCCCATGCCCAGTCACTAATCAGAGGACAGTGCTTTGCTCCCTTTTCTGTTTCAGGCAGTTGTAGGTTGCTTTGCAAACACAACAAACAGCAAACACAAATGACTTGACAGGAGGGAGAGAGGAGAGAGCATTGCCCTGTGTATGTTGCATTGCTAACTTGCACGTGGTGTATTCTCTAACAAATCCTCAGTTTGGTAAGAACAATCCTTATTCAGTATTGATGTTGAAAACCCTTGGGTTGTCTAATCTGCACAGTAAGCTAGGATAAGATAGATCACGGCTGAGACCACAAGCCTTGTAGATGTTTGTGCTGGTTTTGTCCAGGATACAATGAATTTTCCTCATAGCAGAGCAGTAACTATGTTTTGGATTTGTGCTTAGCTGCCAGCTGGGATTAAAACACAACAATGTTCTACAGAGGGGAAAAAAACATACTAGAAACCGTTTAAGTTCTTCCATTTGGCGGTTGTTTTATTTCTTACTGATTTTTTTTTCTTACAATCATTATGCTCAAATATAAAAATTCCTGGCCAAAGTTAGTTTTAAAATTTTAAAAGTAATTCCATCTGCATTGATACATGCCAAACATCACGAGATTCAGTTTCTGAAAACACACTGATAAGATTCCCAAACAGGTTGCTTTGCCTGACATCCAGAAAAATCCTCCTTTCCAACTTGTGCAAACATACTTCAGCTTGACAGAAAATAAGTTACACCTGAGTGTTTCTATGCTTAGTTTTCATTAATCTTAAATAACCTTTTTTCCATGGACCCTTAACAATTGGCTCATGCTAAGCTGCACCACAGTGATCCTTTTCAGCTGTACTAGGCATCCTCATGAATCCCAGGAACACAGAAATAAGAATAATTGCAGAGATGCCATGAGGATTAATATATTGGTGACAGAAGTGGGCACCTTTATTTCCAGAGCTCTGGAAGACAGGCAGTGCACTGCAGATCAGCTGTTGTTAAGGCACGTGGTGAAATGAACAGTTTATCATCTCGGCTGGTTCATCTCTCCGAGTCAAACATTCTGTGCCAGTAGTAGATGAAGGTTGGTGAGTTGCTGGCCCCTATCGCTATCAGCAACAGCAGGTACAGCATCATCATTACAGCAAAACGGTGGGTGTAGAACCAGGAAGATTCATTAGAAGGCCTGAAAGGGGAAAAGGGCATGAATTCTGTCAGAGATGCACAAATATCTTGGCAAAAAGTACTTCAGGCTTCATTATTTTAAGCAAATCTTATAAAAACGGAAAGTTGTTCCACAATCTCTGTAACTAAGGCAGCCTGATTTCCACCACATCCCTTTTCCTTAAGTCTCTGTGCACAATCCTGTCTTTTCTCCCCATGTTCACACCTTTCCCTGTGGTCTGGAGCTGTAGCTGCCTGGCCTGTAGACATGTGTTGAGTAGCTGAGTGAACACTGCCACTTAGGATAGACAAGGGCAGAGTTAAAACTGAGGCAGTTGTAAGAGGTGCACTCACCAGACATTCACTCTTGGATTCCTGCCACAAGCAGATAATTAGACCTCTCAAAGACTCTAAGTGCTTACAGGTCTGGTAAAAAAAGCAAATTTAGCTGAGCCTGGGAATGTCAAAGAGCAAGGCAGGGGCAACATGATGCTGTAAGACTTATTTCCATAGGAAACAGGGCTACAAACAAATTCTGGCAGTGCAGTATATCTTTCTTGGTTGTTTTCTGTTGTTTTTCAACAATGAGATGTGTTTATCTGGCTGTTGTAGCAGCTCATCCCTCTAGACAGCTGAACTCTTACCTCCTATGCTGCTTCTGTGAATACACTAGCAAGTATTTAACTCGTAAAAGCTGGTTGTTTGTGACAACAAAGTATTTCTGTGGTACGTCTCCCCCTTCGCTGTTTTTCACTCTTGCTCTTTTTCTGTCTATTTCTTCTGAATCTGAATTGGGAAAAGAAAAAAATTGAAGAACTTCAAGTAACTGTAAAAAAAGTAAACAACCAACACCCCCATACACACCCCCCAGAAGAATGGGAATGAGATAACCAAAAATCTAGTCTTGGTATTCCCCTGAATCCCTCAGCATCCAAGAATAGAGTGAGAAGTTTGCTTGAGGCTATACCACTCCTAGTCATCCTTGGTATGGATGACATTATGGCCCAGACCAGGGTGACAAGGAGGTAAATCTCCCATCCAGTGCTCAAGGAGCCACTGATATTAACAGGGAAAGAAAAACAACATGAAGGACAGATGTAACTGCTACACAGTTATTACTGTGCTAGCCTCACCTTTCTTTTTCACCTGACACTTTACATCTGGGTGGTCAATGATCTCACAGACAGCCACACAGCTGAGGACAGAGCCCAGTGCACTTCGCTGCCAGCCGAGGCTGTGAGGGCTGTACAGCAGAGCCAGGCTCAGGTCACTGGTCAGATAGGTGCCTTCACCAAACAGGGATGTCTGAAACAGAGCAGAAATCCACCCTAAAATCATGTGCTGCAAACCTCAAACAACATACAAGTGTTCTTTCCTTTCAGACTGGCAGTTCTGCTCCTGAAGGTAAATTACGAAAGGCCTTTCTGACCCATGCTGGGCCTGGTCCATGCACTGTTTTTGTCCTGGCACAACTTCCTTGGGGTGGGGCTGCTGCCCTCTCCCATCCCTCAAATTAGCTGCTTGGCAGAGCACTTGGTGTGGACAGATTCATGCTTTCCCGGATTTGGAGTTAGTTTGCCAGCAAAAGTATTTTACATCAACATGACTGCACCGCTGTTAAAAGGCATTTCATCGATTTATTGAGACTGTCATCATTCAAGTAATCTAAACTCCCCAAACAAGGCAAGGCTTTACTTCATTTAAATCCATGCTTTACTAGAAAAGAGGAAAGAACTTTTCAATTTGCCACACTGGCTAAAATTATTACTCCAGTAAGTCCATTGTACCCAGTAAACCATTACTCATTGAGAATGTGGGGAAAAAACACAATCCAGGTTGACTGGAATGTCAAGCAGGTGCTGTGTCAAAGCTGCCTCACAGCTGACACAAAAAGCCAGGAATCTCAACTTCCCTTCCACTGAAATCAGAAGAGGTGCAAATCCTGTGGGATGTTTCCCTGAACCAGACCATTTTAAGAAGGCTCCAGTGGCAAGCAGCACCTGAAACTTTGCTGAATACAAGGCCAGGCAGAAAATCTCCACTATCCTCCGTCTCTGCAGACAGGCACTTCCCAGCTGCAGGCTGTCAGACAGGACAGGATTTTCAGAGGAATTACACTTCCTTATAAAGAAGCAAAGGACAGTCATAATTTGTCACACTGGTGAAAAGGGTTTCATGCCACTTCCAGTTTTTACCCTCAGGCTGCACTAGAAAATCCAACACGGCCATCTGCGAAGGCCTACACTGAAATGAACACAGCAGAACAAGAGCATCAGCACATTTCATACCCCAAAAGGAATCTGGGCCTATTTTTAAAACGCACACCCAGCTGCAAGTGAGCAAGGGAAGATGGTGTCAATGGCAGGAGCCTCACCCTGTTCAAGTGGCAGTGCAGGCCGTGGTGCAGGATGGAATGGAAGTTCTCTAGGCGGCTCCCGTGGAAGGCGTAGATAAGGTCCCGCTCTCCCTTGGTCTCAGCAAACTTAGTGTCCATTTGATCACAGTACATGACCTCAAAGAGATAGTCTGGAGCAGGAACTGCAGCCCCAGACATCCCTGTGAGTTCCTGGATCTTCTTGTACTTAAAAACAGAATATCAATGTTGGTTTATGTGGTTAGTTTACTCACTGGAAATTCCGCTTCCCGTCCCTTCATAGTGTTTAATGGATTCTGATTATGCTTTTCTGAGTTAGAATTCAACACTCTCACAATTCAGAAGGAGTAAGTAAGTAAAAATCCTGCCAGTTTCTTGCTATTGAAGTTAAATCCTTAATCTTGTCTCCAGAAAAAAAACCCCAAACCTGAATTGTAATTATGAATTAATTTATTATGCAAGGACAATATCACAATTCTGCTTTGGCTATTAATATATTCATCAGCTGATCTTGCAAGAGGAAAAAAACAAAAACAGAAGCTGTTTTCAGCTTACTGCTAATCTCTACAACTATTTTGATCCCTGTTACAGAAGTGCCTGAGTGGCTCTGAACCTTTCCCTTTTTGGGGCAGAAGACAAGAGTTGTCTTTCTCAGTGACAAGCAGGACCCAGCTCCATGACACCCAAATTGGACTCTCTCAGCCTAAACCATGCACGTGCATGTCATGTTAGCTGCAGTAATCAACTACAATCACTGTCCATCATCAACTACTGACATTGGTAACTCTTTCTTCCAACCAGTGTTCCTGAAAATTTACTTTAAAGCATTCCTCTCTATATACAGAGAAGAATGGATTTATGTTCAGCTGTCAAGCTCTCACAATAACCAACTTAATTCTGGGAGGAGGAAATAGTGTCTGAAGAGCAAGTTTGCCTCAAAAGCCAAATTCTAATTTAGATTTTCAGAATTCAAAACTTACCTCCTGTTTCTTAGTACTTTGTATCATGAAGACTTTAGATGATAGAATCCAACTAAACAGCTCCCAGGTCCTTGTATCTGTATTTGGAACAGATTCCAGAAGCTCTTTGAGGCTTGGTAGAGCCTTGGTATCTGCAAGCTAACAACAGAGGCATTCAGCACAGGCTCCTTAGTGCCATTGCGATTAAACAGGGACCTCTAGTGAAAACGAAACAATATTTCACCCCAACCAACTGAAAAACAAGTTCTGTTTTGAGATATAAACATTTGTTTCCAGTTTGTGGGGAAGTTTGTCAATTGCTCTGAACGCAAATAGCAGGCAAGTTACAAACAGTGATATTTACAAACGCTATCTGTAGGGTTTGTACAGGAACAATCAGACGCACTCCTGAGAGAAAACAATCTATCACAGAGCAGCATGTGCAGTACACCTGACATGGGAGTGTTCAAGTCATGCAACATGCAAATCCTTCAATATGAATTTGAATGTAACGTTGGCAAGCTCTCATCACACTTCACATAGTATTAGAAACATTCAGGCTGGAAAACACATCTGAGATTACTGAGTCCAACCCTTAGCCTAACTTTGCCAAGCCCACCACTAAACCATGACCCCCAGTGCCACATCTACGTGTTTTCTGAACACTTCCAGGGATGGTGATTCCATCACTTCCCTGGGCAGTCTGTGCTAATGCCCAGCCACCTTTTCAGGGTAGAAATGTTCCAGAATCCTCAATCTTGAGCCGCTTGAGGCCGCTCCCTCTCGTCCTGTCGCCTCCCTACCTGTTACCTATGGCTTGTTACTTCATGTGCTGTCCACACCGGATCTGGGCGTTTCCCAGTGTGGGTTTATCGGTCAGAATCCCAAATACTACTTTAAACCCGGATTTCTTGACTGGCTAAACCTTTCATCCTGATTGATCCGTGACCCTGCGGCGCCGCTGCCCTCACCTCTGCGGGCAGCCTGTGCTCCCCATCGGGGCAGGTGCCCTGGCGCCTCGGGCAGCCTCCCCGGGCCGGCCCCAGGCACTCACCAGCCCCTCGAAGTCCTTGCTGTCGCCGCTGGCGTAGCGGCCCGGGAAGGGCCTCAGCGCCGAATCGCGCTTGTAGCTCTGCAGCGCGGCGGCGAACAGGCTGCACCGCAGGTCGGCGGCCAGCGGGTCCCGCCGCGCCGCCTCCCTGGCGCCCAGGGCCGCCTCGCCGGGGCCGGGGCCCGGTGCTGACATGCCCGGCGGGGGCTGCCGAGCACCGGCCGCTCCGACAAGGCGGCAGCGCCCGCCCCGCCGGCGTCGCCCCTTCCGCCGCCGGGGCCGCGGCGTGGCCCCGCCGCCCCGCCCCGCAGCCGCCTCCGCCCGCCCCGCGCCGCTCCGGAGCTGCCGGTCGGTGCGCCTCCGGGAGCCAGGGCGGCGGGCGGTTGTGCCCCGTTACGTGGGGATGGGGAGAGGGGACGGAGGTCTGGGGGAATGGCGCCTTCCCCTCCGGTAGAGACCGGAGATTATTACAGAGGACAGTGGCATCTTCCCCTCAGGCAGAGGCCGGGAGTGGGGTTCAGGGACACAGTGGCATCTCCCCCTCACGCAGAGACCGGGAGTGGGGTTCAGGGACACAGTGGCATCTCCCCCTCAGGCAGAGGCCGGGAGAAGGTTCGTGGGGAATAGCGCCTTCTCCTCAGGCAGAAATCGGAAGAGTGTACGAAAGGGAATGGCACCTTTGCCTCAGGTAATGACCTGAAGAAAAGTATGTCGAGGGAATGGTGCTTTCCCCTCAGGATGAGACTGAGGGAGGTGCCGTGGGAAAATGGCGCCGTCCCCTCAGGTGTTGATCAAGGGTTGGGTAGAGTGGGCCATGGCACCCTCCCCTCAGGGGATGACCAGGAGAGGGGTATAGACAGGAATGGCACCTTGCCCTCAGGTAGAGATTGGGAAAAGGGGTACAAGTGAAAAATGGGGTCACCCTCACAGGTAGAGACTTGGGAGAGGGGTATGGGAGAATGGTGCTTTCTCTTCAGGTGGAAACTGCGAGAGGCCTACAGGGTACAGCAGCATCTTCTCGGGTAGTGACCTGGAGGGCGTAAAGGGAGCAATTGCATGTTCCTCTCAGAGACTGGAAGGGTTTATGGGTCAGGAGGGGAAATGTCACCTTTACCTCAGATACAAACCAAGTCAGGCCCCAAGACCATGGGGCAAAGAGGACATGGAGGGGGACCCCAGCTCTTTATACCCAGAGTGCAAGCACATCAGGAGCCCATGGCAGGGGACAGAGGGGGGACGCTGACAGTGTGCTGGGGTGTTAATTGCACAGTGGCCATGTCAGGTGGCTTGTGCCCCATCCTCTGCACAGCACAGGGAGGGTCCCAGGGCCCTGCCCTCAACTGCTGGGGCCTGGCAGATACAAACTCCCATCTTGGGCATTGCATTCGTGAGAAAGAGCAGATTAACTAGAAGGGTTATCTAAGGAGACTGTTTTTTGTGTCAAATTTGGTTTTATGTAGCTCTAATTTTAACAGACTTACTTAAGTCAAAAACATGTTGATGTCATTACTCCTCAACAATTCCCTTTGTCATCCAAATTTGTAGTCTCAAGGAAGAATCCAGGTTTGTTTGAGTCATCTCTGCAGACTGGCATTGCAGGATTAAGGGAGAGGAATTCACATTTTAATTGAACCTCTTCATCAGGTTGCATTCCCTATGTTGCTTGAAATTGAGGCTCAGTGTTCCTCCCTGGAATGCTGGTGTGATGTTAGTGCTGTGAAGCCTCTTTCCAGTCCCAAAATGTCTTAGAAATTCCCATCATCAAGGTGGAAGCCTCCTCAGCCCAAATGCTGTTAGATATCAGATATTGGTATCTTGAGTAAAATTTTGGAAATGTATAACAATATTTGAAGTCTTCTAACACCTTTCTTGGTTTCTTCATTCAGGAGGGATATTGCACATATCCACGAAGGAACTGATGCAGGCATGCACAGATGCTCAGAAAAATGCTAAGGTCAGTTGTGCATACCTTTTACTGGGCTCTCATCTTGTAGCTGGATTTCCAGATCTAGCTGGAGCTGCAATTGGCAGCCTTCTTTAAGAGGAACACCAGCTGTGTTATATCCTGTCTAAGGTGAAACTGGTCAAAAGCAAAAAAAAAAAAGGGAACTTGATTCCCAAGGTGCAGAATTCCCATTCTTAATCATCCACTTGAATGACTTGAAATTTTTAATAATTCTGAATACACTTAATAATTATGAAATTTCAAAATTTTGGATATAACCAGATAGATCATAGCCTGTGCACTGTTGCATTAAATTGTAAGATATTTCACAATAATAGATATAATTGAATTGAGTTGTAGCTTTGTTTACTTGCTTTTTACTAGTTTATCCAGAAAAGCACCTTTCCATAGCAGCTGCATCAAAAAGTCTGTACTATTAAGCCATCATTTTTAGGGCAGTACAAATACTTGCTTGAGTCTGACATATTTAATGACAGCATGTAGACAAAATTACTTTAAAGGTGCCTTCAGTTTACATTACTCAATTTAGTAGATACCTGTGCATGTTTTTATCTTTAGAACATTGTCCAGTCTGTGAGATCTGTGCTATTTTCCAACTTGCTCCAGAGGGTCTCCCACATGCCAGCAGCATGGATGGGTGCCCTAAGAAGAGAGCTAACACCACACAAAGCCTTTTCTCAGGAGTTATGGAAATTACCCAGACTTGAAATGCAGCTGGAGTGATTCCTTTCCATATTTCTATATCCTTGAGAGGATGTATTTTACTTTATCTGATGTGGTGCCTTATTCTGCTCTAAATATCTGATATCTCTGACAGGCTGTTAGCAACATCATTCAGTGATCCAGCTCAGGACATGTTTATTATCTCCCATGATATTAAATTGTTCTGTGTGATCCTTTTTTTCAAAATCAGTCCTTGGCTGTCTAATTGGCTGATTTCATTCACTAATAAATCATTAGATGTAATATTTTTTGGTGCCTGTTGAAGAAGTTTAGAAAATGGTAGAGATGTCTCTTTCTATGCATTTAGGTGGAATTTTACGTTGTTATTTTGAGCTTTTGAGCTGATATTAATAATTCCTGTGCCCTCACTTAAGATACCAATTACTGTGTTAGAGGAAACAGGGGGACTATTGCTTTTGATATCTGTGGGACAAGTAATGACACACCACACAGCAAAAGGTGTGTCTCTTGTTTGGGAATTTCTGCATCCTGTATCTTTTACCTCCAAGTTTGCCCAGGGCTCTGGTTTTGGGACAGAGCATGGGGTCAAGAACAGGACATGCAGGACACTGCCAGCTGGGGCCCTGCTGTTGGAAGTGGAGTGTCCTGGCATGTGATTAAGGAGTGGGAATAGGCAGTAGTCCCTGAGGAGAAGCTGGAAAAGAAAGACCTTGTGGTGAAATGGGAATGGAGAGCTGGAGGGGAAAGGTTTTCCTTGGAACCACATCAGTTCTGGGGATGCTGGGCTTCCTGTGCCACCCCTTTTTATATTACTCTAAGAGAGTCAAAATGCAGTGAAAGACCTTCTATGGCCTTGTTATTGTTTAAAAAATGAACCCAAAATAGATCTAAAACGTCACTGGTGCTTTAATAGTTAATGGAGATTGTGAGAGCATTGATCCAAAACCGATGCCTACCTTTGGGATTCCAAATGGATGGGGCTCCCATTACAGCAGGCTCAGCTGCGTTCCCAATGACAGATACTGATGAGATAACAAGTTTGCTGTATTGATGCTGCCTGAGAGTGCTGCCTGCTCAAACTCATTGAACACGGGGCTAAACCCTGTTTTACAGAGCTGTTCCTAAGCCAGAGGTGAAGCGCTGAAAGCTTTTGGGGCTGTTTTAAGGGAAGTGTGCCTTGGTGTGTTGGTGATCCTGAACATCAACTGCTGTAGACTCAGGCCTGCAAAATGTGGGAGGATAAGCTTGGATAACATCATTGTTCCTTTGGAGGGAAAGCACAGTTCCCCTCAGGGTTAGCTGCAGCAGATAAGATTTTTTAGCCTGTGCCTTGCAGAAACCCCGAACCCAAAAAAAGGTTTCTACTCATCCCTCTCCCAATAGCTCCAAGAGGCACCGTGTTGGCAAGGCTCTGGAGTCGGGAGAAATGTGGAACAGCTGCTGGTTTAGCTTCGGTGTTGCTGCTTTTTAATTAACTGCTGTGAGTGTGTGCCATGGGCTGGAGATTGAAATTGAAAAGCATCTTTCCAGTCCTCTGGAAAAAACCTGATGAGCAATGCTTGAACAATGTGTTGTGCCCCTCAGCGTTTCTTAGTGAGTGCATCCCACATTCCAAGCTTTCTCCCACACCTTTGCACCCCTGCTTGGCATGCTTCTATACCTACAGGCAGGCAAGACTGGCTGGGGCACTGGCAAGGAGCTCTCCTTTGGTTTTTTTTGAGAAGGGCCCTTGAAATGTGTTTCTTTTTTCTCACTTTATTTTCCTAGATAGAAAAGCTATCCTTGGTGATTTGCTGTGATTCAGTGCAGAGATGGTTTCATAAAAGATACTGAAAGGGTCGTTGCCAGTGCAGGAGTTTGAATAACG